>NC_060123.1:88929228-89235211 GCF_021461395.2 Schistocerca americana | reverse complement strand
AATCTCATAGTCGACGCCACGTGGTCGACAGTGGCACCCTCTGTACTGCCTATATAACCAGCGCTTCCTCGAGTTCTCTTCGCAGTTCGCCGCTGTACCTCCGAGGATGTCTCCCGCAGTCGGAGACGAAACGTCAGGGGAGAGTTTTATACTTCGATCACGGCCCATCAGCCCGGAAGTTCTAAGTGAAGACAATACCGGTCGTGAAAGCTTACAGTCTATGATCAATACATTTCGTGTTTTGTGGTTTCATGAAACACGTTCCCCTATTACAGTTCGGAAATAGTTTCGAAGCGCCTGTGGTTGAGATCCTCCAGGTGTGAAGAGCACGAAAGGATGGTACGGAAAGCTGTGTCGACGACAAGGCAAGCAGCAGTGGACGTCGAGACAGAGACGACACGCTTCATACCTGGCGCACAGCTTTTCAACGCCATCTCAAGAAATCGACGCGTCGCGTTTACAGAGAAACAGGCGTACCACACAGCACTGTGGAGAAGATTTTACACAAACTCTTGCGTTTCCAAGCATACAAACTGCAACTCCTTCAAGACTTAGAGCCAAATGGTACACCAACGCGCGCTCAGTTTGCAAGGAACGTACTAGTTCGAATCCACGCATTAGCTACTGTAATGTTTGTTTCTCCGATGAAGTGACTTTTCACATCTCTGGGACAGGAAACAATCATAATGTCCAAATGTACCACTCTCGTGGTCAGAGGACGCATATATCGTGGCGTAGCAAATAATGGACAGCTCGAAAATGAGTGTGTGGCGTAGCTTAAGGCACAACACAATTACCGGGCCGTTCCTTTCACTGAGCCAAACATTACGGCACCAGTTCAGCTGGGCATGTTAACGTGTTACGTTGCACCTCAGTCACAGGAATTTCAACCATGAGTAGTGTTTGAACGAGATGATTCACCGCTACACTGAGTTTTATTCGTCAGCCACCTCTTTCGTGAGATCTTTCCGGACGGATGGATCTGTAGAGACTGTCCAACATGGTGGTCACCACGTTCACCGGATATAGCCCCTCTTGTCTTTTTGTGGAATTAAGTTCAGATCAAAGTGGTCAGTTCACCAGTTACACCCCGAATACGAGATGCTGTAGAGGCGGTGGTGTAAGAGGCGTTTGTAAAAATGTGATGGAGAAGCTGAGTGTCGCCTAGACATTCTACAGGCAACAAACGCAGACCATGTGGAAGTGTATCTATTAAAACTTTATGATTTAAGCTATTATTTGGAATAAGTCTCACAGCTTTCTCTATCACAATTCATTCGAAAAAAATTTTTATACACAGGAAAATACTTTATACTCAACCTGTAGAACTATTTTTAATAATTAATTCACTAAACCGGCTGCTGAATTTTGTGTTTAGCCAGTTAATGACAACGGCAGGAGAGAAACGAATTAAATGATCAGGAGAATAAAAGTGACATGGAGTGATTCTAGTAAATAAATCACAGTTTTCAACACGAAAACGAACATTCCAGAGTATGTGAAGTTACAGTTCGTAATTAAGATACACTACCAGTTTGGTTTGAAAGCAGCGAAACATTAAGCTGTAAAGCGAACACTGCTTAAAATCTTAGAATCAAGAATGCTGAAAAATCTGTTGATAATTACTAGGAGAGAACAAGGAAGTAAATAAAGGGATCAGGAAAAGACTGGAGAGGAAAAGATAATTATGTTTATATATGAAGATGGTATCTATTCTTTCGGACATGTCGGGCCAAATATCTCACGAAATAAGCATCCCACGAAAAAACTACAAAGAACGGAACTCGTCTAGCTTGAAGGGGGAAACCAGATGGAGCTATAGTTTGCCCGCTAGATGGGGCTGCCATAGGTCAAACGGATATCAAATGCGTTTTTTAAAATAGGAACCCCCAATTTTTATTACATATTCGTGTAGTACGTAAAGAATATGAATGTTTTACTTGGACCATTTTTTTCGCTTTGTGATAGATGGCGCTGTAATAGTCACAAACGTATAAGTACGTGGTATCACATAACATTATTCCAGTGCGGACGGCATTTGCTTTGTGATACATTACCCGTGTTAAAATGGACCGTTTACCAATTGCGGAAAAGATCGATATTGTGTTGATGTAAGGCTATTGTGGTCAAAATGCCCAACGGGCGTGTGCTATGTATTTTGCTCGGTATCCTGGACGACATCATCCAAGTGTCCGGACCGTTCGCTGGATGGTTACGTTATTTGAGGAAACAGAAAGTGTTCAGCCACATGTGAAACGTCAACCACGACCTACAACAGATGATAATGCCCAAGTAGGTGTTTTAGCTGCTGTCGCGGCTAATCCGCACATCAGTAGCTAACAAATTGCGCGAGAATCGAGAATCTCAAAAACATCGGTGTTGAGAATGCTACATCAACATCGATTGTACCCGTACCATATTTCTATGCACCAGGAATTATATGGCGACGACTTTGAACGTTGTGTACAATTCTGCCACTGGGCACAAGAGAAATTACGGGACGATGACAGGTTTTTTTGCACGCGTTCTATTTAGCGACGAAACGTCATTCACCAACAGCCGTAACGTAAACCGGCATAATATGCACTATTGAGCAACGGAAAATCCACAATGGCTGCGACAAGTGGAACATCAGCTACCTTAGCGGGTTAAAATATGGTGCGGCGTTATGGGAGGAAGGATAATTGGCCCCCATTTATCGATGGCAACCTAAATGGTGCAATATATGCTGATTTCCTTTAACCTTCTACCGATGTTACTACAAGATGTTTCGCTGTATGACAGAATGTCGATGTGCTTCCAACATGATGTATGTCCGGCGTATAGCTCGCGTGCGGTTGAAGCGGTGCTGAATAGCATATTTCATGACAGGGGTTGAAGCGGTATTGAATAACATATTCCATGACAGGAGGTTGGTCGTCGAAGCCGCACGTGCACCGGATCTAACATCCCCGGATTTCTTTCTGTGGGGAAAGTTGAAGGGTATTTACTATCGTGATCCACCGACAACGCCTGACGTGCGTCAGCGCATTGTCAATGCTTGTGCGAACATTACGGAAGGCGAACTACTCGCTGTTGAGAGGAATGTCCTTACACGTATTGCCAAATGCATTGAGTTTGACGGACATCATTTTGAGCATTTATTGCATTAATGTGGTAGTTACAGGTAATCTCGCTGTAAGAGCACGAGTTCTCAGAAATGATAAGTTCACAAAGGTACACGAATCACATTGGAACAACCGAAAAATGTTCAAACGTACCTACGTTCTGTACTTTAATTTAAAATATCTACCTGTTATCAACTGTTCGTCTAAAATTGCGAGCCATACGTTTGTGACTATTACAGCGCCATCTATCACAAAGCGAACAAAGTGGTCCAACTAATACATTCATATTTCTTTACGTACTACACGAATATGTAATAAAAATGGGGGTTCCTTTTTAAAAAAAAACGCAGTTGATACCCGTTTGACCTACGGCAGCGTCATCTAGCGGGCCAACCATAGTGCCATCTGGTTTCCCCCTTCAGGCTCGACAAGTTTCGTTCTTTGTAGTTTTTTTCGTTTGACACTTATTTCGTGAGATATTTGGCCCTGTCACGATCAATGGACCACTCACCGGCCATTTGACCATCTTCATCTGTGCGGATGCACAAACAGTGCCAGAACTCTTACGGGAATCGGCAATAATCCGTGAGTAATGAGTACAATGGGCAGGGGCACTATGAAAATAGTGCGGGACAATAAGTTGAGAAAGTGGGTCCCACGGGAGGCGTCCCACAGATAAGTCCGTTCAGTTGCACCATCCTCTGTGTCCTCGGTGGCTCAAATGGGAGCCGGCACGGTAGCTCAGCGTTTTCGACCAGAGAGCTGTTTGGCCTCTGTAATAAAAAACTGAGTGAAAGGATCAACAAAGAACTTGAACGCATGTCATGTGACGTCCGCAACGACCAAACACAACGATAAAAAAAAAAGAATATGGATAGAGCGTCTGCCATGTAAGCAGAACATTCCGGGTTCGAGTCCCGGTCGGGGCACACATTTTGAACTGCCCCCGTTGACTTATATCAACGCCTGTATCCAGCTAAGGGTATTTATTTCATTATAATTATGTTTGCTGTGAAATTGCTGTCCAGTGGAGGCGAGCGCGACATGTAGTCAGGCGAATGGATGGTACCTGGACGAAGCAAGTGCTGCTTTCTAATTTCAAGAGATAAGAAAAGATCGAGAAAATCTAGAATACGACTGTCTGGTGGCGTTCTCAAAACTGCTGCCATTATCAGAATTTACACATCGTTGTAAGCTTCCAGAGTATAGCTTGCAGAGGCACGCAGTAAACTCTGCCTCGTATTCCACTAAATGTGCGGTCTCCAAATTTTCCACTCCTTCACTCCTTGCGCTATCTGGTTAACTTGTCCACTGTTATGGTTCTTGCTAACGTCATTTTACCTCACACCTTTTCTGTATTTTTATCTTCAGTTCTGAAGACGTTTCCCCTTAGAGAGGTCGACAGTCTTAGTACATTTTTGTAATCATAGAGTGGAATAAAAGAATGGAATTATATGATTGTTTCATTCTTTTAGTGTATGGCATTTCTTTTCTGTCACATAAGATATCTTCGATTTCGCCTCAGTCAACGCTTCATTATTTTTTCTTTTATAATTTCTTCATAGGATGAATCTGGCAACTGTAAAATTATAATTCTGAAGAAACCTACTCGTTTCATTCGTCCATAGGCACTTTTGTATTTTCCAGTTGTTTTATTGTGGTTTCTACAAATCTGATACTGTAAGTTACTGTTTTACTGTAGTGATATTATTATTATTCTTCCACTTCATAAATCCTTAACCAAGCAAACTGTAGATGTTTAATATTCTTTACGTTCAACAAGAAGGCTTCCACTATCTTGTATTTTTTCGTTTCTTTAAATTTCCTGTGAAACCTCTTCGAGATACAAGCCAAGCAAAATATGCTATTAGCTGCAAACTTGTCTTACACGCATATAAATGCTAAACGTTTTCTCCATTAGGATAGAAACTGAAGCTATGAATTAAAATTTCTGCAACAGTTGAGGTTTGAACCCAGGTTTCTTTCTACAAGGCATGCGCTAGCCATTACATAATTGTAGCGCTGTGGCTACCATAGGGCAGGACTGTTTGAAGTCCAGTGCTCTCCCTGACACAAACCGCTTCAAACCTTCAGTCCATTTGCCTCTTCTAACGTCGTCACTATTGTCGAGAGTTTTCAGCACTGGAATATGGCGGTACAGGCAGGGTTTCGCCATTGCATACCAGGCTGGGGTGCTATTCCAATGTCACGTAGCATCAGCAATAGTGACTATGCAGGAAAAAAAACTAACAAACAGATATCGTGCTAAAAGAGCTTGAGAGCTCAGCGACACCGACCGACCGCCGTGTCATCCTCAGCCCTTAGGCGTAAGAGAATGCAGATATGGAAGGGTGTGTGTTCAGCACATCACTCTCCCGGCCATTGTCAGTTTTCGTGATCGGTGTCAGTGCTTCTCAATCAAGTAGCTCCTCAATTTGCCTCACAAGGGCTGAGTGCGCCCCACTTGCCAACAGCACTCGGTGGACCTGGACGGTGACCCATCCAACTGCTGGCCAACCCCAACAGGGCTTAACTTCGACGACCTGACTGGAACCAGTGTTACCACTGTGGCGAGGCCGTTGGCAATAGTGACGATTTGAGAAGCGAAAATTGGGTTGAAGGTTCTAACTGAAGCTATGATATGGATGCAACTGGGTTCAGGTAGTCCGAGTAGCTGCGGCAGCTGCAATGCTATGGTGCTGTAATAGCCGGCAAATCTGCCTAGAAAACAAGAGACACGGGTTCCCACCAGAGAT
Organism: Schistocerca americana; assembly: GCF_021461395.2. Classification (NCBI taxonomy): domain Eukaryota; kingdom Metazoa; phylum Arthropoda; class Insecta; order Orthoptera; family Acrididae; genus Schistocerca; species Schistocerca americana. Next base: position 89,229,348 of record NC_060123.1, on the reverse strand, counting down.
ACATACTATAATTCAATGCTTCACAGTTTCTATCTTTGTCGGAGATAAAGTTGAGACTCACGTGTCTCCAGAAAAATGTTATTCCATCACATCACTAAATTATCACTCGAACTTTACCAGTATTGTAGTTCTCTATTTATCGTACATTATTATGCCTCTTAAACACCATAAAGATTCGACTAATTTTGACTTTCTTTGACGTGATTGTATATTGTTTATCCACACTCTCACCTCAGTACTTAACTGTCATGTTACACTTCTCTGTTAGTGGGACTAATACTGTAAACAAAGCTGAGGGCAGTTAAATTGACAAGATGATGACATACTAACGTACAGTATCCCAGAAAGACTAGCATTACTCTATAAAGGAGCACGCAGCATAATTCATGTTCTACTCGCTGTGACAGTAATTCAGTCAATCTTATATTACATTTTAGAGCAGTTGTGTGTAGTAGTCTAGATGCTGTTGAGATCCTCATTGACGAAGAAGTATATACTTTTATAAGGGGCGATCAAGAAGTTCCCGTTTGTTGCCGATGCTACAGGGTGCACACGATGTGGTGCGGCTCCAATGCGGGTATGTAAGAACCGACCTGTAGTCAAGGGATTACAGTGACATTTATGTGTTCTCGACGTGCGTATGATGAATGCAGAAGAGTAAACTACGGTGACGTTACTAACAAATGCGTCCAAGCAGGACCAAAGTGCCGTTATTCTTTTCTACGTTGCCGGAGGACAAACACCAGTAACCGGTTGGCGAATGAAGAATGTGTATGGGGCAGCATGTTTGTCGAAATCCACCGTTGTGAAGTAGTGCAACAAGAGGTGCTGCTTCGTCGTGATCAGGCATGTCCCCATACCGCAAGTGCCCTACCAAATCAAGGGGGAGAGAGATTATCACGCCCTCCGTCCCTTAAAAAAGGCCTTGGAGATTTGGCGATTCCCGTTGGACGAGGATGTGTAGCAGGCCGTTGCGGGCTTCTTCACGCAACGGGACATGGTGTTTCACCAAACAGGTATCCTCAGCCAGGTGCATCCGTTGGATGACAACCTCAGTGCCTATGGCGATTTTGGACTCTACGGTCGTCGAAAGGAAACCTTTTGATCTTCCCTTAAAATATGTTGTGAAGGAATGTGGTGTTCCTTGTGGCAGTTTCTTGATTATACAACTTTCGATTACTGTTTCTTTTCTTGGTGTTTAAGTCGGTTTTCCTTATATTTCAATGGACAACGACGAATGCGAAAGCTTTATGAGCTTGAAATGTCTTTGGACTTACATATAAGGATTAGCATAGTGCTAAACGGAAGAAATCACACAAGGCTGCAGAAACTATCGTTTTACCAGCAGGGACTGATGTAGTATTAACTGTGTTTGGTGGGTGACTCATTTGCTCAACAGTTGATAAGTATCCCTTTCTCTAATGCCACAGTGCGTAGAAGCATTTTAGACATTTCTGACGATTTGCTCGAGCAGTTAATCGATAAACAGCTTAACAAATGTTTTGCACTTCAGTTGGACGAATCCATTGATACTCATAAAGATTCTCATTTGATTGCTAATGTGCGTTTCGGTGACAAGATTAACACTCAGAAGGAACTGCTTTTCTGTGGAGTAATACTTAAAACAGCTACAGCCAAAAACCTTTTTGAGCTGAGCATTACTTTTCTCAATCAAAATAAGATATCTGGAATAGGGACCTTGAAGGCTTCACAGACGAAGCTCGGTCATTGTCTAGAATTAATGGCGGACTGCAAGCGAAAGTTTAAGTTGTAACTCCTGATGCAGTATGGATCCATTGCATGATAAAACGGGAGGATGTGCCCGCTAAAGAACTTATCCCACCCCTTTGTCAAGTGCTGCAAACGGCCATAGTAGCAGCTAATATTAATCACTGATAAAATGACCTTTGATAAATTTAACTGGATTAAAAATACATCCAAAAATGCTCATGGGCCATCATGTCTAAATATAAAAGAGGAAGACAAACTTATTAAATTTGCTTGTGATATTTCGCTGAAGAGTACATTTAATGAAGTCTTTTTGTTGGAGTTTCTGTTGCATACTAACAAAGAATTCCCAATGCTAAACCAAAATGCATCGAAGATCCCGCCTCCTTTCTCTACAACATACTGTGAGAGGGGTTCTTCAGTTTTAGCAGCTTTGAAGTAGAACTACTGTTCATAGCCAAACGTAAGTAAAGTACTTCGAATGGCTGTTTCTGCCAGTACATCATGTCTTGAAAACTATCTTCTCAATAGCTAATCACATTCTATTTTGTAATTTAAATTTTTAAGGCTCTTGTAATCCTTTTGTGCTGAATTCATTTCATAGTTTATGAATAAATGAAAATGTGATACAGGTAAGCAAATTGTTGTGTATTTTCGTTATAACAATTCGGATAGATTCGGTTTCTATGGCGTAAAGTCGGTCTAAATTGAATTTGCAAAAAACGGAGAATAAGGCAAAGAAAATATAAAAAAATTACTATTCTCATTAATAGAATAGGGTAGGCGTCTAATACTAATTTTCACGTGGAGGGGCCCAGAGCAAAACAGTTCGAGAACCACTGAGATAAAAGTTATAACAAATTAATTTCCCTTAGTCGCTCCTCATTAGTGTCTTTGCAAGGAGGTTTCATGTTTCCTGCAAATGCAAAGTCATTAATATAATCCACGCAACTATTCACAATATTACCGGTTCCCGTGAGATCACCGAAGTTAAGCGCTGTTGGGCGTGTCTGGCACTTGGATGGGTGACCACCCAGCCACCATACGCTGTTGCCATTTTTCGGGGTGCACTCAGCCTCGTGATGCCAATTGAGGACCAGGAGAGCGGTGTGCTGACCCCATGCCCCTCCTATCCGCATCCTCCATTTAGGATGACATGGCGTTCGGATGGTCCCGGTAGGAAACTCGTGGCCTGAAGACGGAGTGCCATTCATAATAGTGAAATTACGATATTTCGGTTTCAATGTCCGAGGCAATCATCATCTACGTCTCATTGCCATCTTCTAAATGTTTCTACTACTTGTGAATGTTTTGTGGTTTTTTCTTTTGAGATATTTTGAAACATCCCATTAGAAAAATTATTTAATTACTGTGCTGATAAACCTCTTACATTATTTGATTTTCAAACAGCTGAGCAGAACTGAACACACTCAGACATTTCGCTCTTTACCTATTCTGATCAACATTAAACTGACACACAATATTTTTAGCGCAACGCAATCTGACTTTCAATAATCCCTACAAAAGAATGGCCTTGGCTAACATTAACCTATACCTTTCACAAATCACTTACCTCACAAAAATCTTCGTTACTCGAACTACTGCAGTACAGCGAGCGCCACTACTGCCAGCTAACTAAAAGATTCAAACTACAGAAGGCACTAACTACTGATAGGCATAGTTAGCAAATGAAAGATTTTAATAGAGAACAAACAATGTATTTACCTTAATAGTGTTGAAAAATCATAATATACACAGCAGTTCATGACATCGAGTCTTACAAATTTCAAAACTCCGCCATTCCGCTTCCCACATCCATCACTGCTGGCGGCTCACCTCCAACTGCTCAACGCTACGTGCTGTTCACATCCATCTGCCCAACACTACAATGGCAGACAACAATGCAAACTAGCCACAGACTACACACAGCACAGCCAGTGATTTTCATACAGAGCGCTACGTAACGTTGCCAATAAGAAAACATATACAGCCTACTTACATAGCCCCCATGCCCCCCACAAAAATTTTTACAAATTGTTTTGGGCAGTGGCCAATAATGATTTGATAAAATTTTTCATAATTACAATAACAAAGATATCAAATGCACACACTTATTGACACAATGTTCGGCAAAAGCTAAAATTTTCTCACAGTCCATAAAGACAGTCCTGATCGTTCATCACAGTAAAATTGCAGTGTTTTTATCAAAGTCTGAGCAGTAAAAGAAAGTGCACACGGAAGTAATGGATTTCCATGCAGTCTTGAAGAAGTAGTGTTGTCCTTCCAACGGAAAGACAGTGTTGACTCTTGACATGCAGACAGGTAATGGGCCACAACAGAGCAAACCCACAGCAGAGTCTGTCGAAGTTTTGAAGAATATTGGTAGGTAGGTCATCACATAGCAGACCAACTGTAGTCCTGGTAGAGATTACGGTATTGGTGGACCACCAGAGGTGCAGACCCACTGCAGTCCTTGTAGAGATGGCCATCAGCCATCTGCTGCGACTGTGCAGGTGCACAATCACCATCGAAGAGTCTTGCAGACAATATAGCAAGTCCATAAACCACCACTTGTGCACTAACAAAGTTTTTGGAATTGTCCTTAGAACCAGCAATGCTGTTAATCAGTCCGTTGCTGAATTATTAACACACATCCAAACACTAACAGTCCCAACTTCTCACATACACTCCTGGAAATGGAAAAAAGAACACATTGACACCGGTGTGTCAGACCCACTATACTTGCTCCGGACACTGCGAGAGGGCTGTACAAGCAATGATCACACGCACGGCACAGCGGACACACCAGGAACCGTGGTGTTGGCCGTCGAATGGCGCTAGCTGCGCAGCATTTGTGCACCGCCGCCGTCAGTGTCAGCCAGTTTGCCGTGGCATACGGAGCTCCATCGCAGTCTTTAACACTGGTAGCATGCCGCGACAGCGTGGACGTGAACCGTATGTGCAGTTGACGGACTTTGAGCGAGGGCGTATAGTGGGCATGCGGGAGGCCGGGTGGACGTACCGCCGAATTGCTCAACACGTGGGGCGTGAGGTCTCCACAGTACATCGATGTTGTCGCCAGTGGTCGGCGGAAGTGCACGTGCCCGTCGACCTGGGACCGGACTGCAGCGACGCACGGATGCACGCCAAGACCGTAGGATCCTACGCAGTGCCGTAGGGGACCGCACCGCCACTTCCCAGCAAATTAGGGACACTGTTGCTCCTGGGGTATCGGCGAGGAGCATTCGCAACTGTCTCCATGAAGCTGGGCTACAGTCCCGCACACCGTTAGGCCGTCTTCCGCTCACGCCCCAACATCGTGCAGCCCGCCTCCAGTGGTGTCGTGACAGGCGTGAATGGAGGGACGAATGGAGACGTGTCGTCTTCAGCGATGAGATTCGCTTCTGCCTTGGTGCCAATGATGGTAGTATGCGTGTTTGGCGCCGTGCAGGTGAGCGCCACAATCAGGACTGCATACGACCGAGGCACACAGGGCCAACACCCGGCATCATGGTGTGGGGAGCGATCTCCTACACTGGCCGTACACCACTGGTGATCGTCGAGGGGACACTGAATAGTGCACGGTACATCCAAACCGTCATCGGACCCATCGTTCTACCATTCCTAGACCGGCAAGGGAACTTGCTGTTCCAACAGGACAATGCAAGTCCGCATGTATCCCGTGCCACCCAACATGCTCTAGAAGGTGTAAGTCAACTACCCTGGCCAGCAAGATCTCCGGATCTGTCCCCCATTGAGCATGTTTGGAACTGGATGAAGCGTCGTCTCACGCGGTCTGCACGTCCAGCACGAACGCTGGTCCAACTGAGGCGCCAGGTGGAAATGGCATGGCAAGCCGTTCCACAGGACTACATCCAGCATCTCTACGATCGTCTCCATGGGAGAATAGCAGCCTGCATTGCTGCGAAAGGTGGATATACACTGTACTAGTGCCGACATTGTGCATGCTCTGTTGCCTGTGTCTATGTGCCTGTGGTTCTGTCAGTGTGATCATGTGATGTATCTGACCCCAGGAATGTGTCAATAAAGTTTCCCCCTCCTGGGACAATGAATTCACGGTGTTCTTATTTCAATTTCCAGGAGTGTATTTTGCATATTCTGTGACCATCAGAAATTTGATGAACTGGTGTCAATTACAATTTTATAACATGAGAATACAATAACAAAGGTACAAAATACATTATTAAAGAACATAACAATACAGATAAATTTGTAGTAGGGCAGGCTTTACAAAAGAATAGAAATAAACAGATACATCAGTGTTACAGGAATTATGAGATAAGTGAATTTATAAAATAATGAGAATAGTTTTCGATACATTAATTTCACACATGAGCATTAAAACAGAACAGAATAAATAATGTCTAATCATCTCTACAAAGAAAATAACATAGTATTTGAAAAATTCTATAACATAAATCTTATTAGCTAAACACATAAAGACAGGGAAAAGACAAATACACAAGGATACATAAACACATAGCGGAATAATACAAAAGGAAAGACAGGGTTCGTTTTCAAGGTAACATTTGGTACTGCAGTCCAACCCAAAACTTCATTCCATAGATCTTTCGCCTTATTTCAACATTTGATTCCACCAAAAAAATCCTATCCAAGCATGCTTTCTGTATTTATATGTTCACACATTTCTTACCTCATTATTTATTTTCCATTATCTTACCTCATCATTTATTTCTCAGAAAATTCTACCTAAACGTGTTGTCCCTAAACCCTACTTTTTTGGTTCATATCCTTTTTCAAAATACTTTTTTGTCCAAACCATTTTCGTATAGCTTCTCAACGCATTACTTCCAATTCATCACAACTTGTTCTCTTATATGGCCTACCACATTTTAAGCTAACTTAAATCTACTGAGCTCAGATGCTAAACTAAGTGACGAGGTAATGCAGCAGTTCAAAACAATTAACACAAACAGCAATGACAAAAAAAAATGTATACTGGCAAAGCAAGCAGCAGGAAATCTAAATTAGCAAAGTAATTGCAATATTACAACTAATATAAGGCAATGCGCAGCAAACAAGAAAAATAAATCAGTAGTAAAACTGGCTTAACAGAGTAATGTAAAGTGAAATTTAGTAGCACTATGCCTGGCAAACAGCAGCAGCAAATGCAGTAACTTATATCTAAACATGTCATAGCTCAAGCAGAAAAAATATTACAGTAAAAATGGCCATGTTTAATACCTATGTCACATCTTAGCACTAGGGTGATGCATCACGAGAACTTACACTAGTAGATAAGTTACCAAATCGTAAAAAAGTTGTTTATGAAATTCCTGTGAAGGGAAATGTCTATTTATGTGCCCTCGTTTTCTTGGAAGTAGATCATCAATTTATTATTGACTGGATCTGTAGTCGTAAAATAACTATATTAGTACATCTATTAAATTTTATTTTAACCAATGCTGCAGTGCACCTAGAAACTAGATATTAAACAAAATGAGTAAATAAAAAATTGTTCAAATGGCTCTGAGCACTATGGGACTCAACTGCTGAGGTCATTAGTCCCCTAGAACTTAGAACTAGTTAAACCTAACTAACCTAAGGACATCACAAACATCCATGCCCGAGGCAGGATTCGAACCTGGGACCGTAGGGGTCTCGCGGTTCCAGACTGTAGCGTCTTTAACTGCATGGCCACTTCAGCTGGCAAAATGAGTAAATAAATAAATAAAGCAAGCCATATGGCATTTCACTCAACTAGCAAGACAATAGCTGTGAAATGTTTCTCATCGATTCATTAGGCATTTTAGTAAATATCATAAATTAAGAGCTCCACAGTATAATCATATGTTTTCAAGTTTGAGTGTGTCATATTTGTGGTGCTTTCTAGAAAGGAATGTCAATAGAGAGGATAATGGCCTCTTTTTTTTTCTCCACCTGTGCCTCTGAAAGGCACACACTAATGCTTTTTTCCAGGCAACTGTCGCACAGCTGGTTGCCCATGACGCATTACGTGCAGGTGGTCACTTAACTTTCTTACCAAAATATTTACGACACCAGTTTGCACTACAGTGACAGTCTCATATAAGAATTTCACAGGTTGAGAATTTGCGTTTCAAATCTGTAGAAACAAAATCCTGTAAATATAACAGTGTCCAAAAAATTTTCGCCAGCATAGTGATAAATTCATGCATATACACACATTTCATAACTCTTAAAGTACAATTCTCGGTTTCCAACATCCATTTTCACAAAACAGAGTCCCTAACCACTACTCATTATTCCTTGCTTTATTACACATACATATTCGTAGACACTTCTTCAATATTTCATCATAATAAATACTTAGCATAATCAAATTCCTTATATAGCATCAGCTTATTGATCATAAACATACCGCAACAGCGTAATACACATCATCATCATAAGATCATAAAACCTCAGCCGAATCTCAAAATCGTTGTAGCTTCCTTCAATGATTTCAAAACCTAAAAAAATTCTCTGCTCATGTCAAAAGTGCCATGTACATCAAACGTACTTTAAAAATCATGATCCCATGCCAAATACACCATTCAAAGCTCTTGTAGTATCACAATGGATCCATATATATATATATATATATATATATATATATATATATATATATATATACATGAACAGTTCACAAAGTACAGACAAAATACAGTTTCATAACTGTGAAGTTATTCAGCTGTGTAATTACGTAAACATCTGTCACTGATGCAGTAATATAAATGTTTGTCTCTCCCAGTTAAATGATCAGATAGCTGTGTAATTTATGTGTTAGAGAAATATGGCATCGATGTGTAAAGTTGTATAAGCCAATACCATATTAGCTAGGGCTCCTTGTGCTTGCCAAACACATGGTACACAAAGTAGGCGTGTACCCCCTTGAGGATTAATGTAACTATACCCTGAGGTGTTACCGATTACAGCAATGGAATGAAATGTATCACGGAAAACCTTTGTATCATTGTACTTCAAATATCTTTAGAAATAAATGTTTTAAGTACAAAATTAATCAAACAAAAACGTGTACTGTAGCGCTAAACTGTGTGTCTTGTTGTAAAATAATCTTTGAGGAAGTGTCGTAGTTATCGTCCTCCAAAAGCTAAGTTCTGCAGAAGTCAATGTACTTACCTCATGATAAACAAAAGTGAAATGCTTTGCGTATAGATATCTTAGTTATTAGGCTTATTGCCGTGATGAAGAAAGTATTGTTGTGGTACGGAAAAGGCTGTCTCATTGTAGCTATACCACAAAAGTTACTACTAAAACATGTTATGCTTTCCAGAATAATTCAGAAAAACTGTGCAGATATAAAACAGAAACAGCGCAAAAGCAATAATATAAATTGTGTCACTCATTAGTAGCGTCGTGATATAATCGTGTAGCTGTCAAATAAACTAACCACTGTGTCATCTGGTGTCTCGCAGAAAGTACTTTAAATCCAGAATGTATTTTCAAGTAAACCAAAATTTTGCATTAAAATCTCATTAGCAGTACTGGTAAATGTTCTAAGTATGTGAGCCTTACAGTCGTTACGTAATCGTGCAACTAACAAGCAAGAATGTACACACAAAATAACACTGTGTCGTCTGTTCACAATAACAATGCATTCGTAATTTCTGTTTAAATAAGTTCTCTTGGTTCTTGACTGGATATTTAACTTCATACATTGTTGCATGTTAACAGATTCTAAGTCTGACAAAGCATACTAGAAATGTGAAGTGAAAAATTTTATGGCAAAGACAAAGTTAAAAAGCAGATTATCTTTCAGTAAACGGTTTTATATGTGAAATGTGGCGTAAACCTTTACTCTTCCTAGTACGCAGAGTTTCAACTTGAGCGGAATTATCATGCAGTATACGTTGGTGAGGAATGCTAAAATTTTTCTCAGGGTTAGCGTCTATGTTATTTTTCTCTGAGCCAGCCGGCGCACGCGGCTGCCTGCGGTGTGAATCATTGTCTGTTCCTTCGTTGGCGCGCGTCTTTATTAGGATTAGGAGACCTAACTTCTACAAATTCACCTTGTCGAGAGTGCCCAGCTCTGTTTGAGTCCCGCCAGTTCTGATGCAATTCAGGTCTGTCGTTACGATCATATCGTCTGTCGTCATGTCGGTAGATTCCATAGTTTCTTTCTTGTCGGTCACGTGGTGGAGAATTTCTCCCTGAATCGTAACTGCGTTCTGGACCGTTACGTCTATTCTGTCTCCCTTGATTATAAATATTTTGGTTCCCATATTGTCTGTTTCTCTGATTGTCTCTCTGATAGTCACTACCGTGGAGAAGTGATCTTTCCTTGTAATTATTACTACTCTGCCAATAGTTGTCATATGGGTGGTGTCTGTTTTGGTCACGATTTGTGTTGTGAGAATAGCCTTGTCGTGTTCAGTTATTATTTCTTTCATCGCGGAATTGTGACGGATGTTACCTGTAATTGCTGTGTTGCTGTTTTCGCGTTCCGCGATTGTCAGGGTCAATTTCCAATTCTTGTAACAGTCGCTGAAAAGCTTCAATGTCATCTTTGCAACGTCCTGCCAAAATAATATGTCGTAAATGTTCAGGTAGTTTGATTAAGCAAATGCGGATGCATTCTGAGGGGCTGTATGGGTTTGACAGGTACTGATTCTTGTGCAACATGTCTTCAAAATATTTCACAAGACTGGAAAATACAGATTGTTAGAAATGTTTCATCATTATGATGCTATGTTTTACTCGGTCTTGTGTAGCTTGAGACCAATGTGCTGAGAGGAAGGCATGATAAAATTCTCCTTCACTGTGACAATCGTGAATGACTGATCGCATTCTTTCAGCTGGTTCATTCTCTAAATAGCTACACATAAATTCTAATCTGTGCTCTAATGACCAGTTGGGACGAAAACAATGAGAGATTTGATGAAGCAACGCTTGTGGATGAATGTCGTTGCCTGAATTCTTAAATGTTTTGAATTTACGTGTAGTAATGAACAGCTTATAGTCAAAATCATCGTGTCGTCAAGTCACACATCGCTCATTGTTACGTCGTTTCGGTGGTTCCATCTCAAAATTCAATGCGCCTTGCCAATTTCTTTCATAATTTCCGAAGTGTCCTGCGTTATTATTTTGTGGTTGTTCCGTATTTCTATGTCCCTCTTCCCGTACTGGAGTGCGAGTGTCCTCTGAAATATGCAATTCTTGTATTTCTTGTGCCAACTGATCTTGTACTTCCCGGATTTCTCTTTTGTACAGTGTATTGATTTGATTTTGATTTTGTTTGAATTTTATAATTTGTTCATATTCTTCAGTGTCAGTGAAGGCTACAGGTCTTGTGTCATTCAGATCATCATCTACCTTTCTCGATAAGTTAGTGAACTGATCTGAAAGTTCGGCTACTTTATCCGACAGTGAAATTATTTCCTCTGTGTGTTTTTCTGAACCAAGTTTCAGAGTGTCCATTTGTGTTGAAATCGTATTTACTGTGTCTTTTAAGTTTTCCTGAGTTTTTGCAAGTTGCGTAACCGAATCGGTAGATGCAATTGAGTCAATTTTAGCTTGCAAGGTCTCATGATTTTCATGAACAATAGTTTGCCGTTAATTTATGGCTGCTTCGTGATTCTGTATTGCATTTTCATGACGCGAAAAAATAGGTTGGAAATGCTCACAAATTTGTGTTTTTACGTCATTAGACTTTTTAGCATATCGATTCAATGTTATGTAACTCAGTAGTTAAATCATCACGTGTTTGTTCAAGTGTGGTGTCTAACTTTTGAAGCTTTTGCTGTGTATGTCTCTGATTTTGTTCCATTGTGTCTAACTGTTTCTGTGTTTGTCTCTGGTGTTGTTCCATTGTGTCTAACTTTTGAAGATTTTGTTCCATTGTGTCTAACTTTTGAAGATTTTGTCCCATTTGTTTCTGATTTTGTTCAAGCGTTGTGTCTAACTTTTGTAGCCTCTGTCCCATTTGTTGCATTAACTGTAATAACAGTGCACTGGTGTCTGAAACATGTTCCTCAGTGCTTTTCGGCAGTGCATTGGAACCGGCAATATTCGCATTTTGAAAGCAGAAAATGTGTCTTGACTTATTTGAGAAAACGGTGAGGACGCAAAACCTGAATCTACAGTATTTGAAAGATTGTGCCCTGTCATTTCGGATTCCTGAGGCGATAATTCTTCCCCGTTCACTAATTGCTTCACTGCCAACACCATTATTTGCAGCCTTCTCCATTTCCCTATGCACAATTACCAAATTACTACATTGAACATTAGTTAATTCATTACATGGGGGCGCTAACACATTGCTTTCGTCTTCACTGTCATTTCTCAGTTTACTTTGGAGCCTAGTATTACGTTTTTCACACGCCATTATTGTCACAATATTTCACACGCCAACACATAAAAACACAATTTGAAGAGCAAAAATAAGACAACACATTAACATAGCACTGAAAATAATATCTTGTTAATTGCAAGCGCAGCTGCGAAATACTTGGTGCAAATCTACATGCATGCCACAACTGTTTTACTGTACAACAATGAAAGACTGCAACTACAAAGGAGATTCTCTCTATAATTACGCGCTAGCAATAAACAATAGCTACACTAATTTCACAAACTACAAGAAAAAAATCAGAAGATTCCAGTGAGGTATCCTCGGATAAGGGTCGACATATGAAATGTCCCCTTAGAAAAATTATTTAATTACTGTGCTGATAAACCTCTTACATTATTTGATTTTCAAACAGCTGAGCAGAACTGAACGCACTTAGACATTTCGCTCTTTACCTATTCTGATCAACACTAAACTGACACAATATTTTTAGCGCAACACAGTCTGACTCTCAATAATCCCTACAAAAGAATGACCCTGGCTAACATTAACCTATACCTTTCACAAATCACTTACCTCACAAAAATCTTCGTTACTCGAATTACTGCAATACATCGACCGCCACTACTGCCAGCTAAATAAAAGATTCAAACTACGGAAGGCACTAACTACATAGTTAGCAAATGAAAGATTTTAATAGAGAGCAAACAATGTATTTACCTTAATAGTGTTGAAAAATCATAATATACACAGCAGTTCATGACATCGAGTCTTACTAATTTCAAAACTCCGCCATTTCTCTCCCCACATCCACCACTGCTGCCGGCTCACCTCCAACTGCTCAACGCTACGCGCTGTTCACATCCATCTGCCCAACACTACAATGGCAGACAATAATGCAAACTAGCCACAGACTGCACACAGCACACCGGTGATTTTCACACAGAGCGCTACGTAACGTTGCCAATAAGAAAACATAAACAGCCTACTTACAATTTCAACATGCAATTTATCAAGAATAGAGAACTATTTCATTGCATTACCAAAGATAAACAAATCCTCAATTATTTCTTCGTCTTTTTTCCTATAGTCAGACGCCGCTGGACATGCCAAAATATTTATCCATCACGACAAGATGCAGTAAAAGGAGGACAAAATTAGTGTTCAACGTCCCGTCGACAACGAGGTCATTAGAAGCAGAGCACAAGCTCGGCTTAGGGAAGAATGTGCCTTTTCGAAGGAACCATCGCGTCATTTGCCTCAAGTGATTTAGGGAAATCACGGAAAACCTAAATTAGAATGGCCTGAGGGTTTGATCCGTCATCCTCCCGACTGGGAGTCCGGTGTCCTAACTTCTGCGCTACCCCGCACGGTGTACGGTAAAATATGGAACTAGTATGGATATCACTGTCAAAATACGCGTGCCCAATTCTGTCATACCAATAAGTAAATACTACCAACTGTATTTCTAGCGAAAGTATAAGACTTCCACACTTTTTTGACAAATCTTCGTATGTTAGTGCAGCGCACGCAACAAACCATATAAGCCCTTGGCGTTGTGAGAATAATATTAACATTATGCAGTGGTCAAAAGAAAGGCATCGACACAAGTATATTGGCTGCCGTTGACTGAGAAAATTGATCAGTTACTTGGTTTATGGAGAAATAAGACATAAAAATTCATCATCCCGCTTTGATTTGTGCACTCCAGAACATCCACGTCACAAACTTTCATCACACGTAACGTAACAACTGCTTTGATCCCAGTTGAGATCAGAATGGAGCCGCATTCCATTATCTGAGAAAGTTACGATCGTAACACACAAAGTACACCGATGAGCAACACATTACGACTACCTGATTGACAGCGTTTTGGTATGTCTTAAGAACACAGTGTATAACACTACCGTCTGCTACTGCTGTACCCTATCCTTAAAGTTGGAGGCAGGTCGTGAAATAAAACTATCTTGTTAAAGCAATTACGGTATATGGCAACAGAGCAGTGTTACCCTCTGTGAGGAATTTTGTTATATTGACCGCGTTGTACCTAACGGAGGTGGCTTATCGGAAGTAATTACGTAAGTATTCAAACAGCAACAAATAATGTTTTACCTAGCTACACTGTTTAAAGAATAAGGAAAACGGTCGCCAGCCTAATTAGACAAGAGAAGGATTAACGTTCTTGTTTAAGAAAGTAGGTATGAGTAACTTTAACGGACAAACACTACCTATATTTTGCCACACGCGAGTGCAATGAACCCTGACACCTGCATATGTTCACGGTTAAGACTGGAAGCTGACAGAGCAGAACAGACTATTTGCATAAATATAACAGATAACATTACACACTATTACTTTTCACACATTTTCCTAGCTGACATAAAATCGTAAATGTAATTCATTGTAAAATTATGAACTGATCACAGGTTAAGTCTCTCTTAGCTAAATACTATTCTATTTAGCATGAAAATTAATTGGAATTCACTAACAGTTTACTTCTCACTGTCTTTTGAATAAAGAAATTATTGTTTTCATAAATAGTGGTCATTCTGTTAATTGTTATTTATCCTGAGCATAAAGGATAACCTGTGGATCCTATTACACTATTAATATGCACTTTCATTACACAAAAGAAACAAGTATTTAGCAAGCATGAGTATATAACTTTCCACTAATGCAGTTTTCCACTTTTACTACAGTGAGAAACAATGTTGACAAATTTGCAAGAAACTCACTCACTCACCTTTTTTAAATTTACTACAGGCAGCACTATGATCATTAACTAAGCAAAACATTATAAGACTCAGTTTTAAGAACTTTTAATCTTTAAAAGAAACTGCAAATTGTCTTTATTACCACAGTCTTCTACTTTCTTGTAAATGATTAAATAGGTGGCTTTGAAACGCCACAGAACTTTAAATTGGACTGTTTCTGTCACTAGGAGGCTTTCAGAAAACTACATTTACTACCTCCCACAATTTCACTAAATCCACAGTAAATCTGAATACTCCCTTCTTACCAAAGATCAAACAACATCATTTAATTAACTATTTGGGTTTGAGGCTTTCATTTTTTCCACAAACTAGGACGCAGGGTAATCATAGTTCAAATGGAGAGGAAACAGTGAGGTGTTTTGGCAGGGAAAAAATCAAGTTAGGTACATAAATTCCGTTAAAAGTTACCTTATATTTGTGCACACCAAAGCATCCAATGAGCTGATCCTTCACTGTACATTACTATAGTGCTCCATTACAGTGATTGCGCAGTGTGGTGGAGATTGCATATTAGTAGGTGGAATTGCAGGTAGAGTTGCTGGACTCTGTCATTTCTTGGTGACGATGACAGATACCAGTTTCAGAATAGTACCAGCACTTTATCCATCCATCCGAGTCATTGGAAAACGTCAGGAAAAGCCTCTCTCGGAACCAGCACAATATACAACTTTTACACGGGCAGTTCACAGTTTGGTAACTCGTCCCCGACTGCCTCTATGTTCCACCTTTTCTGCCTATGCCAACCACAATTTGCGCGCGCTGCACAGTTCCGTTCCCGAGGGTAACGACAACACCTTTTACATATGACATAATTAAGAACCCTAAGTGAAGGTCATCAGTTTACATAACAGCAAACAAATATTTTAAATAAAATAGTACCTTTGCACATGTTGACATTTCTATAAAAAATTATTCACACAAAATTACAATTATATACAGTAAGTTTTGTCTCCCTCCAATTGGGACAAAGAATTTAAATGACAGATATACTACACTGCTTAGAATCAGACCATGACATCAAAGTTTTTACAAAGAAAGGAGTATACAATTTTGTGTTATCAGTTTAATCCAACAACCTTTGCAGAAGCTCAACGATGTAACATTACATGAAACAAAAGCAAGATAAATCAGTGGAGCATTAGAGTTATGGTGTTACAAGTGCAGTAGTGATTCCGCGTGGGCTGGATTATAAAAGCACTTGATAGATTTATGGAGGTGCGTCACAACGTATGTCAACGCACGGCTCACACCATTACCGTAGATTACGCACTGGGTGTTTGTAAGCGCGGAGCTGCAGCCCCGAAGTGTCGCAGATATCTACCATCGGGTACAGAACAGGACAAATTTGTGTCGAAGAAATCAACGTGAGTTTATTACTGCGCTCCTCTACCCACAGTGGCAACATTCTCGTCTAGGGGCAAGACATCATGCAATAAGGTACGTATTCCGTAATTATACCCTACGTTTCTTTCTTTACTATGCCCTTTCGGCTATCGCCGTCATCATATATTTAAAAGCTTAGAACTGGAAAAATAAATAAATAAATTTTTTAAGTGATGTAGACAGTTTTATTCATAAAATATTCAAATTGATAGGCGATTCAAGCAATAGATTTGTTTCCTTTATTAATTAATGAAGAGATAACGTAGGCCTGCAATAATGTATACGTAATCCACAGCTGTCATGGTGCCATAGGTCCCGTGGGAGCCGAGGTGAAAAAAATGTTCCAATGTGTGTGAAATCTTATGGGACTTAACTGCTAAGGTCATCAGTCCCTAAGGTTACACACTACTTACCCTAAATTATCCTAAGGACAAACACACACACCCATGCCCGAGGGAGGACTCGATCCTCCGCCGGGACCAGCCGCACAGTCCCTGACTGCGGCGCCCTAGACCGATTGGCTAATCCCGCGCGGCGCCGAGGTGAATGCATAATGTTTCCCCTATGGGCCTTAATACGTACAGTAGTGCGGTGCACGTTTCGAGCAGCCGCTGTCCCGTGTGACAGCATATTCTGATCCAAACATCGATTTGGTGTAAGTAGAAAAGTGATATATCTCACAAGGCGACACGTCTCTATAGATCTACGTTCTACTCTCAATGACCCTCGTGCCCACAGCACTTCGGGTCAACACGGGAACACCTCACAGTCATCAGCTTTAGAGCATCATGTTCGACAGTCTTCTGCATACATCACCGTTGTAACCTGTCACCAGATTTGCCATAGATCCTGATTTACCAAAGGTGCATCTCTCCGAACTCCACGTTCCGTGATGATTCGCGGACGTCCAACACCTTGTACCCTAAACGTGTTTTCATCATCCTTGAATCAGTTTCCACAGACTTTCAATACAGTGGCACCCTAACAACCGAATAACTTCGCAATTTACGAGAAGTTCGCTCAGTATCGCGTTGGACAGTGGTCACAATCTTTTCGCTCGTCAGTATAATGGACGCAGGACCAATGCCTGTATACAGTGAGGTAACAGAAGTCACAGAGTAGCTCGACATATCCTGTCGGACCTCATCCTACCCGGCGTAGTGCAACAAGTCGACATGGCATGGACTCAACACGTCCTTATAAGGACCCTGCAGAAATATTGAGCTATGCTGCTTCTGTAACATTTGTAATTATGAAAGAGTTACCCGTGCAAGATTTTGTGCACGAACTGAACTCTCGATTAAACTAAAAAAAAAACAAAAAACGAAATTCCTCCCGAACAGGCCAGGAAGGCCCAAAGGCACCTACCGGCCGGCGTGTCATCCTCAGCCCACAGGTGGCATCGGATGCGTATATGGAGGAGCATGTGGTCAACACACCGGCCGTGTGTCAGTTTCCCAGACAGGAGCCGCTACTTCTCAATCAAGTAGCTCCTCAGTTTGCTTCACAAGGGCGCAGTGCAGCCCGCTTGCCAACAGCGCTCGGCAGACCGGATGGTAACCCATATAAGTGCTAGCCCAGTCGACAGCGCTTTACTTCGGTGATCTGACGGGAACCGGTGTTACCACTGCGGCAAGGCCGTTGGTATCTCGCGATTACTTCCCATAAATGTCTGATGGGATTCATGTAGGACGATTTCGATGGCCAACCCATTCAATTGAACTGCTCAGCATATTCTTCAAAACAATGGTGAACTATTGTGGCCCGGTGACATGACGCATTGTCATTGGAACATGAAGACTTTGAATAGCTGAAATGGTCTCCAAACAGCCGAACATAGCCATTTCTCGCCAATAATCGGTCCAGTTGGACCAGAGGATCTAGTTCATTCCATGTAAACACAGCCCATACCATTATGGAGCTTGCAAAGTACCTTGTTGAAAACTTGGGTCCATCGCTCCAAGGTTCAAATTCAAATGGCTCGAAGCACTATGGGACTTAACATCAGAGGTCATCAGTCCCTAACCTAGGGACATCACACACAGCCATGCCCGACGCAGGATTCGAACCTGCGACCGTAGCAGCACTGCGCTTTCGGACTGAAGCGCCTAGAACCGCTCGGTCATAGCGGCCGGCCATCGCTTCAAGCGATGTGCGGCACACTCGAACCCTACTATCAGTTCTTACCAACTGAAATCGGTACGTGTCTCACATGGTCACGGTTTTTCAGTTGTCTAGGGTGCAACCAGGAGAGGCGGTGCAGACGATTTCGTGCTGTTAGCAGTCACTCGCGTTGACCGTATGCTGACACAGCCCGTTAAATCCAAAGTTCGCCGCGCAATACCATTGTGCATAGTCGCCCTACGATTTCTGTGGTCATTTCACTAAGTACTGCTTGTCCGTTAGCACTGACAACTCACGCAAACGCCGCTGCTCTCGGTCGTTGTCCATGGTGGAAGGTAATACTCGAAGTTTGGTATACTCGTCACACTCTCCACACTGTGGATCTCGGAATACTGAATTCCTTAAAGATTTCCGAAATGGAATGTCCCAGGTGTCTAGCTCCCACTACCATTCCGCGTTCAAAGTCAGATAATACCTGTCGGGCGGTCATAATCACTTCGGACACCTGTTATCTTGAATAACAAGAGTACAAATGATAACTTCGCCATCGCACTGCCCTTTTATATCCTGCGTACGCGATATGCCACCATCTGTGCGTGTGCATATCGCTATCCTATGACATCACCCCCATGTATGACCCAGCAGATAGTGGCTTTCTGGTACGAAGCCATAGTTCTCAGTTCGTTTCTTCTTTTTACCTCCACGACTAACAAAGCGCAAGAGCTGGCGCTGCCTGAAGCGAGTTATGCAGGCAATTCACTTGTCCACTCCCCGGGCAACACTACATCAATGGCATAGTTCCATTCTGCATTCCACTTCAAACAGAAGGTAACTTTGTGAGTGTATGCATTTAAGAGCGTGAGAACTACGCAAATCCCGGGGACGAAGTGCAGCCAGCGAGCACAGCATAAAAGGTTGTTGAGAATTGCCCGCACCAGGCAGCTGGTGATTTAGTTGGCGGAGAGTCATCCTCGTGTCGCTCTACGGTGGACAATTCGCTCTACTGGTGACGTCTGAAAAACGAAAAACAAAGTCCTCTTCACTATTCATGCAGCCTAGCAGCGCTCTGGTGTCTGTATTATTCGCAATACGGTAGGTTTACACAGCTGGATAGGTGAATCAACGGGAGGTCCGCATAATCTCGCTGGCTCTTGCCGGCTTGATAACAACTTCTCTCTCTCTCTGTCTCTCTGTCTGGCCCCATTTTATCCAGTGATCCTGTTCAGCTACGAGATACGTCTGCCGCTTGTAAAGAACACACGGGGAAAAACAGTACGACTATTCTTTAAAAATGTCGGGAACTTTCTACATTCCACATAATATACATTTTAATTATTCCCATGCATTACTGCCTTGCTTTTGCATAGCCCTTTACTTTGTGCGTCGGTAGCTTTGCACTCAAATGCCCCATAGCAAATTCAGAGGCTTCTATCTCCTGCTGCATCACAGCGTCTTTTCAACATTTGCATTATCTCCTGAAAGTCAACCCCAAATGCAGTCCTGTCTCCACATTAAAATGAAAGTTATCGTGCAAGCCACTTGCCAGATTGGAGGAGAATGAGTTGAGAACAGATTAATGGTGTATTTACATTTTTTACCTCTCCGCGGGATAGCTTTAATCCTTTACATACGTTACGCATCTGAAAAAAGTTGGAAATTTGTGATAAGGTACTATGGGAGCAAACTGCTGAGGTCATCGGTCCCTAATGTTACACACTACTACTTAATCAAACTTAAACTAACTTACGCTAAGGACAACACACACACCCAGGCCCAAGGGAGAACTAGAAGCCTCCGACGGGGGAAGCCGCGCGAACCGTGCAGGACGCCCCAGACCGCCCGGCTACACTGCGCGTCTATGCATCTGCCATCCCTATTATACTGCTGTTGTTGTTGTTGTGGTCTTCAGTCCTGAGACTGGTTTGATGCAGCTCTCCATGCTACTCTATCCTGTGCAAGCTTCTTCATCTCCCAGTAACTACTGCAACCTACATCCTTCTGAATCTGCTTAGTGTATTCATCTCTTGGTCTCCCTCTACGATTTCTACCCTCCACGCTGCCCTCCAATGCTAAATTTGTGATCCCTTGATGCCTCAAAACATGTCCTACCAACCGATCCCTTCGTCTAGTCAACTTGTGCCACAAACTTCTCTTCTCCCCAATCCTATTCAAGACCTCCGCATTAGTTACGTGATCTACCCACCTTATCTTCAGCATTCTTCTGTAGCACCACATTTCGAAAGCTTCTATCCTCTACTTGTCAAAACTAGTTATCGTCCATGTTTCATTTCCATACATGGCTACACTCCATACAAATACTTTCAGAAACGACTTCCTGACACTTAAATCTATACTCGATGTTAACAAATTTCTCTTATTCAGAAACGAATTCCTTGCCATTGCCAGTCTACATTTTATATCCTCTCTACTTCGACCATCGTCAGTTATTTTACTCCCTAAATAGCAAAACTCTTTTACTACTTTAAGTGTCTCATTTCCTAATCTAATTCCCTCAGCATCATCCGATTTAATTTGACTACATTCCATTATCCTTGTTTTGCTTTTGTTGATGTTCATCTTATATCCTCCTTTCAAGACACTGTCCATTCCGTTCAACTGCTCTTCCAAGTCCTTTGCTATCTCTGACAGAATTACAATGTCATCGGCGAACCTCAAAGTTTTTACTTCTTCTCCATGAATTTTAATACCTACTACGAATTTTTCTTTTGTTTCCTTTACTGCTTGCTCAATATACAGATTGAATAACATCGGGGGTAGGCTACAACCCTGTCGCACTCCTTTCCCAACCACTGCTTCCCTTTCATGCCCCTCGACTCTTATAACTGCCATCTGGTTTCTATACAAATTGCAAATAGCCTTTCGATCCCTGTATTTTACCCCTGCCACCTTCAGAATTTGAAAGAGAGTATTCCAGTTAACATTGTCAAAAGCTTTCTCTAAGCCTACAAATGCTAGAAACGTAGGTTTGCCTTTTCTTAATCTTTCTTCTAAGATAAGTCGTAAGGTTAGTATTGCCTCACGTGTTCCAACATTTCTACGGAATCCAAACTGATCTTCCCCGAGGTCCGCTTCTACCAGTTTTTCCATTCGTCTGTAAAGAATTCACGTTAGTATTTTGCAGCTGTGTCTTATTAAACTGATAGTTCGGTAATTTTCACATCTGTCAACACCTGCATTCTTTGGGATTGGAATTATTATATTCTTCTTGAAGTCAGAGGGTATTTCGCCTGTCTCATACATCTTGCTCACCAGATGGTAGAGTTTTGTCATGACTGGCTCTCCCAAGGCCATCAGTAGTTCTAATGGAATGTTGTCTATTCCCTTGGCCTTGTTTCGACTTAGGTCGTTCAGTGCTCTGTCAAACTCTTCACGCAGTATCTTATCTCCCATTTCGTCTTCATCTACATCCTCTTCCATTTCCATAATATTGTCCTCAAGTACATCGCCCTTGTATAAATCCTCTATATACTCCTCCCACCTTTCTGCCTTCCCTTCTTTGCTTAGAACTAGGTTGCCATCTGAGCTCTTGATGTTCATACAAGGGGTTCTCTTCTCTCCAAAGGTCTCTCTAATTTTCCTGTAGGCAGTATCTATCTTACCCCTAGTGAGACAAGCCTCTACATCCTTACATTTGTCTTCTAGCCATCCCTGCTTACCCATTTTGCACTTCCTGTCGATCTAATTTTTGAGACAATTGTATTCCTTTTTGCCTGCTTTATTTACTGCATTTTTATATTTTCTCCTTTTATCAATTAAATTCAATATTTCTTCTGTTACCCAAGGATTTCTATTAGCCCTCGTCTTTTTACCTATTTGATTGTCTGCTGCCTTCTCTACTTCATCCCTCAGAGCTACCCATTCTTCTTCTACTGTATTTCTATCCCCCATTCCTGTCAATTGTTCCCTTATGCACTCCCTCAAACTCTCTACAACCTCTGGTTCTTTCAGTTTATACAGGTCCCATCTCTTTAAATTCCCACCTTTTTGCAGTTTCTTCAGTTTCAATCTGCAGTATACTGCTGTATAAAATAGATTAGCGTGTTGTCATGTTCCATTAGGAGCCTTATCACTAAGTACAGTAGAAGAGATAGCCTAACTTTTCAATTTTTAATTTTTATTTTACCTTTGATCTGTCATTAAAAAGCATTTTATAAGTACATTTTCTGATAGGTTCGCTTCTTTTTAAGTGTTCTAGAAGTATGAAGTAATTCGATAGGTGATGTTTTCCAATGTCATACTATATTTATTTCAACTCTGTTTACGGTTCAATTGAACTATGTAACGAATCCCCATAGCATCAGAATTTTGTTTGTATCCGCCGTCATCTGTTCATTGCTTTTAAATGTCCTGTTGTTTTTTTAAATAAAAATTTTAAAGAGCTGTCAAATGATGAGAAATGGTAGTAAAGAAATTCCCTGCTTCCTGATAGGGCGCCCCCTATCTAAGGTTTGCCTGTAGGAAGTATAATATGTTGCATGTTTGTCTTGGCAATGTTCAATGAAAATCTTGACTCTGATATACACTCCTGGAAATGGAAAAAAGAACACATTGACACCGGTGTGTCAGACCTACCATACTTGCTCCGGACACTGCGAGAGGGCTGTACAAGCAATGATCACACGCACGGCACAGCGGACACACCAGGAACCGCGGTGTTGGCCGTCGAATGGCGCTAGCTGCGCAGCATTTGTGCACCGCCGCCGTCAGTGTCAGCCAGTTTGCCGTGGCATACGGAGCTCCATCGCAGTCTTTAACACTGGTAGCATGCCGCGACAGCGTGGACGTGAACCGTATGTGCAGTTGACGGACTTTGAGCGAGGGCGTATAGTGGGCATGCGGGAGGCCGGGTGGACGTACCGCCGAATTGCTCAACACGTGGGGCGTGAGGTCTCCACAGTACATCGATGTTGTCGCCAGTGGTCGGCGGAAGGTGCACGTGCCCGTCGACCTGGGACCGGACCGCAGCGACACACGGATGCACGCCAAGACCGTAGGATCCTACGCAGTGCCGTAGGGGACCGCACCGCCACTTCCCAGCAAATTAGGGACACTGTTGCTCCTGGGGTATCGGCGAGGACCATTCGCAACCGTCTCCATGAAGCTGGGCTACGGTCCCGCACACCGTTAGGCCGTCTTCCGCTCACGCCCCAACATCGTGCAGCCCACCTCCAGTGGTGTCGCGACAGGCGTGAATGGAGGGACGAATGGAGACGTGTCGTCTTCAGCGATGAGAGTCGCTTCTGCCTTGGTGCCAATGATGGTCGTATGCGTGTTTGGCGCCGTGCAGGTGAGCCCCACAATCAGGACTGCATACGACCGAGGCACACAGGGCCAACACCCGGCATCATGGTGTGGGGAGCGATCTCCTACACTGGCCGTACACCACTGGTGATCGTCGAGGGGACACTGAATAGTGCACGGTACATCCAAACCGTCATCGAACCCATCGTTCTACCATTCCTAGACCGGCAAGGGAACTTGCTGTTCCAACAGGACAATGCACGTCCGCATGTATCCCGTGCCACCCAACGTGCTCTAGAAGGTGTAAGTCAACTACCCTGGTCAGCAAGATCTCCGGATCTGTCCCCCATTGAGCATGTTTGGGACTGGATGAAGCGTCGTCTCACGCGGTCTGCACGTCCAGCACGAACGCTGGTCCAACTGAGGCGCCAGGTGGAAATGGCATGGCAAGCCGTTCCACAGGACTACATCCAGCATCTCTACGATCGTCTCCATGGGAGAATAGCAGCCTGCATTGCTGCGAAAGGTGGATATACACTGTACTAGTGCCGACATTGTGCATGCTCTGTTGCCTGTGTCTATGTGCCTGTGGTTCTGTCAGTGTGATCATGTGATGTATCTGACCCCAGGAATGTGTCAATAAAGTTTCCCCTTCCTGGGACAATGAATTCACGGTGTTCTTATTTCAATTTCCAGGAGTGTATGTGCATTTACATATGTACGATCTTAACATGGTTAGCATGGTATTACTGAATGCACCATTTTGTCTGGTTGATGCGTATACCTTGGTACGATATGTTCTGTATCCTGTTGCAAGCACTCAGTTTTTGTAACAGTTCTGAAACGGCTCACCCGCCCCTTAAAAAGCTTTAAAGAAAAGCAATGTGGAAGGATTGGGCCCAAAAGTCATCGTTATTTGTAACAACTTCACCGTTGTAAATTTTTCAAGGTATATATGATTTATTGAAAAAAATCTGAAGATTTTACAACATACAAAATACACAGTAAACACAGTTAATATAGAACTAAGGAGTACGAAAACGGACTTCCTGGTTAAATTTTCAACAAGAGGAAGTGTTCTACATAATTCAAAATACGTTAAATTTAGTTTTACAGATTCCAAGAAAGAGTAATCAGCCTGGATAAAAATTAATCTGCTAGAACCTGTACAGCCGCTCTACAGGATAATTTTCAGCACAGATCCCCTTACACTATTCCAGGGCTGTTAAATTCAATGTTGCAAAAGGTTTAAGGTAATGAACAATCAGACCAAGCTATAATCAACCTATGAGAAACTGTAGAGCGAGCCCCCAGGTTAAATTTCAGCACTAAGATCTTTACACACTTTCAAACCTGTTAAGTTCAAATTTGCAGAAATTTTAAGGTAATGAATAACCTTACCGAGCAATATGAAATAGCAATAATTCACAGGATGGACATTTAACTAAAATTTCCAGAAGCAAACTACTCTCTAAGTGTCTTACACATATTCGTTTCCTCTCCGATTCTATGCACAACCTCCTCATTCCTTACCTTACTAGTCGAACTAATTTTAAACATTGTTCTGTAGCATCAGATCTGAAATGCTTCGATTCTCTCCTGTACCGGTTTTCGCACAGTACAAGTTTCACTATCCTACAATGCTGTCCTCCAAACATACCTTCTCAGAAATTTCTTTCTCAAGTTAAGGCCGTTGTCTGATATTAGTAGACTTCATTTGGCCAGGGATGTCCTTTTTGCCAGTGCTAGTCTGCTTTTGATATCCTCTTGCTCCGTCCGTCATTGGCTATTTTGCTGCCTAGGTAGCAGAATTCCTTAACTTCAGCTATTTCGTCATTATCAATCCAGATGTCAAACTTTTCTCTGTTCTCATTTCTGCTACTTCTCATTACTTTCGTCTTTCTTCGATTTATTCTCAATCAGTATTCTGTACTCATCAGACTGTTCATTCCATTGAGCTGATCATGTAATTCTTCTGCACTTTCACTCACGATAGCAACGTCATCAGCGAATCGTATCGTTGATACATTTCGCCTTGGATTTTAATTCCACTCCTGAACCTTCCTTTTATTTCCATCATTGGTTCTTCGATGTACAGATTGAACAGTATGGGCGAAAGACTACATCCCTGTCTTACACCCTTTTTAATCCTAGCATTTCACTCTTGGTCTTCCAGTCTTATTATTCCCTCTTGGCTCTTGTACATATTGTATTTTACCCGTCTCTCCCTACAGCTTACCCCCATTTCTCTCAGAATTTCGAACACGTTGCACCATTTTTCATTGTCGAACGCTTCCTCCAGGGCGACAAATCCTGAATAAGTGTCTTTACTTTTCTTTAGCCTTGGCTCCTTTACCAAAAGCAACGTCAGAATTGCCTTTCTGGTGCCTTTACTTTTCTAAAGCCAAATTGATAGTCGTCTAACAAATCCTCAATTTCGTTTTCCATTCTTTTGTATAATATTCTTGTTAGTAAATTTGACGCATGAGCTATTAAGTTGCTTATGTGATAATTCTCGCTCTTTTCAGCTCGTTAAAGGTTAAAAAACGAAAACTTCACCTTTAAGCCTTATCCGCACAACAAAAAAAGCAAGAAAATGAATCTTGCGTCATCAGGGGCCCGCGCATCACTGGTTCTTCACCTCGGCAACGTTCCAGGGGACAATCACAACAGCAGAGGCTACCACACCTCCCAAGCGACCAATCACTTACCGAGTAACTCCGCACACAAGAGCCCGCCATCGACTCAAAGCAACGCCGCTCTGCAAACTCCCCAGCAGGACTCTCTCGCCGCAGGCGCCACCTGTCTACTGGTCGCGGTAAGCTGGCAGAAATCAACTTTTTGCGGTCGACGATTGACCGGCTCGAGTCGTCATGTCTATTTGATATATTGTAGTACTAACTTTCCGTCTCACAGGATGATATGAAAACTGGTTCTCCTAACCTGAAACTTTGATTGTTTTCTGCATCAAACTGGCTACCACCAGTTGCTGACCCGTTATTAACCCAGAATGCTTGAAATACAAAAGTTCGATCTGCTGATCCACTTAATTACGTCATCAATGTGTGTCAAGGTCCACTGCCGGCTCCACTGACGTGACAGAGGGTTGGGAGCTTGCACCCCCACCTCTGGAATTTTTAAAATTCTCTTTTCAACGAGCATACAGCGTCAGCTGTCCGGGACGTAGGTGGTTCTCGTACATCAGCAAAACTTCGTGACAAAGAAGGAGCCTCAGAGACCCACTCCGCAGAATGGGGTCCTTGCAATTCAGATTGACGCACAAGAGAGGGGTGAGACTGCGCAACATCTGGATCGACAGGTAGGACTTTCTAGTCACCAATCGTCTCCACTGGAGTAACAGTAATTGGTCGTTCCGATCTGACTGGGTGACATCTAGGGAACAGCTGAGTTTAGGGGCGCCTCAGTTTGCTACTTTTGAATCACGAGAACATCAGAAGGCTCAACGCCAAGAGGAGAAACACTAGAGACCTCAGCAGCTGTTTTTGCATCAACGACACCATTAGATGAGCAGGACTCAGTCTATATCAACGAAGAAAGTTACTTCATGGAGCGGTGGGTGAGAAGAAGTATCGATATCCTCACCATCCTGCGTAGGGCGTCACTTAAATTTCACTGCAGACACTGTCGGCTTGGCAACAGCACTTACAGGACAGTGCATCGAAGGTAATGGCGGAAATTCTAGAGCAGTAACCTAAGCTCCCTCTGTTGTTCCACTGCAGCTGGGGAAGACGTGGCACCAACCTCATGACCAGCAGAGACGAAATCAGCTGTCAGTTTTTGACGCTGTTCAAATGAGGACTTCAATACAAATACCAGCCACAGGCAATTAGGCCTAATGTGGTCCCCCCCCCCCTTGTCCACTATACGTTACGTGACTGCGGTAACCACAGAACTATAGATGGGGAGGAGGGTTAAATTAGGCTACCCCCTCCACTGAAAGGATACCGCTATAATATTGCAAATGGTGTTGAGTAGACCACCGTTCTCGTTCGCGTCGTGCAGCCCTCACGTCACCATAATGAAGCCAAACCTCCTTAAGTGAAGTGTCGTCAACCTCCGGCGGAAAACTGAACACTCGGGTATTTACATAATGCAGTTCCGTTTTACCAAGAAGCATCATACTTACGGGAGCATCACGCTGCTTAAAGGGAACTTGAAAACCATGACACAAAAGCGAACTACCTATTTGTAGTGCATCCAAGAAATTAAGGAAAAATTTATAGTTATCAGAACGAAAATAGTCAGCGTGAATCTGAACATATGTTACATGAGTGGTATCAAGAGCCAGTCAGTCGTTAATCTCCGAAGATCGGAGTTTACTGTACCTTTTCTCGGAACATACCCGGAACCCATGATCAACATTATGAAGCGGACTAAGTTTCAACCAACGGACACACACAATTAACACTACAGACCAAACCACGATCTGGCAAATACAAACAACACCGAGGAAAAGCTGTCAAGACACGCAACTCCGAGATGAGGCGAAAAACTAGCGACCGCTCCGCTCGACGCATGAGGCGGAACGTAATACAGGATGAGGCAAATAAAAGTCAAGTCAGGTCAGGTGGATGTGACTGGACGTGAATCTGTGGTAGCATTAACGGAGGCGGAAAAGATCTACAGTTGCTTTCAACAGGCTGGAGCAACTGCCCGTACACCCGACCGAACCTTGGAGCGCTTTTACACAATTTTCACGCGTGACAGAGTTGTTAGCAGTCTGGTCGCGGCCCTTGCTGGCTACCTAGGTCACTTTATCTGTCAGTGTGGACCATGTGTGGGGAGCCCTCAAATCTAAAGTGTATCACACAACCTTCATTATCTTCAAGAACAACAGCAATGCAGCAATTCCGGGAGTAGAGCTACAATCTGCCTTAAGCAGCTTGCTGACCATGGCCCAAAAGTGCCAAGAGAGAAAAATTGGTCACTTTCAATCACTTTCAACTTCTGCTACAGTCAGGTTAGTACTGTATTTCCTTTCGTCTAAATGGCTCTGAGCACTATGAGACTTAACATCTAAGATCATCAGTCCCATAGAACTTAGAACTGAAATGAAATGAAATGAGCGTTTGGCGTCATTGGCCGGGAGGCCCCTCGCGGGGCAGGTCCGGCCGCCATATCGCAGGTCTTATTACATTCGGCGCCACATTGGGCGACCTGCACGCCGGATGGGGATGAAATGATGATGAACACAACACAACACCCAGTCCCTGAGCGGAGAAAATCTCCGACCCAGCCGGGAATCGAACCCGGGCCCAGAGGACGGCAATCCGTCACGCTGACCACTCAGCTACTGGGGCGGACAACTTATAACTACTTAATCCTAACTAACCTAAGGACATCACACACATCAATGCCCGAGGCAGGATTCGAACCTGCGACCGTAGCAGTATGGAACCGCGTGACCGCTACGGTCGCAGGTTCGAATTCTGCCTCGGGCACGGATGTGTGTGATGTCCTTAGGTTAGTTAGGTTTAAATACATAGTTCTAAGTTCTAGGGGACTGATAACCTTAGATGTTAAGTCCCATAGTGCTCAGAGCCATTTTTTTGCGACCATAGCGATAGCGCGGTTCCAGACTGAAGCGCCTAGAACCGCTCGTCACACCGGCCGGCTCCTTTCGTCTACTGCGTTCCTTTCTACCCTGGAGCTCTGTTCTCCGGGCCACATTGATTTACCTCTACCTGTACCTCTAGACTACGGGTTCTTTCTCAGGATATGATATAACGGCCAGATGACACCCTTCCATAAAGAACCAATGCATGTATGCAGTCAAGAGTCGGTCCAACGTCTTACTAATAAACTGGCCAATATAGCAAAGTTCATTGTAAATTTGACTCGAATTTGTATTCATTGCAATAACACCTTCACTCTTTAAAAAACTGAAGTTACATTTCGTTTCCTTCTTACTTTCTGGATACTTTTCTTTCTTGTCCGGATTTGTATTTTCTGTAATCCGAATTGCATTCAAAAATAGCCGCGCAAGACACTCTGCACTCGAATGCAGCAGTACATTGCCCTCGTATGCATCAGTACATCGTCCTATTATTTGCCACATCTCCTGGGAGAAAAAGCCCATTCCACAAAACCTGAGATGTTTGTCGCCATCCGCCAATAGACACACGACTACATCGTAACAATTCCCTGCATCGAGCATCCTCCACTGAGGCTATAATCCGTTTTCCCTGTCCTCAAAAATATTCATCCCTTAGAGCCTTCAGATACCTTTCACGACTGCTCTGAAGTCGTCCAGTACATATTTTATTGCAATACCGTCGACACAGTCTTCCAGAAGAGTTGCGATTTGACTTTATGCCGACTAGATCACCAAGGTGAATCCTTTTGTCACCTAACCATGTGCAGAATTTCCAAAGCTGCGCACCAGCGTAACCAGAGCCACATTCTTTCAAATCGCTCCGACCTCTTTAACAAAAACATTGCAGATTGGCTTCTTCAAATTCTTATACCATTCCTCTTTCAAGTTCCATTTTAACACTTCTTTTCCCACTCGCTTCACCTGCCTACGTGGAGATAAATGGTCATAAAGTTTCGAAAAGTCATTCTCCAATTAACTTACAGAATCACAGACGTCATCTTTGAGCCTAATATCGATACTTGTTTGAGGTCAATATCATCTATATGTTTCTAGTGTTTTAATTATTGTTCTTAACTAAGTTGCATTTTAAAAATATCTATTTCTGATGAGCACTTTCATTCTGCTGCTGGAATAACATTTCTGACTTGCTCTAAACATTTTTCTCTGATATTAAATAATTTTCAGACTTGAACAATTTTTACCAACGTTCATGCAAATGCTAATCTAACGCATTAAAGTTATTAGCAGAGGGGCACGATATAAACACGAAACGAAGTACTTCGTAGTTAACTCGGTCAAGGGGACGGCGTTTGGTCCTGGGAATTTATGGCATCGTTAATACAGGAATAAAAACGTTTCTACTTCATGTAGCGTCAAGTTCTTATTTCACTAGACCTCCTCGTAACATTGATTCGGTAAGAAATTCAAGTCATGGTTGTAATATCCCTTCCCAAGCTAATTGAAATAATGTTATTCTCTATTGAATGAATGTATACGGTACTTGGCGACTGTGCAGGTAAAAGACTGAAAAAAATACAAGAATATTACCAATGTTTTTGAGTGTTTGCCTTACAAAAACCTTGAAGATTTTCTGGAAAAAAATAATAATTATTATTATTTTCTTTCCAGCAACAGAGATTCGCTGAAGGAAGAATAAGTCTTCTTCTGAATCTCGGCGATGTCGATCCCTGGACTCCACAGCTGCGGCGATCGACTATT
The DNA here is from genome assembly GCF_021461395.2 of Schistocerca americana. Taxonomy (NCBI): domain Eukaryota; kingdom Metazoa; phylum Arthropoda; class Insecta; order Orthoptera; family Acrididae; genus Schistocerca; species Schistocerca americana. The sequence goes on along the minus strand of NC_060123.1, from coordinate 89,198,429 downwards.
TAGTATTGATGGTTCTGCACAATCTCAAAGAAAAACGGGAGGGGAATGGAAATGGCAGCAGTTCCTTAATCGTGGTAGCGAGAATAAATCCACGTTCGGGCTACTGAATGTTACCTTTGAGAAAAGATGGCAATGTCGCTCGTCGCTGGTTTGGATCCGTGTTATTATAAATTCGATGCAGGCTCTTGAAATGATTTTCGCCAGACGATGTAAATCTTGGTGGTAAAACTTAAACATATATAATGTCCAATGTAAAGTGTCGGGTTTTAAAAAAATGAATTACCTTTTCCAGTTTTGTTGTCTTCGACGATGATTATATTCGCCGTTCATTCATCAAGATGAGCTCTTTCGAATTACAATGGTTTTTAATCCTCCCAACTTTTCTATATAGACACCAAACGTTAAAGTCACAATTCTGATTGCAATGGCGGACTATCCCTTTCATGCAACTACATATACCTCTCTCTACTACCGCTAGGAGGACAACCAAAAACAAAACAAAAATTTAGAAATTGCATCCAAGTCGGCTAACAAACCCAGAGATTAGTATTGATTTAAGACCACTGAGGAGCGCTTATGACTAGTTCTTCTTCGATGTTCTCTTCCGTTCCCAATATTTCTTGAGCCCTGCTGATAATTTCTCCTTCCTCTCCTATGAAAGGGGCTTCCGACGTTTACGTTTAGGGACTGTAGGTGGTGCAGTCCAAGACCGTACCACAGCACAAAATGTGGACAAATCTTCTACCTTAAGATCAGAGATCCCAGCCGAATCCTAGTCCTTTAGTACTTCATTAAGCCACAGGCTTCCAATCGTGTAGCTTTTACACAATGAAAAGAACTTCTTGGTAAGCCGATTGTTGTTCACTCGTTGTAGGTGTCCATAGAACTTGAGCCTCCTACGTCGCATACTGGTGTTGGCTGATTCTAGCTGCTGGTACATTTCAGAATTAGACTTCAATCGGTAGGTTCCATTAGGGACCAATCTCGGACCATGAATTTTTCTAAGAATACGTCTTTCAGCTTTCTCCAGGTCATCCATCGTGCCTTTTCTGTTCATCAAGAGGGTCTCTGCGGCATACAGAAACTGTGGTCTGACAGCAGTTCTGTAATGACAGACCTTCGCATTCTTCGAAACGTACCTCTTGTTGTACAGACTGTGGGACTGATAGTATACTGTGTTGAGTTTGTTATGCCTTTCTTAGATTGAGGTGCCGTCTCTACCATTGGGGTGGACCCATTCACGAAGATAACGATAGCGATTGACCCTCCCAAACGTTCCATGTATAGTCGTCAAAGGGGTGTTACTGGAGTGCCAGTTCTCAGTTTATTTGGTCCTGTCATACGATATTTGTAGCCCTGACTTCGCCGCTGTCTCGTGGAGGGCTTGGACTACAGTGACAGCCTCCTTAGAGTTGTTGGTTAAGTTTCCAATATCATCTTCAAAAGCAAGGCACCTTATCTCAGCTCTTCAGGTCCCAGTTCCAATTGTAACAGGTTTGATTCCCAGATTCCGCAGTGATCGTGACCAGGTTTTGATGACTTTATCAAGCACCAGATTAAACAGAATTGGTGATAAACCATCACCCAGTCGTACTCCCGATTTGATGTTGAAACCCCGAGATAGATCCCCTCTGAACTTCACCTTAGAGTTTGTATCCCTGAGAGTCTGTTTGATGAGGGTGTGTGTTCTTGGAGTACTAAGAAGAGAGTTTGGCGGTCGATGGAATCATAAGATTTCGTAAAGTCGACGAAAACCACGGTGATGTTCGTACACCTTTTGTGTTTTAGTTGGAGAATGGTTTTCAGATTGGAGATCTGCTCGGTACAGGACCTTCCACGTCGAAATCCTCCTTGACATTCACCAGTTGTTTGATCACATTGACTTTCTACATTGTCCAGTAAAATCTTGGAGAGCACTTTGTATCCTACTGGCAGCAAAGAAATCCCTCAGTAGTTGCTGACATCGCAGCGATCACCTTTTCTATGTGAGGGGTGTATGACAGGTCATCAGGGATCTGCCAGTCTCCCAACAGTCGACGAAGATCCGGTGTAGGACCTCTATAACTGTATTTCACCTGCTTTCAGATCTTCTACAATGATGCCGTCTTCCCCGGGTGCAGTTCATAAGATGGGTGATGGTTTTAGAAACTTCCTGTTAGTTTGTCGGTTAGACTGTAGGTGTATCTCTTGAGGGTCATCAACAGGGAGTCTTTCCGTGGGTTCTTCATAACTGAGCAATTGTTCAAATTAGTTTGACGTAAGTTCCACGTTCCCGCGGTCAGCTCCTCGGCTGTATTGTTAAAGTGAAGGCATTGTTTATACCCTGACAGTTCCTCTCTGAAGGATCGATAAAGGTTTCTGGTGTCGTACATTTTAAATTCTTCATCCATCTTTCTCAGTCTTGATCGATCGTAAGATCACACGGTTGATGGTGTTGCTTGTCAGTTCCCGCACCATTGTGAAATTCTCCCAGTCTTCTTGTTGTTTAGTCGAGTTCCACTTCCTCCAGGCTGTGGCACGGCCATCAGCTGCAAGGTTACATTCAGAATTCCACAATTTATGACGTCGCTTCCTTCGAGGATGTCCAAGGTTATTGGTCGCCTCGCTTACAAAGGACCTCAGTTGGTTCCAATCTTTCATTTCTTTTTGCATGATGTCAGTTTTAAAGCGTTCTTTATTCTCTTAAAATAATTGGGGATCAATCCTTGGTAGAATTGTGGTAGGAGGTACATTTCGATTAGGTAGGAGTTTGGTCTATATTTGTGTGAAGAAATGTTCAGAGTCAACATTACAACCTTACAACCTGACATTCATAATTTCTTTTCTATTCTTTACATTGGCTGCAAATTGATCCAATAGCAGTGTTTGGAGACTACCAAGTGGTCTGGTATCTTGCCTTTCAAGGGAATACTGTGGTCATGATCTCAACTACATAGTTGAATTAAACGTTTACCGTTAGCATTTGTTGGTCTGTGTGCAGTGTAAGGCCCCAGTACGTCAAAGTACTGGCTTTCTTTCCCCAGCTGAGCGTTGAAGTCACATACCAGTAGTTTGAGGTGGTGATAGATGATCTTACTGATCTCGTCTTCTAGCATCTGCCAGAAACTTTGGACCTTTTCGGGGTCCTTTTTGTTGTCATCATTAACTGGAGCGTCTGCATTTACAATAGAGTATCCCTTGTTGCCGCGTCGTAGGCATAACACAGAGATGCGTCCGCTAGGTGATGTGAATCCGCTGAAAGAATCCATCATATCACGTCTAATTAAAAAATCTATTCCAAAAACGACTTAAAAGCCACATCATCGGTGAAATTGGTTTCTTGGACATCAGTTAATGAAATTTTGTGTTTATTCAGGATATCAGTCAGCTCCTTGAGTTTTCCATTCTGTACAACAGTCTCTTTTTAGCCACTATAGCTGTGAGTGTCAATCTTACCGTCGCAGTTCTAATCTTTTCGGTATGCTTACATTTCAGGGCATGTGCGAAATAAACGCTTGACCACTACCAGCCTTTAATAAAAAATTAAAATTGTTTTCAGCGCGTTCACCCTGTCCCCAGTGTCACACACGCGTCGTAAGACGGAGAATTCACTGAAATATCTAATTCTCTAGAGTGATACATCATGGTGTCACAGCTGCCACCCTAACCACAATCTTTCACCAATCAATATATTTCTTACATTGTTAGAAATTATCATTACAGTTAATTTCGTCACACTAAAAGAACTCCCCCAACTTACTTCTTCTGGAAAATGTTTTAATGTACTAGTCGTAACTTGTTAATGTTAAATTCTTTCATAAATTTGACGTCTTTGACACACATTACCTTTCCTTCATGAAACTTCTTACTTACCTTGAGCTTTGTTAAATGTTTTCATGTATTAAGCAACCAGCTCAGCTCCCGCTGCTTCGGCTGTATGGCCTGCAGGGATTATTTTTTGTTTTTATTTAGTCGCATTTTTATGTTGTTCACAAAATGCACCACCTTCTAAGCTTTTCACGCTAATTGAAGCCTTACGAACATTGTCTTTTCCGAATGTTCTTGTGATTAAATAGCGATTCTGGTACTAGGAGTCCAAATTTTTTGTTAATCATGCCTTTTGTTTTCTTGTGGAGATATTTCCATACCAGCTTTCATCCCCTAATCAACATTTCTTTATATCTAATTGGGAAATGAAATACCAATTTTCGTAAATTTAGCTTTAAAATTTTTTTAATGTAACGAAATATTTTCTTTAAAAATTTTCATCCCCTCTTAGACTCCCTTAGGGTTTGAATTACAGAAACAGTGAAACAAGTACTTTTTTTTTAAATTTCTAACATAGAAGTGAAATACCTACTGTCATAGATGTAGCCTTAAAATCCTTTAGTAATTCTTTATTAATTATTCATTTTCAAAAGAACTGTCACACACTATTTATCCCTCTTACTGCCTGAACTTACACAAATTCTGGTACACTTATTTCTTATTTTCTGACTGAGAAGCCAAAGACCAGGTTTCGTAATTCTGGCTTCAAAATTTCATTCACAGCGACATATTTTCAAAAAGCCTTTCATCACATATATCACACCCTCAGGAATGTAATTTCGGAAAATCCCTTCTTAAACACTACCTACAGTATAAGATCCATGCCCACTCAGAACATAAGGTTTCTATCCTTAGCAATTTGGGCGGTGACAGTCCGTCAGGATACTGCCTTTTATATGTAGAGATTACCCACCGAATATAAGCATGCATTTTTCGTACTGTATCATTTCCGCCATTTTTGTAAGAGAAATCACGCATTTACATCGCTTAAAAGAGTGCAGTCCCAGAGCTTGTGTATTAGTGTCAGACTTACAAATTTTTGCCACTACACTGAAACGACAAGTTTCAAGATCAAAAATACAGGTTATTTCAAAGAGGACGTTATAACTGAAAATTAATATAAAGTAATTCATAGTACCTAAAAAGACGATAGTAGTGTCAACTTGTAAGGAAATGCATCAAGTTTTGTTTCGCGTACTTCGCTAGTGCCGAATCGTGCCGTAAGGAGCACTAGCGGCAGTTGCATTGAAGATGGTTGCCTTCACTGGACCCGAAAGTGTATTTTGGTTTGGAGAATCTAAGTTGGCGACAACAGTTCAGCGTAATTTCCGTAAAAAGTATGCCAAAGATCCTCCTTGAAGGCGTACAGTTTATGAGTGACATAAATATTTTGTAGAAGCAGGGTGCTCGGCAAGACATGGGAAATCATCAGGTAGTCGAAGCATATCTGACGACGTCGTTGAGCAAGTGAAACAACGTTTTCTCAACAACCCTACGAAATCGACCCGGTGTGCATCTCGTGAACTGCAGATCCCTCATACGATTGTTTGGCATGTGGAGAAACCGTTTTCATTACAAACCGTGCATACTGACGATCGTACAAGCTGTGAAAGACGCTGATAAAATTGATAGCAAGAACTTCTGTGCGGATATGTTAAATGGATTACATGTGAATGAACGTTTCTGGGAAAAAATCATCTTTTCTGACGAGTCGACTCTCCACTTAAGTGACAAGGTTAACACACATAACAGTAGGATTTGGGGCAGTAAAAATCCACATGAAACATTGCAACTTGTCCGTGATAGCCCTAAACTGAACGTATTTTGTGCATTGAGCAGGAACAAAGTGTACAGCCCCTTTTTTTCAGTGAGAGAACCATCAACGGTATAATGTACCTCGATATTTCTAAATTTGTGGTAAGGACTATGGGACCAAACTGCTGAGGTCAACCGGCCGGGGTAGTCGAGCGGTTCTAGGCGCTACAGTATGGAACCGCGCGACCGCTACGGGCGCAGGTTCGAATCCTGCCTCGGGCATGGATGTGCGTGGTGTCCTTATGTTAGTTAGGTTTAAGTAGTTCTAAGTTCTAGGGTACTGATGACGTTAGAAGTTAAGTCCCATAGTGCTCAGAGCAATTTGAGCCATTTTGCTGAGGTCATCGGTTCCTAGGCTTACGAACTACTTAATCTAACTTATGCTAAGGACCACACACGCACACACACACACACACACACACACACACACACACACAAACACACACACACACCCATGCCCGAGGGAGGACTCGCATCACCGACGGGAGAGCCGCGCGAACCGTTACAAGACGCCTAAAACCGCATGGCTACCACGAGCGGCGTATCTGGATATATTACAACAATTTTTGATACCACAGATTGATGAGAATGACCAAGAATGAAATGTCTACTTCATGCAAGACGGTGCACCACCCTACTACCTGGCAGACGACCGAGATTTTTCTCAGTGCCATCTTTCCAGGTCAATGGATTGGCTGTGATGCGCCAGTTGCAGGCTCCCACGTTCCCCAGACCTGACACTACTCGATATTTTTTTATGGGGATTCATCAAAGCTATCGTGTTTGTACCTCCTGCGCCGGCTTCTCTACCTGAACTTGGAGCAAGAATTTACGTGGCCAATGAGCAAGTTACACCTGCAATGCTACAGATATTTTGGGAAGAAATCGACTTTCGATGAGATGTGTGCAGGATAACCAACGGAAGCCATTAACATTTTTAGTTTGAGTTAAAAAACTTGATGTGTTTCCATACCAAATAACACTAAACCCAGCTCTATTTTTCAATAAATTTATATGTATTTTTAAATTTGTAAAATCCTGTTTGAAACACCCTGTATACTGGTATAATGCTTTATTCGGACGTGAAATAATAATAATTGGAAGAGAAAAAAAACTTGGAATAGATTTAGCATTGTCGAGTAATAACTGTGGGCTTGTTCGTCTCTGCTTCTATTCCCACTGCATTTATACCTTTTTTTTATATTCCACAAGGCGCACGTGTTTTATTACCAGTGGGTATATTCCACGGAGGGGCGGTGACACACACGCCGGCGTGACGTCACGCACAGTGCCCGGCGCTGCCCGCCCTCGCGGCTGCGGCAGTCTCAGCCCACGGATGCTGTCCTACGGCTCGACACGACACGGCCGGCCCCCTGGACGGCTGAAGTAAAAACACCTGCGTTACCGCACTTGTTGTCTTACAACGTATTAAGAATGACTGTCTACTGTGAAAACAGTACCAAAACTTTGCGTCAGACTTCATTTTTGAAATGCATTTGTGGAAAATTCATTCCAGGAAAGGAGTTTAACTGTGTAATGAGAGAACAGTCTTGATGGTGCAATTATTAGTTTTGGTTTTGGACTTACCCTCAAGATTCGATTACAACGTAATTTCTCACAAGGGAAACTACCCATCGCATCCCACTCATTGTTATTGTTAAGACGACCCAGCCGATAGCACATCAAAAACTATACACATAAAAAAAAAAACAGCGAACGGTCCAAGCTATACAAGTACAACATCGAGCGAAATGTTAGAACCATTGTTTCGTAGGTAAGTTGACCCGGTGTTGGACTGCAAATCGAACGATCCGTGTTCAAAACTTCCAAGTGCTATGTATTTCTATTTGTATTTCTCATATCATTGTGGACTGCCCAACCGGTTATTGAAATGTTTGTTGTCTTTCTGTAGTCTTGGCAGTTCTCATACTATGCATATTGGTTACAAAATATCGCCGGCCAGTGTGGCCGAGCGGTTCTAGGTGCTTCAGTCTGGAATCGCGCGACCGCTACGGTCTCAGGTTAGAATCCTGCCTCGGGTATGGATGTGTGTGATGTCCTTATGTTACTTGGGTTTAAGTAGTTCTAAGTTCTGGGGGACTGATGACCTCAAATGTTAAGTCCCATGGTGCTCAGAGACATTTGAACCATTATAAAACATGAATCATGTGTAAGAATACGTTACCTTCGCAATAAAATGTGATGAATGAGAATGAGAACAGGAGAGATACCACGCATGACGTCTCATGTAAATGAAAACAACAAATAAACGGGTGTGAACTATGTTACAACAAAGGAATTCAAGGGTCAAAACTTCCAAAACTGAACGCAACTTCAAAAACGTTAAAAAGATATAGTTTCACAGAGCGCAGAGAAACTGTGTGATTGCGAAACTTTTGCGTTCATTTCTTGCAGCTTATGTGACAAACTATTATGTTTTCATCATTTCCTTGGAAGTGTCCACATTCACATTCATACGAACACCTAAATCGGGCAAGGAGGCATATCTCACTCACTCGCCAACCGCACACAAAATGTCGCACGTACTGTCACTAATGCCGTGTAAGACACACGAGTGGTGTGTAGGCATCTGTTGACTTGTCGCCTTGTCATCAAACGTTTGCGGATCCCATTCGAAAGCCACTTCCTTTCGGTTACTAATAGAGTAGTTGTGCAGAATCAACTTTCATTCTAGGTCCCTTCCTTAAACCTTGCTTTAGGAAACGGACGTTACAACACGATACATACATGATACACAGCGAAAAGCGGAGGCAAAGAAAGTTGGTACAAGATAGCTTTGAATACGATTCGCCCCGTTTGCCATTCAACACCGTGACCACTTCGTTTATTTTTCTTTTAATAATAAATCGAACAACCACACCAGTCTTGGGTACTACTCGTATTGAGAGCTTTTTCAGTATAAATGAAATTATTGTGTGGCATTGTTGGCTGGGAGGTCGTATTATGGCCTCCGTTGGCCTACGCAACTTTTTTCCAACAAATATGTATATACTGAGTCACTAACTATTGCCACCCAGAATAACCCCGGAAGTATGACAGGAACTGAAAATTTTGTGCGACAAAAGTTGCGTGGGACAACGGCGGCCATAAAACGACGTTGGTTATTTGTTGCTACGTGGAGTCGCTTCAGAGCTACGAAAGTCAACTTTTTTTAAAATGGGATGCTGTAGTTTGGTACTTATTTTCTGATATCAGCTATCGACACGAATTCATTGATATGTAACAGTAAGGTCTTTGAAGGTCAACGGAGGTCAAAAAGGTGGCTTTAACGTAAATTTACAGAAGGTGTTCGAAGTGATTACCATTGGTATCAATGCAGATCTGGAATCTTCTTATCATGGATCTAGTGGTATTCCTTATCATATCGGCACTTATGGAAGCCCATCCACTGGCAATTCTCTCTCGCGTATCTTCTGGTGTAGTTGGAACGTCTTTATAAACAATGGCTTTTACGAATCCCCACAAGAAAAAATACAGAGACGTCAAGTCTGGTGAACGAACCGGCCACGGCACATCTGCTACGCGTCTAATCCAAAGATTTGGAAATTGTCTCTGCAACTCATTTCTAGCCGTCACCGAAAAATGTGCCGCACACCTATCGTACTGATACCACATGCTGTTTCTTGTTCCTAAAGTATTTCTTCCAATAACCGACTCAATTTTTCTAGCGGGAATGTGGTGTACTTCGTGACATTAAGATTTTCTTAGATGAAATAAATGCCTATAATTCTGTCCTCAAGAATCCCACACTTTACAAAATGGCTCTGAGCACTATGGGTCTTAACTTCTAAGGTCATCAGTCCCCGAGAACTTAGACCTACTTAAACCTAACTAACCTAAGGACATCACACACATCCATGCCCGAGGCAGGATTCGAACCTGCGACCGCAGCGGTCACGCGGTTCCAGACTGTAGCGCCTAGAACCGCTCGGCCACTTTGGCCGGCCCACACTTTACATTCAGCGACCACGGTTTGTGGTGTGCAACTTGCCGCAGCCAACATGGATTCTCAGTTGCCCAGTACTGCATGTTAAGCAAATTAACATTTCCGTGGTTTATGAATGTAACGTCGTCAGTAAATAAAATCTAATTAATAAATGTGTCATCCCTCTGAATCTGAAGTTGAGCCCATCGGCAGAATTCAATGCGAGGCTAACAACCCGCACCAGTTAAGTCTTGGTGGAGACCGATATGGTAAGGATGATACTTATGGCGATGCAGACCTGAACAACGCTGGTCTGGCCCTGCCAGATTCCCTTGCGATATGACGTGAACTAACACAAGGAGCCGGCTGGTGTGGCCGTGCGGTTCTAGGCGCTTCAGTCTGGAACCGCGTTTCGCTACGGTCAGAATGCACATTGTGGCCCAAAATTTGAAACATGTTGTAAGAGGTCCATGACTAAGGAAATTTTTGCTGGCGCACTCGAGCAGATGTAATTTCGATGGATTGCTCACGCGCTGCCTGCGATATGTAAGCTATAAGAGAATCGCAGACCGAAGAGCAGTGTTGTCAGCAGTAGGAACTGTGTGGCACGAGGAGTTTTTAGTAGCTAGGAGTCTGGTGTAAGAAGTGGGAGGGGCCGGTCGTGGGGAGAGATGGCGGTGCCTGAGCGATGTAGTATAAGGTAAAAGCAGCCTCGCGCATATGTTCAATTGTTATATCAAGTCCCATGTAAATGTTTCAAAAAATTATCTTAATAATAATCTTTCTTATAAATGTGAACTTTTACATTCGTTCATCTCAATTTAAAGAATTTACTAATTTCTCCAATCCATGGTAATACCGATAATTGTAAAGAAAAATCGGTTGTTTCTTTTTATACATGACAAATCTATCGGCCAGCATTGCGCTGGACTGTGCCATAAAAATTTCATATAGGAGCAGATACATACGCGTTATCCGACGACTTCATTGAGGTAAGATTTTTCAATTTATTCAGAATGATCTTTCAGGGCCATGACGCAGCACTGCTGACGTCCAAAATTTACCATTTTAAATTCACATTCAATTATTGAAAGGTTATAAGTGAGCCACAATTTTATTGAGAGATTAGTCACATTTTATTATTGGTAGGTTACGGAATTGTTCTGCTGGGAGATTACAATGCAATGTTCATAAGTAACCTATTATAATATTCAGATAATGTTCGATGAGACCTATCTGCACTCAATTCATGAAAATCGCACATGGAATTTTCGAGATACTAGTTTTCAAAATTCATTGTAGTCATTTGACAATAACTACCTTAGGAACTGCTTTTATGATCACGGGTAAGTTTTCACCCACGCACTAGCCTGACTTTTCTCTTTATAACTATGATCCTGGCCTTTCTATAACCAGTAGGGTTCAGTTTTTATAGATTTTCGTCAGTTCAGCCATGGCAGATTACCTCTCCAAGTTTTTCACCAATGGCTGAAGTGCGAGGGTTTTTCCCAGTCACGCGTCCAACTCGAGTTTTCTAGCTCGCTGTTCTGAGGATACGTTATTTCTCTCACTCAAAACATCCAATTACTGAGGCTCAACGAACCGCCATCTCCTGATGACGCCGCGAGCGGCAGTCGCTCGGCTGTTTGATCTCAGCACGGCGTCGCCTCCGCGGCTCGGTAGCTGTGAAAACACGCAGCCCACTCATGCTTATAGCGTTGTACCCTCACAATATGGAGCATCGTGGACGGTTCACGCTCTCTACTTACATCGTTCTGAACGACAACGACTTTCCATATGGCTTCATAATGAATTTACGTCTGTATGACGTTTGATACTCAGAGCTGAACTAGCTACGTCTTAAATTGGAAAGGGGGATGTAATTGAGGTTCTTTGGAAACATCAAATTTCCAAATGTAAGTACACATATTATTCGATGCCATGTTCAACATCATGATGCATTAGATCCTTCGGAATTCGTCATCCGATCCAACTGCCAGGGTACACTACAAGCCATTCAACACGTGGATCCAGCAAAGAAATCAGTACAGTCGTCGTGCACATAGTTTTTCACTAGATGTCTTTGGGCGGAGGGCATTTGTTGCTGGCTAGCTCACGTGGGCTTTTGGGGAACTACCGACTGTTGCATGCGACAGCAACGGAGATCCTCTTCTGTCCCCATGCGTGCAACAGCATCGGAGGTTGGGCCACGTGTCACTGATAAAATGAGTGTCTCGGAGTGAGATTCAAGAAGTAGCCCCTTGCGGAATAACCAGCAGTGGTTTATCATTTATAGCTAGTCCGCCCAGGTATGCAAGAGAACTGTGATGTTCGAAAGGCACAAGATGTGGTCCTGGAGGGAGAAAATCTATGAAAGCGGCTCTTACGTCGTGACTATATACATACACTAATATTCTCACTGTTTTTGCTTAAGTATTGTGAATAATTTGAAGTATGTCCTGCTAATCGTTACGGTTTGTATCGACATTTCTACAACAGTGCAACTCTTTGCATTAGAGCAAGTTAAACACTTTTTGTTAATGAGAAAACAGGTCAGGAGGTAATATCATTCCCCGCGATAGGTAAGGTTCCAGGGTTGAAAACCGGTCCGGCACACTAATCTACCACGAAGTTTCATACAAGTGTACACTCCGTTGCAGAGTGAAATATCCACTTTGAATTTAACTGACTTCCATTTTTGTCCTAAAACTACGTACAGAATTTGCGTCGTTTCTATTATGATTAATCATGTGAATGTGGCTTATTTAATGCGGTATGATTTGACAGCATGTCCTCAACAAAGCATTCGTAAATAGTGTATTATTTGCCCAAAAGGTATTTTTGGTACGATTTTCTCTGAGAATAACACTAGAGGACGCCCTGTACTTACGTTTTCTGCAATTTTACGCATCCTAGGTGTGCTCTAGGTGATGTTTATTCACACCTTGGCCACTCTATTGTTACTTTGCGTCACGCGTCTACAATAACAAGACAATTTTAGGAAGCTCTATGGAACGAAACTGATACAGAGACGTTAAGCTTTTACCGCTGCTGACTTGTTCGTAACGTTACTCTTGTCCAATATTGAGCTAATTCAGTATGTTCGGCCCGAATGAGTGTAAGGATTTTCTTTAATCACATTTAATTTTATCTGCGTGTATGTGCGAGGTAAAGAGAAAGAGAGAGAGAGAGAGAGAGAGTTGCAGCTGCTTTGGACTGTGTTCGATACTTGAATGTTAGGTTCTTTTTATGTAGTTGTCTTCTGATTATTCTCAAATTATGGCAAATTGTGCTTTTTTTATGAAGTGTTGTTGCGCCTTCATTCATAACTTTCCTTCAATAAGTTGCTGCCTTTTGTAACTGGAAGTTTCCTTAAAATGTTTCGTTTTGACAGAAACTACTGCACTATTGGTAGTGATTTGCAGACATGTAGTGTCAATGTCTAAAGCAGTGTGAAGTTTAGAATATGTGGTTTTATAATCCTTGTACGTTTGGATTATGTTCACAGCCTGGTGCTAAACAGATGATTACCTTCTTTTGTCGGAAACTGACCTATTTATACCACTGTCTAAAAATGTTGATTAATTCGTGCACAAAGGCAAAAGCAGCAATCAACCAGTGTTTGCAGTGGCACGTAGTAAATACTAATATTGCTGTTGTGGACTTCTAACAGACACGCTGTCGTTAGACAGCTGTTCATATTTAAAATGTTGTCTGGCTCATGCTGATGAGCTGCTATGGCGCCTGATGGTTAGGCAACTGTTTCGACTCCCTTGGGTGCAGTGTGCCTACCTTCAGGCGCTTGAGAACCCACTCCAATGTAAGTTGGCGTCGAAGTTCCTGACAGGATAATTTGTCACTCTCAATGAAGCTGCGTGGATGGCACCGAGGGTCTTGCCGAACTGGCGTGGGGGTCTTAGAGGAAACTTTTGTCGTTTTATTCGCACACAACTTAATGTTGCACCCCGCGTGATCACGCAACAGGAGAGTGGAAAACAGGAGGGTTGGAAAAGCATAGATACCCTTTACTGCAAATTTAGTCGAATGGTTTTGAGCAGCCCCAAGTGGTTCCAACCTGTACCCGAGAGCATAAATTGCTATATCGCTGCGCTCCATAGTCGTTGCAGCCCCACAATGGCCTTAGAGAAGGATTGAAACGCCCGCGAGCGTCAGTAGTGTCAAACATGTCAAGAACATCTTCCTGTTGCTCGTCGCACTGAGAACCGTTTTCGACTGTGAAATGTGTGGGAATCGACGCCACAAGGAAAGGGGTAGTTTCATTTCCGCCACTTACGCCACTCCCTGAGGCCTTTTCGTTGCGATCCTCAGTGGTGGTGTGGCTGACAGATTTTCCTCGGTCACCCATAAGAAGACAGCGTGATTCCAACGTGAGTGTCACGGTCCCGACTCGAACAAGAGCCGTCAAGAGAAGGGTTGGGTTTTGGATAAGAGTGAATGAGACGACTTTTTTCCAGTGGCACGTCCGTGGTGGCGATGATCAGAATTGTGGTGAAATTTGGCACCAGTGTGAGATCATTAACACAGCTCACGTAAGTTCTTGTGCCGTAGCCTTTTTTCGCATGTGTTGACACCTTGCGTCATAGGGCGTCAGGCTATTGCAACATTACAGAGGAGGGTTTTAGGCAGCTCTGAGCGAAGTTTCATACTTATTCATCACAATGGGAGACAATTATGGAGTTTCGAAAACGTGATCCTTTAATTCTGTTGCTCAGTACATGGGAGACGTGTCTTCAGAGGCTAGATTGACTTACCATTTCCAAAGGCTTTTTAGTAGGCAACAGAGGCAACAGTCTAATTGATGGATTGAGTGATTTTGTAACATTAACAAAGAACTCCAGGCTATGTTACTACTGCAAACGCCGATACCAAGGAGAAATTACATTCATAGCATTTTCCGAGGATCTGCAGGTGTACTGAGTGGGGATCTTCTGACTGGAGGCCACAATAACGACAACGGAGGATGTTTCTGGGTTTGTTAGGAAAGAGGTTTACTTTCGTTTTCTATATAAAGTTTTTCATATAATAACCTACATAGTAACATCCAGACTACATTTTGTTTTATTCTTTACAGCTTTCAGACTAAGGATATGTGCACTATGATGGAAGTCAAAATTTTTTTCAAATCTCTCATGTATGATTTGTTTTTTATTGATGATGTATGCTTTGCTATCAAATTTACGACCGAACAAAGAATGTACGCTGAGCAGCCTTGCACAATCATAAAAGTTTGCTGACTTATCTGGCCTTGTAAACCATTGCTTGAGAACTATAACACTAAGAACTACACTCAAGTCTGAAATGTTCGAGCAAACGTTGGTAGAAGCTTGGAACAAGTTGTTATTCGTGCAACCAAAGGAGACTCGCACCGAGTGCTCTGTCTTTTAGAAAACAAGTATAATACTCCCACAAGTGTTGTATTCGTGATTTCACTGACTTAGCTTTGTTCGTCTGTATTCTGGAACAGCAAAATTAAAGGCATTACTTAGGGGATAATTTGCATTTGGTGTGTGTCTGTAATTTGACTATCAGACATTGCACAAAGACAGTATAATATTCACATAGCCCACAAAGTACTCGTGTCAAGGCGCTAGACCGTAAGTGAATTCACTGCAACTACCTGACAGAAACGCCATGTGAGTGGAAACTGCGCATATAATGATGACGCAGGAACAGAATGAGTCGGTTCTAGGCGCTTAGTCCGGAGCCGCGCAACTGCTACGGTCGCAGGTTCGAATCCTGCTCGGGCATGGATGTGTGTGATGTCCTTAGTTTAGTTAGGTTTAAGTAGTTCTAAGTTCTAGGGGACTGATGACCACAGATGTTAAGTCCCATAGTGCTCAGAGCCATTTGAATCATTTCAACAGAATGAGTACGATAATGCCCGAACGCAACAACTGAGGCTGGTCTCCACAGCGTCATATACACAGACCAGCTTAGGAGTGACTGTAGTGTAAGGCCGAAGTGCGTCAGCGCTGCAAGAACCAGCTACCCACTCCCTGAGGGGCCACCTACACGTGGGCGAGAAGCACGTGTCATCGGGTCGTGGGATCGCGCTGCGCTGAAGGACTTTGCATACGCGTGAGTCACAGCGGCCGCAGCTGAATGCTGCTTTGTCTTCAACTGTATTAACAATCTGAACAAAAAGAGACATTTTAGAAATTATTGTGTCTTCCTTGAACGAATCGTATTAACACTTTTTCCGCGAATGAAGGAAGCACGAGACAAATGGGGAGTTACTACACTAGTGGCCATTAAAGCTGCTACACCTCGAAGATGACGTGCTACAGACATGAAATTTAACCGAAAGGAAGAAGATGCTGTGATATACAAATGATTAGCTTTTCAGAGCATTCACACAAGGTTGGCGCCGTTGGCGACACCTACAACGTGCTGACGTGAGCAAAGTTTCCAACCGATTTCTCATACACAAACAGCAGTTGACCGGCGTTGCCTGGTAAAACATTGTTGTGATGCTTCGTGTAAGGAGGAGAAATGCGTGCCATCACGTTTCCGGCTTTGATAAAGGTCGGATTCTAGCCTATCGCGATTGCGGTTTATCGTATCGCGACATTACTGCTCTCGTTGGTCGAGATCCAATGACTGTTAGCAGAATATGGAGTCGGTGGGTTCAGGAGCGTAATACGGAATGCCGTGCTGGATCCCAACGGCCTCGTATCTCTAGCAATCGAGATGAGGGGCATCTTATCCGCATGGCTGTAGCGGATCGTGCAGCCACGTCTCGATCCCTGAGTCAACAGATAGGGGCGTTTGCAAGACAACAATCATCTGCACGAACAGTTCGACGACGTTTGCAGCAGAATGGACTATCAGCTCGGAGACCATGGCTGCGGTTACCCTTGACGCTGCACCACAGACAGGAACGCCTGCGATGGTGTACTCAACGACGAACCTGGGTGCACGAAAGGCAAAACGTCATTTTTTCGTATGAATCCAGGTTCTGTTTACAGCATCATGATGGTCGCATCCGTGTTTGGCGACATCGCGTTGAACGCACATCGGAAGCGTGTATTCGTCATAGCCATACTGGCGTATCACCCGGCGTGATGGTATGGGGTGCCATTGGTTACACGTCTCGGTCACCTCTTGCTCACATTGATGGCATTCTGAACAGTTAACGTTACATTTCAGATGTGTTACGACCCTTGGCTCTACCCTTCATTCGATCCCTGCGAAACCCTACATTTCAGCAGGATAAGGCACGACCGCATGTTGCAGGTCCTGTGTGGGCCTTTCTGGATACAGAAAATGTTCGACTGCTGCCCTGGCCAGCACATTCTCGAGATCTCTCACCAATTATAAACGTCTGGTCAATGGTGGCAGAGCAACTGGCTCGTCACAATACGCCAGTCACTACTCTTGATGAACTGTGGTATCGTGTTGAAGCTGCTTGGGGAGCTGTACCTGTACACGCTATCCAAGCTCTGTTTGACTTAACGCCCAGGCGTATCAAGGCCGTTATTACGATCAGAGGCGGTTGTTCTGGGTACCGATTTCTCAGGATCTATGCACCCAAATTGCGTGAAAATGTAATATATTTGTCAAATGAATACCCGTTTATCATCTGCATCTCTTCTTGGTGTAGCAATTTTAATGGCCAGTAGTAATAATAATAATAACGGCGTGTGACGAGGGCCTCCCGTCGGATAGACCGCTCGCTTGGTGCAAGTCCTTCGATTTGACGCCACTTCGGCGATGAAATGATGATGATGACAACACAACACCCAGTCCCTGAGCGGAGAAAATCCCCGACCCAGCCGGGAATCGAACCCGGGCCATTAGAATTGACAGTCTGTCGCGCTGACCACTCAGCTACCGTGGGCGGAGAATGGCCAGTAGTGTGTATACTATTCAACACGGGAAAGCATGTTGACTTAGAGGAAATGAGTCCAACACAAAAATGTATTGGTAGTCTCAAATACGGACAATCATCTTGTGCATAATGCGATGACAAGAATGAAAATTTTTGCCGGACACTGAATCAAATCTGGATCTCTTGCTTACCTCGTGCGGTCGCCTTACCGATAAGCTATGCGATCACGACGCGCGGCCAGACCCATACTTCCATACGTCATCAACTGTGTGTCTACAACCTGCACTCGCACATCCGTCACGTATATTCCCGTACAGGGGAGACATTTTACCTGAAAGTTGCTTGTTCGGTGTTGGCAGATAAATATGGTATTTCAGTGACTGTTTTATTCCGAATTACTCTGCAAAGTTGCTACGGACATGCATGATGTCTGAAGGAACAGGGACTGCGGCGACTACAGCGGTTTTGATATAACATCGCATTGAAATTCGGAATAACACAGGCACTGTAGTATCTAATTTTAAGTCCTGTTGTTCACTGTTCTGACATTTGTAAAGCACTACGTAACGCAACACAATTTAATTTTTGTGAAGTTGGGAGGTCGCCATCTTATTTCTAGGGGTAATCTGAAGAACTGAGTCTTACATTGCACGCTCAGCAAGCGGAGACGCCCAAGTGTATACCAGTTTCTCGTGCATCAGAGACTGTCTCCTTCTGCCATTTACTTGTACAAGGCTTTCTGTTCGGTTGGGATTTCACTGTACAAGCTTTCCCCCTGGGACACATGAAAGCCAGGTTTATAATGCCAAGGCTACCGATTCGGGGACATGTGAAAGGGTATGGGATTAAAATGTATGTTTTCATTTAAAAACTGTGGCAGAATAATTTTTCCTTGTACCAAATGTATCCGAATATCTTGGTCTAGTAAAGCAGGATACAGTGCCTCATCTAAGAACTCAAAAACAGGGACAGTACTCAACTAGAATTAGAAAACAATAAACATGTCTTCATTGTTCTCATGAGGCAGCAAAAAATCTAGTGGTGTTCTGTTTTATGTGTCGAGAATACACACGACAGATTACTTATATCTCCTTCCCGTAACTGATTTTCGTACCCATCTATTAGTGAAAAACGTCTGTTTCTGTGCTTCAGGAACCTTTGCAACAAGATTACATACCTGATAATTGTAGAGCCACCCACAAATCCTGACATATCAGATACCAAGCGCTAGTGAGCACATTGATCCTGTTAGACACAAAGATCGTTTCGAACATTTGGCGGGGGCAGCTCAAAAGATTTTCCATTACATTCCCTTTGCTTCTTCATAGCTTAAAACTACTCATATACTTAATGTGTCTAAATATCTTCCACTACCTAAAACGTACATCACGGCATATCCGTACAAGTTTTTTATCCGGATGGTACCGTTATTCTTTCGAGTTTTCACTTGTGAGACGATAAATGCTCCAGTGAGCAGAGATTACGTTCTAAGGATCAAAGCTATGAAACCTACCATAGCTCGATATTTTCCAGGAGTCTTTAACAGACGTATAGAAGCGTCGCGGCGTTGAATCACTCATGCACAGAAGTTATGAATGACCTTCCGACTTGAAGCAAGTATTAGGGGAAGCAGAAAATTTCTTGGCTTTTTGTAGCGATGACACTCTTGTGAACGAAATACTGTATTTTTGCATCATACGACAAGTTGCGCAATAGTATTAAGCGTATGTCATTTGATCTGAAGAATAATTTTCTTTATACGCTTCTGTAAAGTAGGTGTGCTATCGTGTCGCATATAAATGGGTAGTCGGAGATATTTTGGAACCAATTTCGACTGTCAGGGGAAACATAATAAAGAATTTCTGATGAATTATGCAATAAGAGCTCTAATAAATATCCTAAATCGGCGTAGAAATAGCATACGCTTGGTAGCTGGAAGTTTCGGTTAACGTGGCGGTGTAGTGAGACGAAAAAGATAATCAATGAGCAAATAAGAGAAGACAGCATCGACCGTAAGTATTCTCCATAGATAACCGGCAAACGCAGAGCTCTTAACGGAAATACCCGTGGATTGACACAGACTTCAAACGTATTATAAAACTGAAGCCGCTGCGTGAAAAATTGTATAAATTCATAAGCATCCGAATAAACCGGCTTACTCCAGTTCGCCTTCTAGAAGATCTGGGATTCTGATGAAATAACGAAATAATGAAGAACGTCACTGCTGCTCAAACTGTCAAAGACAATCTAACTGCAATTGAAGAGAGATAAATATGTTCTCCTTCAAAAGCAAGAGGAACTTGACGATGTCCTCAGCCAGATGTTTCTCCCTCCATAGCGCTACATCGAATGGCAAGTGTGATGAGAACAATTCACGTTCAACGCAAACACAGCACATGACCACATCAAGAAATTTAGCACATTTATAGATATTGTATTTGCCCTGCATTTGCTATCAGTAGGTAGCTCGAATAATACGATAAAAAATTATCTGTATAGTGAAACAGATGAACCTGGACTACGTTTGATTCATTGGAAACCATGTCAATAATTCAGAACCATTTCAAAACACAAATACAGTTAGGAAACGGGGATACTTACTCTGCCCTTTGAATTTTCTACCCTACTGTAAGAAGTCGTGAAGGAGAGATTGTGAAGATACATAACTTGGACTCTTCATAAAAACCTCAAAAATGTGGACTTTGCTGCTGAGGAAGTAGTACTCGATTCAGGACCCTCGGAGATATGAATTCTCCAAACGCTTACCGGATAAGCTAACGCAGAGGGCCTCGAGATCAATATCACAACGATCAAAAATCGAAGACTGAGTGATTGCAGAAAGTGACAAAGGGTTTGATTGCTTCGGTAGTGCCAATATAGAGAAATGTAGCGCCAGTTAGAAAAGTCGAAAATAAAACTATAAGGCAGTGTAAGCAGCCGTTACATAACTATACCTAAACTATCTGTTAAGTGGCCCTGGGTAGCAGAACAAGATTTAACATGTTAGGGAATAATTCTCTGTTCTCAGATATCTTAGAGGAGAGGAGAGAAGTAAGATTGGCGGCAAGACTCGGATTGAAAGCAAGGCTCTTCCGTAAGACAGAATGAGACGGAAAGTTTTTATAGCTGTCCTCAAGCCCATTGAGATGCAAAAATAAATAAGTGGATGAGATCCTCGCGAGACGAACTAAACAGTAATGCATCTATAGCGAGACTCGTTCGTCACCTTTGCTCCGAATCTGAATTTATTATCAATAAAAAACTACTTAAATAGAAAGCGAAGCGACAACGATCACCGAAGTGATCCTTTGACATTATAGTAATATTCACTAAATGCTAAGAAGCAGAAACTGACACTTCCTGTTCAAAAGAGAACTCGGGAATACTGGAGGAAAAGTTAAACGTAACTGTAACACAATAAGGAACCGATGCTTACCGTTCACAGCATTGTAAGTCAGGCCATGAGAGAAGACATTTCAGAAAATACCGAAAAGCAATGGCTCTAATTAATATCATGCTCTGGGTTGAAAGCTTTTACGTAGTGGTGGTGGTTGTGAGTGTTTAACGTCCCGTCGACAACGAGGTCATTAGAGACGGAGCGCAAGCTCGGGTTAGGGAAGGAAATCGGCCGTGCCCTTTCAAAGGAACCATCCCGGCATTTGCCTGAAATGATTTAGGGAAATCACGGAAAACCTAAATCAGGATGGCCGGAGACGGGATTGAACCGTCGTCCTCCCGAATGCGAGTCCAGTGTGCTAACCACTGCGCCACCTCGCTCGGTTTTTTACGTAGTCCTTCATTGAACGAGCTGGTGCAGACATAAAGGGTGAATGGTCTTTAAGAACGATTAACGTTGAAATGTTTTGTTTCTGAAGAAAGGAGTACTACTCTACGACGGTTTGACCTGAGCAGAAATTCTCAAGTGATTCATATGGCTCCAGCAGTATTGGAAACTTGAAGAAAAAAGTAAAATAAGAGATGAGTCTCTGACAGAATTCCATTTACGTTACACCCTGATTATACTACGTATGCAGACATCGCAGACAGTACAGTTATCTGCTCTGTCGCAGGCGAATTATTCCAACTAGTGAAATAACAACGGAGACCTCCAACATACTAATCTGTGTTGACTGATAAATTAACGATCATACAGAGTGTGTTCCTGAAATAGAAAGTCGCAGTGTTTAGAAGAAGGCATTGTGTGTGTGTTCCGCAAAAACAGTTTTTCAAACAGCTCCAAGTTGTATCTGATCGTCTAACGGAGTGTTTTCTATGTGATTTGGTGGTTAAATATGCTTTTGAATGATTCTTCATTTCTGGGGCTGTTACGTGACAAACTACGCATGCTCGTGAATTGATGACAAGAAATGATAAAGGAGAAGTGCAACGCATTCTGTAAGCAGCGATACATGGAATCTAAATGAAAGGCGAGCCTGGAGATATTTGCTTCCAGTCATAATTCCCTCACGCCGTAAGCGCGGGGAAATTACAGAGAGAGAGTCGCTAAACCGGTGAGAAATCTCTTTTGCCGCTATTTGTAAAGCCACTCCCGCAGTATACGCAGGTATGCGGGAGTGCTCCACTAGGTCTTTTCACAACAGACTTGTTTAACTGCCTCTAACTCTACGTCTTGCCTATTAAATACATTACCTACCAGCTCTATTGCAGAGAAACCTCATGTTGTTCTGAAAAGTATCATTGCAGTACTCGGTATTAGACGTTATTTTTCCATGCGCCCTCACTGTCATTTACAAAAAAATTGTAGGGTCACACTTTTACTGAAATTTCCTCTGGTATCTTGCGGTGTTTTGTTTTTGAACATTTTACATGTATAGTCCCCTATACGTAATCGAATCTCGCCAGCTTTATTTTAAAATCTCTATTAGTATCATGTCCAATATACACTGGCGTCCAAAATTAAAGCAACAAACCGCTGTCTCCCTGTCCTGTGTCTAATTCACGATATAATCATACTAACTGTGAATCACAAGTCCTTACGGTCGTGTTATGCGTGGAAGATGACATTCCGGTGAACAGATAACCATACCAACGATGACGTCAAGGCACCTATGAAACGAGGTTCAAATGGTTCAAATGGCTCTGAGCACTATTGGACTTAACAGCTATGGTCAACAGTCCCCTAGAACTTAGAACTACTTAAACCTAACTAACCTAAGGACATCACACAACACCCAGTCATCACGAGGCAGAGAAAATCCCTGACCCCGACGGGAATCGAACCCGGGAACCCGGGCGTTGAAACGAGGTACCGGTAGCGTTAGCGAGTAGCCCCGATCAAACAATCGCTGTGTGCACACTCAAGGCGGTGCAGTACGGCATAGAGAAGATGCCTACAATACTCTCTGCTTTGGGTTTTCATAGAAAGAAAAGAAGCAGGACGGTTGCAAACTGATTTGGCCCGAGGGCTTATTGTGAGTCGTTCGGTTACTTCTCGGATGTGGTGAGAATTTATTGAGGTCTAAACCGTATCCCAAAGACCAGGGCAGGGCCGACCACGTGTGATTCAGAAGAGACAACCGCTATTGGGCTGTAAGGGCACGGCTTACGGCCTTACTGCTGCACTGTAACTGGCATATGACCTCGCAGCATCCATATCCATTGGACGTGTTGTATCGAGGCAAATGGTGTGCAGAAGGCTTCGGCAGAGTGGCCATCACTGACGGAGACACGCTGTATATCTACCTATGACGCGTTTTCCTAGAATGGACCGTCTAGAGTAGTCATCAACATGCCACATGGACGGTCATACAGCGGGCCGATGTTGTTTTCACAGATGAGTCCCGATTTGGTCTGGAGAGTGATTCTCGATGGATTCGCATGTAGAGGGAACGGGGAACGCGATTCCGGAACCTAAAAATTGAGAAAAGAGACCGATCTCGAGTAGGATTCCTAAAGTTGTGGGCAGGGATTACATTTAACACACGAACCCTACGGCTGTTTTAATTCAGACGATCCAATTGTGCTTGAGGAACTGAATTACGCGTAATGCAGTACAATCATTAGTTAACAGTTCGGAGCCAAATATCCATTTGTCGCTTAAGCTCACTTCTTTGTATTAACACGTAAACATTACGTGTTTACTGAACAGTTTTGCGAACGAAATGCCATCCGTCATCTAACAACTGCTCCGTGTCACCCGCAGTCCTACGGAGAAACAGAACACTTTGTACACACTTTTAAATAACAGATGGCCAAGCTTCGCACCACCCACACACAGGAACAGGCGCTGCAACTCTTCCTCACCTCCTATCGCTCCCACCCACGAGCAGGACTATCACCGGCGGAACTTCGCCATGGCCGCTGCCATCGGACGCTTCTACACTAGCTACACCCACCACAACATCTGGCGCCGCCAATGGTCCGCAAGTACCGCTTTGCGCCGAGCTATCTTGTTCTGTTAAGGCTTTATGGCATCCGTGTGCGCTCGGAAAGAGGCGTGATCCAGGAACTCATTGGCTCTTTTATGTACTAAATTGCAAGTCCCGATGGTTTGATGCGCCGCCACCAGAACCTATTTCGTCCGTGTCATTCTCCCGTGATTCTGCTGCCACTCTTCACCCAGACTCACAACCTCACGGGACCTCGCGGCCTTTGCAGCCACCCGCTGGTGCCACCAGGGCACCCCAGGAGGAGCAGATGGACGATGCATCCTCGCCCCCGCCGTCTCCGCTCACCGACCCGATGTCAGTGGACCCGTCGTCGTCGTCGCTGTCACCGTCATCGCTCCAGGCCTGGACGTGTGCCCTGAGAGCAATTTTCAGGAGGATGTTCCTGTTTACGCCCTAGCCAGATGGTGAGGTTCAGTTGGGAGTACACCGTCCTCCACAGTCATTGCTCCCAACTCATCTCTACGTCCAGCCTCCTGCTTCCCCCCGTTGTCATTCGCATTTTTCCTACACGACACCAGTGCTGCACTTTGGGGTGGGGGGGGGGGGGGGGGCGGGGGCAGAATATGCTGGTGAAAGCTGTCGACAGAACAGAGGCGCTAGATGAATGCGTGCCTATCACGAGAGAGGCCAGAGAGAGACTCGCAAGAAACATGCCGCCAACGCCCTCTCGACGGCAAGTATTTAGGCCGCCGCCGCTGACTGTAGGGTCTCAGTCACTCAGTCACTAACTCGCATTCCAGTTCACGTCTGTCAGTTCACATCACCAGCGACGAAAGTACATAGCGACCAGATTAGTTGTAATAGCAAGATACCGCTAATGTCAGAAAGAGGACTATTACTGGTGAGCTTGTACCACAACACGTGGACTCTATTAAAAGTTAGGTGGCAGATACCTGATCATATAAATAAAGGACTGTGTTAATTCGCGTGTGTATTTGCGTTGTGGAAAGCAGATACGAACCATCCATAATAACATCCTCTCCATTGCTTCATACGGTACAAGACTATATTTTTACGTTATTCCAAAACAGGTAAGAACCCAGCAAACTGTATGTACAGAAGAGTACTGATGCATTGCGACAGCGGCTCGATGTGGCAACCACGAGCGTTGCTAAGACAATCTACCTACGAAGCACGTTCCGGTATGCGCTCTCCATCCTACCTGGTGTGTCTTCAGTTTCTAGTGCAGGTGCCACAACTAGTTCCAGCAGAACTTCGTCTTTTTCTACAGGAGTTCCGTCCTTTTTACCTGCACCTAGCTGTGAACTCGTTGCAGCAGATCGCCGGTAGGAAAGGCGAGCAGAAAGCTACTGTACCGCAACTCGCACCAGACTGCAAGCAACGTAACTATTCTAAGATTCGGTAAAAGGTCTTAATTTAGTATGAAAGGTGAAAATACTGGAAAAACTTCGGCATAGTCTGAAGTCGAGAATTACACGTTCACATCCAAGCCCGTGCTAATCCTAACACACTTATGCACAAACCCTCTCATTCACATTATAAGTTTATAGTAACGTATTTCCCGAAATCTGAACAGCTATTAGGCACGGATTGTTCTTAAATGAGAATACTCGCCACACTATAAGTTCATCGGTGTCTAATGCACTCATGTTTTTAGTCACCGATCTGCTAATTATTTCAAGTGGTATTATTGTCTTTTCTGATACACAAAATTACTTAAAAAATCCGTACATTCTAAAAACAAGCCGTAATAAATATGCATTCACTTTAAGACACTTTTGGAACATGTAGCGCAGCTAAATCCGGCAAACTGAAACTTCCTTTGGAGCTCATACTACACACTACCGTATCATTGAAAGGCTGGGCTCCGACTCCGTTAGACTGATGTAAGCATTCTATATGTCCAAGAGAAAAGAGGCGCGAAGAATACTCCCTTCTGATTGGTCAGTTTTATTTAAGGCCAATAGAGAAACATTATTCTCCCGCGTTAGTCTGCGCTTTTCATGACTAACCAATCAACAAATAACCCACTTTCGAAATGTACTTTTTCCCGAAATAAATATTTAATATTCTGATATTTTGTTTATACTTTACGATATTAACTATTTTCATTTGCACTCGAACTGGTTTTCCCTTTACCATAAACTTACTAAACGTATTACGATACAAAATTCCCCATCGTCTGCATTCACTCTGTCTTAAAAATTTCTCAAGCTAGTTCGTACAGCGTTTGTCAGTACGTATAACAATGATCTAGATACTTACTTTAGACCACATTGACGCATCATTCACACTAGTAAAAGCATTACAAAACTGTACAAACATAAACAAAAAAGCCTTCAAGAAATAAACAGAACAATTCACAAAATCATTCTCTCGACCTGTTTCTTGAATGTCTCTGTCCGCTACTGTACTGTGATGGATGACAATTAGAACTACGTAATCGACTGAACCCGCTTCAGACCATCTGTCACCGTGCGCGCATGTGTCATTCTCCCGATAAACTGGCACTAGGCAGGAGCGATATAAGGCTCCATTCCTCAGAGTCTTGCAAATTAAACTTTACATAAGACGTTAAGTAACATTAGGTGACCGTTTGAGGTAGTACGCCTACCTTATTGCATACCAGGACAAGCAGCTCTTACACTTTTCTCTTTACCTCGGCAGACGTGGAAGAGTTACATATCTCAAAGGAAAGAAGCACGTTCAAAATAAAATGTATTATGTACTCAGTCCTCACTATAAGTCTTAGAAATTTGTAGCAGGAATTTCCGAACACCCTGTATAAGAGGGACACAACCATGGACCTGCAAAATTACTGATGAAGATCCTTAACATCGATTTGCTGCAGGATTATTAAAGATATTCTCAGTCAGAATAAGTTTCCTTGAGACAGAAGAGGTTCTGTCCACATATCAGCAGGGAAACATGCCGAGTTTATATTCGTAGACTTCCGAAAAGCGTTTGACACGGTACTCCACTGCAGACTGTTAACGAAGGTACCGTCACATGGATGTGTGAGTGGCTCGAAGACTTTCATTATGAAAACGTTGTGACCTATAAAGAGGCAAGAGGCGTTGTCCTCGACGGCGAACGTTTGCCAGAGACACGAGTATCGACAGGAGTGCCCCAAGGGAACGTGATACGACTGCTCTTCTTCTCTATATACATACTCGTGAATGATCTGGCGGACATGGTAAGCCACAGCCTGTTACTGTTTGCTGAGGATTAAAAATGGTTCAAATGGCTCTGCGAACTATGGGACTTAATATCTGCGGTCATCTGTCCCCTAGAACGTACAACTACTGAAACCTAACTAACCTAAGGACATCACATACATCCATGTTCGAGGCAGGATTCGAACCTGCGACAGTAGCGTTCGCGCGGATCCAGACTGAAGCGCCTAGAACCGCTCCGCCACAGCGGCCGGCGTTTGCTGAGGAGACTGTAGTGTGCGGGCAGGTGTCGTTTTCGACTTACTGTAGAATGCAAGATAACTCTTGCTATGACTGGCAGTTTGTTCTAAATGTAGAAACATGGAAGGTAATGTAGATGGGTTGCAAGACAATCTCTTAATGTTCAAATACACTATTAGTACTGTACTGCTTGAAAAAGAAACGTCGATTTAACATCTAGGGGTAACGTTCTAGAGCGATGTGAAATGGAATGAGCTCCTAAAGACGGCACTATGGAAGGAGTATGGTCGGTTTCGGTTTATTGAGAGAGTTTTAGGAAAGTGTGATTCATCTCTAAGGGAGAACGCATACAGAATACTAGTGCGACCTATTCTTAAGTGCCACTCGAGAGTTCTGGATCCGCACCAGGTCAGTTTAAAGGAAAACATAGAAGCAGTTCAGAGGCAGGCAGCTAGATTTGTTACTTTTAGGTTCGATCAACACGTGAGTATTACGAAGATGCTTAGCGAACACATATGGTAATCCCAGGTGGGAAGACGATGTTCTTTTCGCGGAACTCTACTGAGAAAATTTAGAGAACCGCATTTGAAGCAGGCAGCAGAACTACTTTACTGCCTCCAGCGAACCTTTCGCATAAGGACCACGAAAATAAGAGAAATTAACTCTCAAATTGAGACATATACACAGCCATTTTCCCTCGCTCTGTGACTAGAAGTGGTACAAGGTAATCTCCGCTATGCACCATATGATTGGAGCTGGAAGTAGTGGTACTAGGTAACATCAACAAAAGCAAAGCGAGGATAACGGAATAAAGTCCGATTAAATCGGGTGATGCTGAGGGAATTGGATTAGGAAATGAGACACTTACAGTAGTAAATGAGTTTTGCTATTTGGGGAACAAAATAACTGATGATCGTCGAAGTGGAGAGGATATAAAATGTAGACTGGCGATGGCAATGGCAAGGAAAGCGTTTCTCAAGAAGAGAAATTTGTTAACATCGAGTATAGATTTAAGTGTCAGAAAGTCGTTTCTGAATGTATTTGTATGGAGTGTAGCCATGTACAGAAGTGAAACGTGGACGATAAATAATTTAGACAAGTAGAGTATAGAAGCTTTCGAAATGTGGTGCTACAGACGAATGGTAAAGATTAGGTGGGTAGATCACATAAGTAATGAGAAGGTAATGAATGGAATTGGGGAGAAGAGAACTTTGTGGCCAACTTGACTAGAAGAAGGGGTCGGTCGATAGGTAGGACAGGTTCTGAGGCATCAAGGGATCACCAATTTAGTATTGGAGGGCAGAGTGGAGCGTAACAATCGTAGAGGGAGACCAAGAGATGAATAAACTGAGCAGATTCAGAAGGATGTAGGTTGCAGCAGGTACTGGGAGATGAAGAAGCTTGCGCAGGATAGAGTACCATGGAGAGCTGTATCAAACCAGTCTCTGGACTGGAGACCACAAGAAAAACAACCAGGTAACCTCTGCCGTGAACCACACGGTGGCTTGCTGAGTATCTTTACAGATGTAGATGATGACCAGGTGGGGACAAGTCTTGCACACTGCACGTACCTCTAACAGCCCTCACCAGGTTGCAACAGGTAATAATTACTGTGTCTGCATTGCTGCACCGGCCCTTATGTCATGTGTTCGTTGCTAGTTTCTTACTGTACGCGTTGTTATCAAAACAGTGCTGATCACTTTTCCCAATTTCTATAATAATTCAAAATTTCTAAACAATGGAAATGTTTGAATAAACATGACTCAGTATTTATAATAGATTTATTTCAAAACCAAAACTTTAGTGCTGCTGCTATGGGAAACTGATATGCCGTTTTTCTTACTCAGTTATTTACAAAAAAATGAAATAAAAAGTTATTGTAGCCGAGTCTAAACATACCTGAAAATGCTAATTATTCAGAATTTAAATACAGGTATCAGTTTTGTCCAGTTGGTTTTTTACATCACTAATGCTGTGGGACCACAAGTTTTGCTTTCGTATACAGGGTGAGACCATGCACAACCATTCGACCAAACTTGAACAGTTTCGAAGTAGCAAAGGGTGTTCACACTTTTTCATCGGTCCTCCTTTGCGCCGAGCTGTGGTGTGCATACAGCGTGAAGCGACAATGAAACACACAGGAATAAATTACAAAGGATCGCACTCAGACTCCCACTTTGGCAAAACCGTAGGTAACACCTGAGTGTCTTTGTTGGCCGCTTTAAAAAGTGACCCTGTACAGACACTTCCAGCCACCAACCCCTGCACAGTGGACAGATAGGTAACCCTTTTAGCATCCCTCTGATTTCGCATGCAGCCAGCAGGCGCAAGTGTGGAGCGGGTGGTCTCTCCCACCAGTGGTTAGGGGTTTGGTCAATGAGTATCTCTTAGAAGGGGCATTTTTAAAGGGCCCAGCAAAGATGGTGAAGTGTCATCAAGTGTGTTGCCGAACTCAGAGTCTTAGAGGGACCCTCTGCCTCTGCAGAAAAGAGGGGATGAAAACGCACAGATTCACTTTTCTGTTTAAGATCACGTTCAGCTTTCGTCGAATGGATTTGAACTGTCTCTAGTGGTTTCACGCTTTGTCCGACAGCGAAAACTGCTATCACGCTACACTCCAAAGGAGTTAGATGACATTTAGTTGGGGGTCTACCACCACATGTCCATGGAAGAGGGATGAACCCTCGGAAGGTATCAGCAGTAGCAGCAACATTTGTTGAGAACGATGTCATCTTGGTCATTGTACTGCAAACGATCGTTTTCGACTGAGAAATGTGAAGGAATCAATTCTCCAAAGGAAGGGGTGGTTTCAAAGACGCCCTTCACGCCGCCCCCTGCGGCCCTTTCGTGTCGATTACGATTGGCGGTGTGCCGTAAGGTTTTCCTCGGTCACACGTAAGAAATCCACGTGATTTCAACGATAGACGTCGCAGTTCTGAACTTCATCGGAGAGACGTCAAAGAAACGGGTGAAATTTGGGTAAAACGGGGTGCAACGACCATGTAGTGGGATGCGTCCACAGTGGCACAGGAAAAATTTGTGATGAAAGTTGGTGACAGTGTGACATCGTCAACCCACTTTACAGCTCACACGGACGTTTAGGCTCTGGCCTTTCTTGCGCATGTGTCGGCACCTTGATGTTTAAAGCAACGCCGAGTCCGAGCTTAATATCACAGGGTTCAACGTTTCTCCATCACTACAGAGGAAGACTGTAGGCTTCTTTGAGCCTAAGTTTAAACTACTGCGTCGCATTGGGAGACAATTACTGTGTTTCGAAGAACTGACCATTTGATGGTGTTGCTCTGTATGCTATTTATAGTAAAAATTTACCAGTTGTTTAGCCGAGAATCCCAACTTACGATCGGTGAAATTCCTGTACTGTTTTATTTGGATGGTGTGAGAGAACTTGCTTCTCTTCAAGTAGCAGTTTATAATAAGTTGCTACATAGAGGAATGGTTTCAAACAATTGGAGAAAGACGCATTAAAAAAAATGGTTCAAATGGCTTTGAGCACTATGGGACTTAACTTCTGAGGTCATCATTCCCCTAGAACTTAGAACTACTTAAACCTAACTAACCTAATTACATCTCATACATCCATGCCCGAGGGAGGATTCGAACCTGCGACCGTAGCGGTTACGCGGTTCCAGACTATAGCGCCTAGAACCGCTCGGCCGCACCGGCCGGCGACGCATTTTATTTTCGTTTTTAAGAGCAGGCCGTTGCAGTGATGCACATTACAACAGGCCTAGAGGGAACAGAAAAAATAATGTGAACAGTGCTAGTAATGATATGGTTGTTTTTGACGGTCAACAACGCAGGTAAGGCACGTGTCGCTCTGGACAGCGCTTGTTCAGTACGGAGTAGGCATCAGTGGAGGCTGTTTACGAGCAGTGCACACTTCGCATTTGCATTCAGAGGGCGAGGTCGACGTGCAGTCAAAGATCTAATAAAGTTACAAAGAGAGCAGACTGTTGGGGCCTTATTAGCTGGAGTTCTTTCCAAAGTGATTGAGTCTTGCACTGTATGTCAATGGTTTGCCTGGATTGCCCCATGATTTACGAAGCTTAGGATGCATTTTTCATCACCTGTTACAATTCGATGGAGAAACGACTTTCTTCCGTATCTGGCGAGCAGCATAACACAAGTAGTCTTTCGATTTTCTCTCTGTCTTTCACTCAGCTCATACGGAACGCATTTTGCCACTTTATGCACCTTTCCCACAGCTTTAAACAAAAGAGAAACGGGTTTATTCATCACATTAAATTGTTCCGCGGGTTCCAGGTGAGTTTCAGTACCAGCTTCATCCCATAAGGCCTGCAATTCGATGTCTCCAAACGTTTTTGGTTGTTTCCCGCGATCGTCGTTTCTCAATTCAAAATCACCACTTTTGAATTATTGTAACCGCTCGAAACACTGTTTTTTCCCAAGAAAATGTTCGGCGAAAGCTTCGACAAGAATTTGATGCGATTCTACAACAGTTTTCTTTAAATAATAACAGAAAAACAGCGCTGTCCGCAAATAGTAGCTCGTAGGCAGAAAACTAGACACGTTTACGGGTTTCAAGCGGATATCGACGTATGGAACTTGGATTACTGTATTTCGCCTTCCTCGTCAGCCGTTACAGGCAGCAGATGGCGCTGTGGACGCGGTCTCACATGCCCTACACTGACGGCTAGCACCATCTGTAGGGAAATTCCGGTTTCGTACTTCTACGCCTGGTATAATCGAAAGAAGAGCAGTGCGTTACGGCATGCATTCATTTACAATGCGCAAGCACATCATAAAAATGCTCATGAAAATCTGTAGTCACCGGCTGCAAGATAACCGTTGTGTGTCAATGATATTTTTACCTATAAAAATACGAATACATACATTCCCATAAGTGTCAGGCAGCGTAATTCGCATACATTGAATATCTCACGAAAAGACCTTGATCGAAAAAATGCATAGAAACACTGCGTTATGATGAGACTTGTTTCCAGAATGAGATTTTCACTCTGCAGGAAGTTTCATGAGACTTGTTGATTGTCGTTCCTCCAACGAAGCAAAGCGATTGAAACAGTGGTACCAGAAAGTGGCTTACGTGTATGCATGTGAATATAGGTGTTTCTAATTTCTTTACTCTGTAAATAATTTGGCTGACTTAGTTGGTGTTATTGACTTGCCCTAGATGCAGAATTGATAAAATATTCTGAAATCCAAAATTAATGATGCAGGGAAGATTTTCGTAATAACAACAATAAGTATTCTCCTTTATAATACATAGTAATTATTAGGGGGAAGTTGCAGTACAACATACTGAAATTCAGACATGCTAATGTATGATGCATCCCTTAAGTAAATATCTCGCTACGTTGTAACTTTTTCATGTAAATACGTATTTATGTTTAAGTCTTAACTTACACTAATCATTGCACAACAACATTAGTAATAATATTTAATATGCCGTAGAAAATACTTTAATTGGATTCCATTATTACAACATAGATCACAGTTTCTTGCATAAAATGGTAAAATTATAGCATTGGAGACACCACTGTAGCATGGAATTGGAAAACCTACTTATTATGAATGAATATGCACAAATTTCAATTGTTTTTGTTGAAGAGATTTATTTTGCAAAATTTAGCACGGGGAAGATATGCATTTCATAAAATAATGGCTCCAAAATATATTTATACTTCCTGCTGACCATGGTGTCATAAGCGACGTTATTTTTGCAAATTTTGTCCACTGTAATTTCTATGAATAAATAATTAAACAAACTGTAACTAGCACGTATTATGAACAAGTAATGTAGAGGCCAATGCCAGACCAAAGTTGTAGTTGCAGTTAGAATTATGACGAGCTGAGACACAAGTGTTAAGGGAGTGTTTGAAATGATTTGTGAGGTTGTTTGGAAGATGTTGACAGTGAAAAATTACCGATAAATGAAGAATGTTAGGAAGTTGGGAAACGAAAATTTATTTGTAATGTATGATCCTCCAATTCACATTAGAATCCAGATTACTAAGCGACTACCCCTCAGTCTCAAACTATGTACCATTTGCAGGTTGCTGAAGGCTTCCAGGGGAATCAAAAACTTGCAAATATCATTTATATACTGACAACCATCCATTTTAAATATGAGCAAGACCAAAAAATCTGTACACATCCATCCAGAAAATAAACGTTAACCTAGTTGCTTTATCAGAATGGGTGCAGAACATAGGTTTGAAACTAAACCCATCTAAAATGCAAGCAGTCTTAGTCGCTCACAAAGGATTTGTTACTCTTCAATTCAGAGAATCACTTCCAAACTTAATTCATAAACAGCACAGAAGTAAGAAGTAACCTTTTATTCTTCTGTAAAAGTTTTGGGGATAATTCTGGACTAACACTTACTGTTAGACTCGACTGAACACACAACTGCAGTCCTTAGGAAGTGTCAGCATCACTTCTTTCACTATGGAAATATAGAAAAGTGTTTCTCCTCGAGCTTAAAAAGGAACTCGTAGAGATACCAATACTTCCGATCTGTGATTATGGTGATCCTATTCTCCAAGGACTTTCGTACGATAGTTCACGGTGGTTGGAACTGGTGATGAATGTTTGTATTGACGCATTTGCGATGTACGCTATTTCGACCATTACACATATCCTTGTGAACAGTTATCATGGGTATGTGCCAATAAGAGCATACATATCATACCCTGTGTTTGCTGTATTGCCTTCTCAATCATTACACTAACCCCTATTTATCTCCAACTATTATACCATTACCTGAACAACACAGCAGAAAGACTCGTTCTCAACGCATTAAAATCCTATCTGTACCACTATACAACACTGCCACGTTCTCTAAATCATTTCCTGTGTCAGAATAAAAACTGGAACTATTTTCCTCAAAATTTAAGTGAAACTGAAATCATTTCTAACTTCAAAAGGCAGCTAATTGTCTACCTCCTATCAAAACAGCTATGTCTTCTTACAGCTCACTCTCGTTTAACCCTCACTCCCACACCACTTTTCCCGCAATTTGTCTACTGAGTTCTTCTTTTAAATTCTCTCTTCCCTAACAGCCACTGTCACATTCATTTCAAGCCTTCCCCCTTTAATTATACCTTCAAATTCTGATCCCCAACAAGGCTTCAAAAGTGCTAAATTAATCACTATTATTATTGTTATTGTTAGTAGTGTTACTGTTATTGTCACTGCCAATTTTCACTTAGATCAATAAAATAAATTATTGTTATTATTATAGGGTTAGTTATGTAATAGCTAATCTGCATTATTCTTAATCCCACAATAACTATATCATCATTATTGGCGTTATTGTAATTATTATTTTTATTGGCCATCGTTACTTTTATTAATAATGAAACTTCTTACTATTGTGAACATTATGTAATATTTTCGTGTTTGTTGTTCCTAGATAGACATAAAAAGGTGGTCAAAAGACGTTAATATGGCCAATAACGAACAAATATATAATAAGTGGTGCTACTTCTCTAGTTAAGTGCGATGTGGAAAACTAGGAACGTAGTACCTTCGTAATAGACATATTTACCTATGAAATTTGTTATTAATAACTCATTCCAGACCGAGCGAGGTGGCGCAGTGGTTAGACACTGGACTCGCATTCGGGAAGACGACGGTTCAATCCCGCGTCCGGCCATCCTGATTTAGGTTTTCCGTGATTTCCCTAAATCATTCCAGGCAAATGCCGGGATGGTTCCTCTGAAAGGGCACGGCCGACTTCCTTCCCTAATCCGATGAGACCGATGACCACGCTGTCTGGTCTCCTTCCCCAAACAACCAACCAACCAACCAACTCATTCCAGTTCGAAAATAGTAGCAAAGTGCGTTACTACAACACTAGAAGAAAGGATGATCTCTATTGTTGTGGGTTAAATCTGACTCTGACACAGGGAGGGGAGAATTATGCTGTCACAAAAGTCTTTGATCATTTACTGAATGGCACTAAAAGGCTGATAGGTAGCAACCAGCATTTAAAAACAAATTAATAGAATTTTTCGATGGTAACTCATCCTACTCAACTAATGAATTTTTAGGTATCAAGTAGTAAGCGAAAAGAAGGATATATCGTGTAAAGAAAACTTATGCTAAACTGATGCATTCCACATCATTATGAAATTTCGTTTCCATGATCTATAGAACAAGTACTGATGTGATATAATATATGGGAGGGCAGAACGTTTGTCATTATTTGAAGAGGTTAATAATGATACATTTGGAAGAGCAGATGTTATAAGGGAAAACAAATCCTCAGAAACACCAACAAATAAACATATGCTACCTAGCACACCCATTGCGGCAAATGATATTAATAAGTTTAAGTAAAGTAACTTTTATTGGATTTCAAAGAGACAGTTATTACAAGATGGTTATACTACAGGCAACTATGAAAGCGATAGTGAAATTTTGGTTAGAAAAATATGCATGAACTATAGGTCAGCTTAATCAAATGAAGATTGGGAGAGATTAAAAAAGATTTGCAAATCTAATTACCTTGCTTGCTGGAACAAAAACTAGAGGTACATTACCAACCTGTTGAAAAGTGGAGAAAGAAGTACACTGCTTGGAAATTAGTTTTGTTGAAAAGTTACATGAACCACCTGTAATGTTAAACATAAAAGAAAAAAAATACTGACAAGGAAGAAACAGAAATTTTGGGAATATTCAAAGGGGTATAAAGTTTAAAGCTATAGAAGATGGCTTTCTAGCTCAAGATGTAGAAGCAATGACAGTAGACGAACTTGGCAGTTTTGTTATAAATGTAAGAACAGGTACCTAGGATCTGAGGTGTTTATTTGATATTGGGAGTTCAGTGTCAACTCTTTCAGAAGCTTTGGGTGGTAAGATTATGCTTCTTAAGAAATACGTATAATTGCAAGTAACAGGTGTCAGAATTAGAGATGCCACGGGGAAGAGTAGAATACTTGTAAATAGACAAGGTTTGTTGACATTTAGCACTGAAGGAGAAACTTTCAGTCATCAGTGCCTAGCTGTCCTAGGTATGGAAAGTTTGATTTGGGTACTGGACTATATTGAGAACATGGGCATTGCTTCTGACAGGAAGCAAAAAAACATTGTGCTAATAAATGAAACCGGAGTTTCATGATGTGTCAAATTTGTAGAAGGGAAACTTCAAAGTGAGGGAAATAAAATGAGTGCGTCATTTGTCAAAAACATAATTGGACAAAGATCATCATCTGACATTACTGGTAAATATCTAACGGAACATATTCAGCATAAATTTCCTGAAGCAGCTTCCGTAAATGATGAACAAAAAATGGTGTGGGGGAACTTTTAATAAATTGTAGGGATATTTTCTCTCCAAATTGTAGAAGAGTATTTAATTATGAATGTTTTCTCCAATCAAAACATCCCCAAACGTTTTTTTATCGAACCTTACAATTTAGTAATTACAAAGAGAACAGCAATAGAGAGAAAACTTCAGAAAATGCAAAACTGGGAGGGGAGCATTGATAGAGAGACCTTAAAGCTAGTGTAACAACCATTTACTGGTAGTTACACAGACCTGATTCCAAGCACTTACATAAAATTTTAGCCATGGATACAAACTAAATAAAAACTTCCACATATATTTGAAAATGCTGAAGTAGTGTCCAGTATGGACTTAACAACTAGCTTTAACTAGATATCCTTAGCTTGTGGGTGTAGAGCATACACTGAATTCATAAACAATACTAAGTGTTATCAACACTCTGTGGTGATATTTGACATGGGTGCCTCTGTTGCAGAGTTCATAAAAGTTTTTGTGTTAGGAGCAGATCTTGAATCCTAACTAACAACGTATTACGTAGATGACATTTTGGTATACAATAGCAAGTTCATTTGGAATTACTGCAAGTTATTTTTGAAGCACTAATAAAAGGAAGAATGATTTTAAACAAGAGAAATTCACGTAGAGAGAAAGGGAGGTATCCTACCTGGGTCAGAAAATTATAGAACATGGGACCATGCCAGATATTGAGAACCTGCTTGTTTCCCACCTCCAAGAAGCATGAAACAACTCGTTTTATTGTTGACATGTTTGAATAAACTATGAATGGATAGTGTTGAAATGCACCGAGCATATGTGAATGTCTTAAGATGCATTCATAAGGGAACTATGTAAGAAATGAAGGAGGTATCAGAATAAAAATTGTAACTGAAAACCAGCGGAGAGATTTATGAGTATCAAAGTACGCAATAAATTAAACAAATTTTACAACATTTTCAGAGAAATTTTGTCTACAAAAATAAAAGTGGATTCTGAAAAATAATGGTTCTGCTTTCCTGAAAGCTTGGAAAACGATTAATGTCTTACGTTCATGAAAGTTATGTGCACTAAGGTGTACAACGTGCTTGTTTAAGCTGCAAGCAAATGTGTGTTTTCCATAATATAGTAATTATGTGGAAGCCATCAGCTGCATGTGACAGATGCCAGAGGATAAATGTGTCTCACAAGACCCCTGAGAGATAGTGCGCAGGGGATCACAATAGAAGAACCTACGAACCTTAGTGCCATGGATCTACATCGACTACTACCCAGATGATAATTATATTCCTAAGCAGTGGAAGGACTGATGACAGATAATGGAATACACACACAATCATATATTCAATAAGCAGCCTAGAAATTTGATTTTAGAACTCACTGAATTCACCCTACGCCCACTCATTTCGTCTATGAAAGGGAAGGAATAATCAAAGGGACTATGAACAAACAGGCTACTATCTGAATAAGGAGCGACACTGCAAAAATTAGAGGTACTCATTGTAATGTTAATTAAAGGGGATCACTGCTGTCAGCTGCAGCAGCAAATTACACAGCACGGGATCAGCGGCGACAAGAGAAAATGCGTACCGAACCAGGATTAGAACCCAGAATCTTCTGCCAACTAGGCAGATGTGTTAACCATTGCGCCACCTGGGACTCAGCATTCTGGTACTGGATTCACCTTCTTCATTGTGGATGGACGGATACGTCCGATCTCCTGGTTCAAATGGCTCTGAGCACTATGGGACTCAACTGCTGCGGTCATTAGTCCCCTAGAACTTAGAACTAGTTAAACCTAACTAACCTAAGGACATCACAAACACCCATGCTCGAGACAGGATTCGAACCTGCGACCGTAGCGGTCTTGCGGTTCCAGACTGCAGCGCCTTTAACCGCACGGCCACTTCGGCCGGCCTCCGATCTCCTGTGCTAATCTCAGAGCAGCGAACTTTGAGCCAATGGACAGGGACTGCAGATAGGGGGCACTCGGTGGGAGTATGGATCGGCCGTGAGGCGTGCCGCGCAATTCCGATAACACTGTTTCCCGGATGGTGCAGTGGTCAATACACCTGCCTAGTAAGATGGTAATCCCAGGTTCGAATACCAGTCTGTTAAACATTTACATTTTCACTCGTCGCCACTGATTCCGCATAATGTCCCCCTACAGCTGACAGCAGTGATCCCCTTAAATTTACGTATAATGTTTCACAGTTGCGGATTATGTGTTTTGTCTGTTCTTTTGGACATGTCCGAAAGAGCAGGCACCTTGCATTCATATAACTCATTTTACAGTTGGGATCAGTTATTGGGTACATTTCAAGGAAAATCAGGACTGATGGCTGTGTATATGTACATATATATTGGAACTTTAGTGGTCATAAAGAAGTCCAAATACGGATGTGTATACACCAGTCTATGCCAAATGTAGAAGGAACTTTTTGGATCCTAAACCATAAAAGCAGCCTAGAACTTAATATCTCATTATATATGTGTTATTTACATTGAAATATACATATACAAAGTGATTCACAAAGATATACAAATATTTTAATACGTTTTTTCCTAATAAAACTAAAGAAAATATTTCATATAGACATTGTCCGCAAATGTTTAGTTACAGAGATACGGCTAATATGATCCCATCACGAAACTGTACGAGGTTAAAGTAAAGCATGATTTCCTTTTATTTTGTTGTTATTGTTCTGTTGAATCTAATAAAACATGTCACAGACGTGTATGTCTGTATTATCATAGTGAAATAGGTGGATAACCGGCAGATTTATTGTCTAGATGACCAGACATGGATTTGTAATTATGAAAAAATCATTATTTTCAGTTAAACCACAATAGTAAGATAACAGTATTAATTAAATGTAGCTTTGTACTGGTAATTAATACAATTATCCATTGATTGCACTTTGTTCTTCATTACACTTCAGATGTGTAAGGGGTTATCTATTTTGTTAGGTTTATTTGAGATATTTTTGTTGTCCGTATAAGAAAATTTGTCATACCAAGTCAGCAGCACAGACATTGATAGGTATTCTGGCTTTAAGCTGTCAGTGTGCTTTTTAAGCAAACAAAAAAGCTATTTTTATCAATAAATACGTTAAATCGGGAAACCATGACAGTTCTTGTCTCTTGTCTTACTTTAACGCTTTTAAAAGTCTTGAGCTTAAACTCAGACCTGCATGTTGGTACCACCATTTAATTGGTAGTGAAGAAACATTTTTTAGGAAAATCAAGCATTATAAATAGTCCAAATAACGAAATGTATGTGCTCCACAATGAGCCTGCAAGACAATACTGTGGCAGTACTAGTTCACAGTAGAATTTCGATGATACAGTGCTCCACTCAAAGAACTAAAAGTCATTCAGCTATGTCCTGCTTTCACAATAATCACAAAATGAGCAACTCTAAAAAAAAATAGTTTATCCTAAGGATCTTGTCTATAGTCAGACTATGTATTCTTTCAGTTTACATTTAACTATATTTTTATCATGTCACAATTTTACATAACACCACACTAATTACAATTAGTGGAACATGTAAGTTCCATCATGTTAACCTTCACCATATAATTATTGGTTCATTTGAATGTACATTAACTATGTTTATGACCACATAGATTAGCAACAATGCTTATTAAATTTATTTGCATACATCAGATTATTAGGAAGATAAACATAATTCACTTATCTAAATACACATTTTGTCATAAGAAATTATATCTCAGAAATTTCCTTCATGTGGGGTGTCATAGCCACATGTTTATTCTAGGACATGGCTTTGTTCCACCTTGGCTTTCCTTACACATATTTAATTCATTAAATCATTCACAGGTGGCCAATTTCAGCATTACAGACCGCTCTCAAGTGTTGTAGATGCCAAAATGTCATTGCACATGTGATTATTTATCATTTGTGGAGGTAGTCTCAAAGCGATATATGCAAGAATCAAGTTTAAAACAGAATGTTTATTGAGTAATGTAAGAATCCCAGCAGAAAATATTGTCACATCTGTGGACAGTATATGTGCTAAACAACGAGGACGCATTGAGAGCTATGACACTTGAGAACGGTTTATAAGACCGAAATTGGCCAATCATACAAAATTAAATGAAATAAATAAGTGTAAATAACAGCAGAGGTGAATCACCGCATTGTCCTTCAAGAAATTCTATCTCCCTGTCAGCTGAATACTACACTTCATTAATCATTATGTTTAAATCCTGAGGGTGTTGTGATATAGTTTCGTAATGGATTGTCACTACTAGATTTTTTACACGTCCTATTGCAACCCAAACGCGAGCTCTGAATTCATTACTAAAATTTAAATCATAATTTCAAATTTTCCATAACCCCTAAAATGTTATATATTCTCTAAACTGAAGAGTAGTTTTAGTATCAGCACGGAAATTTCTTTAAGGTTATACACTTCACATAGAAATTCTCAGTCGTTACAATTTTCGTAAAAGAATTTAATTTTTTATAATTTTGATTAAGTAGTAAACAAATTACTGGGAGTAATAGTGCAGTCAAATATGGCTGATAATGCATTAATGTACATTCAAATGAATTTGATGTTTAACAGAAGCTACCTTTTGACTTAGTACAAATAAAATTTAAAATAACACTAACTATGAGGCAGCTTAGTTCTGTTATTAAAAATATGCTATTTTGTTTTGTGACATCGCATCCCTTACAGGTGGTGGGGCGAGGGATGTCTATATATACGTTTCTTTTAGACGTCAAGCACCACTTTAGAGTGAAGGGATGTCGTGAAACTCATATAGATATCCAACACTTTTAATTTTTATGACCCCTATCGAAATATTGGTTGACAATATTGCATAAATACGCCTTATGTCAATTGCGAGCATCTTTTGAGAATCGTTTACAAAATAAATACTGTGCTGTGAAGACTTTTTGATTTATTAGTTGCTGCATTGAGTATATCGACAAAAACCTGGTAGCACAAACGAACTTTGTAACCAGAAACGTGTAATCGACAACTGGCGTGACATTCATCACAGTCCACACATTAAATCCGTAAGTTGGATTTGTGAAATGAATGAATGGAAGATTATACTTTATTTTTATCGACCCCAGGCGTAGACAACGTTACAAAGGTAATGATGTGAGAGAGTTACTCATCCGGTACTTCGCCTTGGCGATACAAAAAAGCAAATCAAAAGGACTGTGTAGAGATGAGGATTCATCTCCTCTCGAATACCAGTCATTTCTCTTTGCAGGCCAATGTACGTTAAGCCCTCCTTTTTCTGGCTTTTGTCCTCTGAGTAGCTGGGGTCAGCCTTCCTAGTTACTGCAATTTGGTGTGAAGTAACGCCCATTGAAGTGACGAACGCTCACATTGCATGTCGACGACCGCTTAGCCATCCTGGATAGCGGAGTATTTCTGGGTTTGGAGTTCGATAACACCGCTGCATTTGCATCAGGCCGTCTGTTGTAGTCGTTTGTGGTACTGTAGGTTCTGAATTTTCAAGCTTTTAAACGCTTACACGCGATAATACCATAAAGTTATTCTGCGAAGTAAAAGAAACGAGTCTTTGACTAACAAAAAAATGGAACGTATTATTTACGGTCTGTTTTAACGATAACATAGTACGAGACTGGTTTTAGATGATACCTGAGATGATATCGATCTGCTTTCGTGTCTGGGTACGAAGAAAAAAATCACACAATATTGGTACCTCTTAAATATAACTTCGTCTCGGTTTTCTGGTGTGAAGATGAAGCGGTATGCTTAGCGAAACTAATGACAATTTATAATTAACAGTGGAACTGTGGATGGTACAGTGACAGCAAGATACGACCAACAAGCCTTAGAAATAATAGTATCAGTGTTCATTTCAGCCAGAAGCTACAGACATACCAATGTCACGCGAAGAATAATCAGGGGAGTAGAGGAGAGAAAATTTAATTGTAAGAAAAGCTTTCAAACTGAAGGGAGAGCTTTCATTAGCTTTCAGATCATTGGTTTATTCACATAAGAACGAATCACTTAACAAAATAATTGCTCCATGGAAATATTTAACGTGTATGTAAAAGTTTCAGATAATGCTCTTTTACTGAACATGGACGTAAGTAGAAAATACGTCTCATATGGCTGCTACGCTATTTAACTCATTTTGAATTACCAAGTCTAAAATGACTGAATGAAAAACATGAAATGATGCCACTTCAGTTGCAATTGCGAAGCTATAGTGAGGGCAAACTCTCCCTGCTACTGTTTTGTAGATTTTGTTACTCTCGGCGCAACGTATGAAAGCCCGAATGTCGTTTAAGCAGGAGAGAGGAGAACTGGTGGGCGGCTGAAGTTTCGAACAAACTGGTATAACGTAATTGAGAGATAACATTGAAGCAGGCAACTGGTAATACAGGCTGAAACGTGGGTTGGGTTTGAATGACAATATCATGACGCGGTGACATCCCAAAAAATTGAAGATGGCAATGGCTGCGGAATCCTATGCCCGTGTCCATCATTGTATATGGTTTTCAGTGACTATTTCTGTCAGCGCTACTTTGTTGCTCTCAGTTCTGTAAGTTATGAACTTTCGAGCGTATTCAGACTTGCTGCCGGCCGAAGTGGCCGTGCGGTTAAAGGCGCTACAGTCTGGAACCGCAAGACCGCTACGGTCGCAGATTCGAATCCTGCCTCGGGCATGGATGTTTGTGA
Organism: Schistocerca americana; assembly: GCF_021461395.2. Taxonomy (NCBI): domain Eukaryota; kingdom Metazoa; phylum Arthropoda; class Insecta; order Orthoptera; family Acrididae; genus Schistocerca; species Schistocerca americana. Next base: position 89,155,230 of record NC_060123.1, on the reverse strand, counting down.
TGTCCTTAGGTTAGTTAGGTTTAACTAGTTCTAAGTTCTAGGGGACTAATGACCTCAGCAGTTGAGTCCCATAGTGCTCAGAGCCATTTGAACCATTTGAATCAGACTTGCTAGTAGGCTGTAATGGGATACGTGGCTTAGACATAATTATGGAAATACAGCGAGAAACGTATGCTTGAACACAAACACAAATGCTACACAAGCCTGCAGTATTCTTTTTGTGGCGGCGTTCGTAGCGACAAGCAATTCGCTGTAGAAACGGCCTACGAAGTCACCGCCACACTTTTAGTAGCGGGCCGACCGGTCCGCTGGAACAGTGAACAGAAAGAGGAAAACCCAAACACTCTGATTAAATAAAAGTCGGTACTTATCTTTATTAACGAAGATACAGCAACACAGCAGTGAACTCCGTGTCTACAGAAATCTGTCTAGTTCGAGTCGGAGCGGCTAGGTCAGCGTCGGCTGACGACAAACAACAACTCTGCTGCGATGAACACACAACTGACTAGCAAGTACACAATTCGGTGGCGAGTATACAACTGAGCGGCGAATACAGAACTGACCTAGCGCTCGCGACTCCAGCGCTTAAGAAACCAGAAGCCAGCGGTGGTTTCCCGTCTCGCTGGCGCTGCTTATGCGGACGGCGTCCGAACTTTGATACTGCCAACCTCTTGGCAGCGGGCTCGGGTGGCATTACTGGCTAGGATATAACACTCCTCCCCCCCAAATCGCCGCACCGCCGTTGAATAATGACGTGGCGAGCGTCGACGGCGGGGGAGGTGTCTGGCCGCAGGCGTAGCAGAAGAGACCGGGGCGGAGACTGTTGTCGGTGGCAGTCCCCGGTCCGCACCCCAGCATTGGCTGCGCGGGGCCTCGGGAAACACCGACTGAAAACCGAGGTCAGGGTGCACGCCTGTGACCACGGGCGCAGCTTCTGGTACTGGACGCGACGGGGCGTCGGGACCCACGAAGAGAGGCAGCGTCTCCTGACGCTGCGTCGACGGCTGCTGAGTGGGCGCCGGACAAGGCGCTGCGGTGTCAGACTCCTTGGGGGTGCCCAAGGAAAGCGGCTGCAGGACAGGCTGCACAGCCACCGCTTGGGAAGGCGGCCCGGCTGAGGGGTCGACGTCCATTAGCTCCGAAGGCGGTGGCGACTGAAGAGGGACCGCAGGCGCCGGAGCGACCACCTGGGGCGCTCCCGGATGAAGCTGCGCGGGAGGCATCAACGGGACGGGCTGTCAGCGTGGTAGCGGCGACGGCTGCTGCTGCTGCCCTGGGGGCGGCAGCGAAGTCGGAAGGCGCGGCTGGAACCCGCCGCGGAACAAATCTGTGGACAAAGAACGAGCGGCAGAATCCGGGCGGCCAGCGCGGCGCAACTGGTTCTGATGCCTCCTGTGCACCCCAGTAGCACCTTGAACAGTATAAAAACCGCGACCCTGGACACTTATCACGGTACCACGTTCCCAACGACGGCGACCGTGATAAACTCTGAAAAAAACGGCGTCGTTGCGCTGAAAACGCGTGCGATGCTCAGAAGCGGCGGGTCGATTCGGGGGGTGCAACAACCGTAGTGGGGTGCGATGACGACGGCCGTGGAGAAGCTCCGCAGGCGAAGGGCCGTCGCGTGGCGTGGTTCGGTACGACGACAGGAACGTGATGAGGGCCTGCTGACGAGAGTGCGTAGCACGAAGGCGGTCCATATGATCCTTGAATGTGCGTACAAAACGTTCCGCTGCACCATTCGATTGAGGGTGGAACGGCGGAGTAAGAACATGGCGAATGCCATTGGCAGAACAAAAACTTTCAAATTCAGCAGAGGTAAATTGTGGACCATTGTCAGACACTAAAACTTCTGGAAGACCCTCAATACAAAAAATTGAAGTCAACGCCTGTATAGTTTGTGCAGACGTTGTAGACTGCATGGGCACAACAAACGGAAAATTACTAAATGCATCTATCACGATGAGCCAACGAGAATTCCAATATGGACCAGCGAAATCAATATGTACTCGCTGCCAGGGACCGGCAGGACGTGCCCACTCAAAATAGCGTTGAGGTGGAGCAGCTTGGTGTTCGGCACACGTCGAACAATCTGTAGACATCTGCGTAATCTGCTTATCAATGCCGATCCATGTACAATGACGGCGGGCAAGCTGCTTGGTTCGGACCACTCCCCAATGACCTTGATGCAACAAGCCGAGGACCTTGGATTGGAGCACTTGGGGAACCACTACACGAAGCTGGTCATTCTCGGTGCGTAACAGCAAAACTCCGTGCGAAACAGACAACAGATGACGATGCGGATAATAGCGACGAACCACAGGATCCGATATGTCCTTTGCCTTGGACGGCCAACCACGTTGAACAAAACGTAATAGTAAACTCAGATGAGGATCCGTAGCTGTCTCACGTGCCACCTGACGATAATCAGTCGGAAAATCCCGGAGGGATTGATGCTCATCGGCGTCAATCTGATGGCAAGAGTCGTCAGAGGAATCGAAGACATCATCCGCAGCAATCGCCAATCTAGAAAGCGCGTCAGCGTTTGCATGCTGAGCTGTAGGGCGATACAGTATCTCATACCGGTATTGTGATAACAAAAGAGCCCAACGTTGTAGTCTCTGAGCTGTCCGCTGAGGAACTGGTTGAGACGGATGAAACAGTGACGTCAGGGGCTTGTGATCTGTTACTAAATAGAGTGGTCTACCATAGAGGTAGTGATGGAATTGTGTGACACCGAACACAATAGCCAACGCTTCCTTGTCCAATTGGCTATAATTACACTGAGCTTTGTTTAGCAATTTAGATGCGAACGCAATAGGACGTTCGGTGTTACCGACTCGGTGAGACAACACAGCGCCGAGGCCGAAAGAAGAGGCATCACAAGCTAACACCAGAGGCTTGTTAGGGTCGTAATGGACCAGACAACGATCATTCAATAAAGCCTCTTTAAGCTGCTGAAAGGCTGATTGGCAATCAGCTGACCACACAAACGTAACATTCTTACGGCGGAGACGATGCAACGGTGCAGCAATCTGTGATGCATTAGGTATAAACCTAATATAATATGTCAATTTGCCAAGAACTGCTTGAAATTCATGCAGATTACGAGGGGCGGGCAAATCACGAATAGGTGCTAAATGTGACTGGGAGGGATGAATGCCTTGAGCATTAATAACATGTCCCAGATACTCCATCTCCGTGAGGAAAAATGAACATTTATCGATGTTGCAACGTAGGCCTGCCTGAGACAACACTGTAAACAAACACTCCAAATTACGGAAATGTTCAGCAGGCGTCCGACCGGACACAACAATATCGTCTAAATAGTTGCAACACGATGGCACATTAGCCAGAAGTTGTGACAAAAAACGCTGAAAAACAGCTGGAGCTGACGCACAACCAAAAGGCAAACGCAGAAAACGGAACAACCCCAACGACGTGTTTATGACAAAATACTGTTGTGATTGCTCGTCGAGGGGCAATTGCAAATATGCTTCACGGAGATCAATTTTGGAAAATAAACGAGCTTCCCCTAACTTATCCATCAGCTCGTCCGGTCTAGGCAAAGGAAAAGAATCAATAACAGTCTGAGGATTAACTGTCGACTTAAAATCAGCACACAAACGTAACTTGCCAGACGGTTTCTTTATAATAACTAAGGGAGAAGCCCACTGGCTCGCTGAAACGCGTTGAATAACACCGTTGTTTTGCCAACGACGAAGTTTATCTTCTACAGGTGCCCGGAGGGCGTGAGGCACTGGACGAGCACGACAAAATCGAGGCTGAGTATTATCTGTTAACGTAATATGAGCGGCAAAGTTCGCAGCACAACCTAGTTCGTCTTTAAATATGTCACTGTGTTGTTTACACAAATCGGTTATGCTGTCTTGAGGAACAACAACAGAATTAATTTGCAACACATTGTCTTGGATAGACAGGCCAAACAAGTCAAAAAAGTCTAATCCGAAAATGTTTACACTGCCTGTAGCGCGGAGCACTGTGAATGAAACTGTTTTTGTATTGCCACGGAATGTGGCTGGCACGCTACATACACCTAATACAGGAATTTGTTCTCCACTATAAGTAGCCAAAGAATGTTCTGCCGCTGAAAGTTTAGGGCGGCCGATAGCCGCATACGTAGCACTATTTATGAGAGTCACAGACGCACCAGCGTCTAATTGAAAATTGAAGGTATTATCCTGGATGCGTAGCTTCACAAATAGTTTATTACACTGTCTCTGGATCGGTGCAGTGGAGGCGGAAGACACAAAATCAGCGCGTTTAGCGCGTGTTCGCTGCTTACGACAACTCGTGGGTTGGGCGGGTGGAACAACAACTCCCGCTTCACTTGCAGTCTGTACATTACTTTTTACAGCGTTTGAATTACGCCTGGGTCGCATAGCAGAGGGCTGGGTGGGTGGCTTATTGCGAACAAGTTTATTACCCACACGAACCGTGGAAGAGTCTTTAAACGCGACCTTCTGGGCGGGCTGGCTTTGAAGAACATGAATATCCATGGGCTGGGCAGCACTAGAATTGTTCTTGCGTTTACGCAAACAAACAGTCTGGATGTGTCCTTTCCTTTGACAAAAGTGACAAACCGCGTTTCTTAACGGGCAACGTTCACGAGGATGAGCAAGAACACGCTTAGGGCAAGACTTAACTCTATCATTTTGCACACGCGGCTGACGAATGTATTTAACATTACGCGGCCGGCTAGTGTTTACAGTCTGACTCTGCCGGTGGGGCCGCGGGCGTGACATAACTTGCTTAGCACAGGCAATTTGAGAAATACATGGCTGATCTAACTCACACTCAGCATAGTCAAAAGTATCTTGGGCTTCAATGATGTTCATCACAGTCTCTAATGACGGGTCAGGCAACTTTAAGATAGCAGCACGAATACGAGAATCTGCAATGTTTTGAGTAATAGCGTCTCGTAACATGACATCACTGTAGGAAGCTCCACACACACAACTAAATCGGCACTGACGGGTGAGGCCCCGTAAATCTGTTAACCACTGTTTATTAGATTGATGTGGCAGTTTCTTTAATCTGAAGAACTTGTATCTGGCTGCTGCCACATGAACTCGCGACTCGAAATACTCAGCAAGCTTGTTAACAACAACGTCATAGTCTACAGCTTCTGGCTTGGATTACGGGAACAACTTACAAAGTAGTCGATAGACTTCCACGCCTGCAGTGGAAATTAAATAAAGCTGCCGCTCAGTACCCGTGATTTTGTAGACTGTCATGTGCGCCTGCAACTGCGCGAAATATTCTCGCCATTCTTCTCTTGATGCATCAAAAGCACGGAAAGGTGGTGCTGCCTGTGCTTGTTCCCTTTGTGTTGGAGGATTAGCCGCTTGTTTGGCGATTGCTTCCACCAGACTTTGTATTTGCTGACTCTGTAACAAGATCAACTGTTGTAATTCGGCAGACATAGTGAACACAAATTAAACCAGCCCCCAAAATTTTATCGCTATAATTAGTATAACAAGAAACAAGTTGAACCAGCCCTGCACACGAGTTCGGAAGTCCTCGTCGCCAGTTTTGTGGCGGCGTTCGTAGCGACAAGCAATTCGCTGTAGAAACGGCCTACGAAGTCACCGCCACACTTTTAGTAGCGGGCCGACCGGTCCGCTGGAACAATGAACAGAAAGAGGAAAACCCAAACACTCTGATTAAATAAAAGTCGGTACTTATCTTTATTAACGAAGATACAGCAACACAGTAGTGAACTCCGTGTCTACAGAAATCTGTCTAGTTCGAGTCGGAGCGGCTAGGTCAGCGTCGGCTGACGACAAACAACAACTCTGCTGCGATGAACACACAACTGACTAGCAAGTACACAATTCGGTGGCGAGTATACAACTGAGCGGCGAATACAGAACTGACCTAGCGCTCGCGACTCCAGCGCTTAAGAAACCAGAAGCCAGCGGTGGCGCGCTCAGACTTGCGGCGATTTCCTGTCTCGCTGGCGCTGCTTATGCGAACGGCGTCCGAACTTTGATGCTGCCAACCTTTTGGCAGCGGGCTCGGGTGGCATTACTGGCTAGGATATAACAATTCTTCTTCTTCCATCGCCACTACACCCCGAGGTGGGACTTGGCCTCCTCAATAATTTTCTGCCATTCACCTCTGGACTTCGCCGTGTACCTCCAGTTACGGCAACCGATTCGGGCAGCGTCCTCTCCAACATCATCGCTTCATCTAAGCCTAGGGCGACTTCTTGCTCTTCTTCCTCCAGGATCACTGCAGCAGACTTTCCTTGTGAGATATGTCTCGTCAATTCGCACTACGTGACCAGCCCATCTCAGTCTACACAGCTTTATGAACTTGGCCACATCATCCACCTGATAGCAGTCATAATGTTTGTCATTCTTTCGCCTTCTCCAGGTGCGATAATCATATACAGGTCCAAAAAAGCTCCTCAGTATACTTCTTTCGAGTGATCTCAGTTTGTTTTCATCCTGCTTTGTAATTGTCCATGTTTCTGAGCCATAAGTAAGTACTGGGCGTATCAGTGTTTTGTAACGTCAGCACTTAGTCCCTCGTGATAGGAGCTCGGATTTAAAATGTCTCAACATTCCAAAGTAGCATCTGTTAGTAGCACTTATGCGAGCCGTAATTTCAGTAAAGGTGGTGCCATTTGCTTTTATCCTTGGGCCCAGATATGTGAAACATTTCGCATGCTCAAATGTGAGAGTATCAAGGGTTATTGTAGGAGGCAATGGTTGGCCAGTGCCATTATACCTTCGCCTTTTTTTCATTAATTCTCAGCCCCATCTTTTCTGCACTCAGTTTCAGAGCTGAAAATGAACTTTGTAGATCTCTGTGTTCTGCTCATTAAATCTACATATCCCAGCAATTGTACAGACTTATAGTAGATAGGACCTCTCGTCTGAATGGCCGTTTGGCGTACCACTTTTTCAAGTGCGAGGTTGAAAATTAGGCAGGAAAGCCCATCTCCTTGCCTTAGCCCAGTTCGAGTGGGAAACTGAAGTGATAGCCAGGACAGCACTCGCACGGTACACTGGTGTTACTTATGGGTGACCTCTATTAATCGCACCAGTTTTCCAGGCACTCGAAATTCTCGCATTGCCTCATAAAGTTTGGCCCGGTTTATTGTGTCTTACTCAGATTTAAAGTCAATGAAAAGATGCTGCACACCAACATAGAGTTTATTGGTATTTTCTACTATTTGTCGAAGAGTAAATATCTAGTTTACAGTTGACTCTCCTGGTCTGAATCCGTGTTGATATCTTCCAATAATGTCTTCTGCTTCAGATGAAAGTCTACTAAACAGGATATTTGATAGTAATTTACATATAATATTTAAGAGTGTTATGCCTCTGTGGTTGCTGCATTCAAATAGACCTTTCTTATGCACCAGACATACTATCCTTACATTCCATTCTTCTGGCAACCCTTCGTTTTCCCAGTCTTGTAGATCCTAGGATTTAGCTCAACTCCTCCACCTCTCAATAGTTCAGCTGTTAAATTGTAACGCCCTGGTGCTTTATTGTTCTTCAATCGGGCAATTGCTTCGTTCATTTCCTTCTGCGAAGGGGGAGGTACGACGGCATTGTCTCCTGGAGGGACTGGGATATCTTCAACACGGGACTCTGAAGCATGCAACAGTTCACTGCAGCTTGCAGTATGAGCTGTTGTATTTGACCACGAACTGCACCTGTGCACTGCCTCAGTGCAGTGCAAGCACCAGTTGTGGTTTGAACAGTTTCGTGTGTGGCTGTGAGTGGAGCTAAGTAAATTTGAACGTCGGCGAAATGTTGTTGATCTTATGGTAGGTACTTGCGTAACCAAATTAGCTTTGGTGTTTCATCAGCCACAGCATCGTAGATTTCCACCGCATACAGAGAAAGTTGGAAAACATCGTCCGCTACGTCACAGAGCGGTCGAAATTGTGTGTTGAGCGATCGTGACAGATGATCATTGAAGAGGATTGTGACGGCAAATAAGAAGACGACAGCTACAGAACTCATTGCAAAATTGAATCGCCGCACTCGCAAATCTTGTCAGTCTTCAAAGCAGCACGAAGCGAGCTCCATCACCAGGGAATTTCAGGGCGAACTGGCATTCAAAAATCACTCATCAGTGATACAAATGTTCATAACAGGAATACATGCCATAAAACCTAGTCTGTGGAGTAATGGAAGACAATCATTTGGTCGGACGAGTGTTGTTGCTCACTGATTCCAACTGCTGGCCGAATTTACGTTCCAAGAGTGAAACTCAGTGATGTTTGGGTAGCACTGTCGTGGTATTCCGTGCATCCCATGGGTACACCGCAGAGGCGCATTAATGCAAAATATTATACGATAAACTGGTACATCAGGTCTATCCCATGGTACAGTATTTGTTCTCCCAGTTATGATGCTGTGCTCCAAGATGGCATGGCAGCATTTCACACACCTCACATTGTCCAGCACTGGTTTTCTGAGCAAAGGACGAACTGTCACATTTACCCTGGCTACTACAAGCACAAAATCTTAATTTTACTGAAGTTTTGTGGTCTGCTTTAAAGAGAAGCGTTCAAAAAATGGTTGAAATGGCTCTGAGCACTATGGGACTTACCTTCTGAGGTCATCAGTCCCCTAGAACTTAGAACTACTTAAACCTGACTAACCTAAGGACATCACACACATCCATGCCCGAGGCAGGATTCGAATCTGCGACCGTAGCGGTCGCGCGGTTCCAGACTGAAGCGCCTAGAACTGCTCGGCCAACTCGGCCGGCAAGAGAAGTGTCATCGCTATCCATCTCAACCATCGTTACCTGAAGAATCCCTTAAAATCCATACAGGACCCGTATTTTATCCAGTACTAGATGTCTGGAACCTGTTTTAATGCCAACGGTCGTCCTACTCCGTATTAGGCATGAGAATGTGAATAACGTTTTGTGTTTCGTGTGTTTGTTCAGTCACTGTACATCTTTCCTTCTCTTGCATTGGTCACATCACTTATGCTTATTACTCGCAACATAGTCCGCAAACCATTCTATACAGTCGAATTTCTGTTTTGCTCTTACGACCAAGTTAAGTAGTCTTTGCTCCGTGAACGCATTTCCCATTAACCTGTTTTCCTTAGCGGAAAGCTTTTTTATACATATCTTTCTAGTTACTCTCATACTTCCGAAATACTTCTGCTGCTGTAACACATATCGATTAGTGGCGGGTTTACTGTGTGTCTGAAATTACGAAGTGTGTATTTTTTGTTGATTAACGTCATTGATTTGTGAAAAGAGATTACACAGTTTCGTAATATATATATATATATATATATATATATATATATATATATATATATATATATATATATATATACAAACAATTTGTTAAAATAACGAAATTTTATGATACACGTATGTTTGTAAAGAAAAGCATTGTATATTGGGAACAGGTTCATGTTTAGGGCACTTGAATTATAAAATGTAAAAGATGTAGCGAAGTCCCTCCGCAGCGGTAGTGGCTTGGCGCGATGTAAAAGGTGGTTCTGGCGATCGAACTGGGCGGCTCCTTGGTGTGAACGGTAGGCAATCAGTGGCTAGCCGTTGCACGGTACACATCGACCGTGCGGAGGGAGGCAACTGGAAGCCCCTTTGGCAGGAATTTTGCCTTGGATGTGGCTTTGGCTGTTGCATGGTACTCTCGTTAATAAGGAATGGCTCCAGCACGTTAAAAGTCCGTCGCCAACAAGAAATTCTATAGAGCATTCATACATCAAGAGCCACGAGTACAGTTAGTCGCCACGATGCTTGCCACGACTACTTCGTCACTGCTCCACCACTTTCAAGTCTACAGATATGTATCAGAGCATGGACCAGTTAATTTGTGTGAGTGATTTAATAATATTACAAGTGCTATAAACCTGTGTTAGAGCCATATCTTTTATCCTGATCATGAACCTATGCAGGATCCCTCCCGCCTCCCAAATTGTTCAGAAAACCGAGTATCCTGTTTCAAATGAACTAATGATTTATTTGTCAAACATGCAAGGATTAGTAAGAGTTGAAGTTAGTTAGAATGTTGCTAAAGTGATCTCCATTTATTGTAAAGTATCGTTTCGCAAAGATTCAGTGCAAAACTGTGTAAATGTTACTGTCTAAAATACCTGATTCCCAGGTGATGAAAAAGGCACATAAGTTAAACTTGTTTAAAACATGATTTAGCTTTGATTACTATTATGAACGACTTTTTAAGATAATTGAGCTAAGTGTTAAATAATTTACCTTGAAAAGTAAAAACATAAACCATTCCAAGGAAGCAAAGAATTAAATTTTGTTGAATTGAATTTTGCTACTGAAATAATCATGTAGTTTGACTAGAGATACAATATCAGTAAATGGGTCCCCACCAAATTTTTCGCATGTTAAAAAGGTAATTGGAGTGTTATTGCTACTGAGGAAATCTGATACATTTCTATAAATGGGAGCATGAGCAGTGTAATTGTGGTATTACTTAATTTTATTTGTGGTTGTTACATGTCAGTTAAGTTAAAAGCCCTTCCAAGTCCAACTTTAGTTCGGAGCTTCCTGCAGTAAAATCTCAGTACTGAGTCACGTAATGATTGAGATTGTAGCTGTTATTATTATGAATTGTGTACAATTTTGGTTTCTGTGATTACTGGTTTGTGCATTATTGGTAACCACTGCTACCAACAGCTTAGATTGCCCTGTGTCCGTTTGTATCCTGTGTACTATTCAAAGGGATTCTTAATGAAAGTCACTTCAACAGCTAATATTCAATTTTCTTAAACATATATATCAAATTAATGTGCTTAATTGGGCTGTCGACCATTCAATTTTTCATTCGTATATGAATTTCACTACTTTCATTATCCCCAAAGTTAAAACCTCTTTAGTTTTTCTATAAATTGCACTATATTCTAAATTACTGTCTGATACTTTCATTCATTAGGCAAGCACGTGGTCAAAATTTCCCAAATCCTCTCAGAGGGTAACATAGGCTTGTGTCACGGTTGGTTAGAGTTATACATGGCTTTTCCCGTGACAGGACTTAAAGTTAGGTTGTACGGGAAGAGTGGCGTATAAAGAAGCTAGTGTTATAATGCGTGAAAACCGTTGTATTTTCTGTTTCTTCCCATGAAAAGTCCTCTTTATTTGCAGATGTTAATTTAAAAAAACTTCTTGAGCAGATTCGTTTTAATATTCCGCTTCAGGAAAGGCAAACTCACTTCTTGGTTCCCATCTGCAGTGACTGGCAAAGAAAGTGGAGCACCCAGGTGATATGGTTGGGCGTGAACGTAACTTCTTAATCGTACGCACAATCGGTGGCTGTGTAAGTGACTGTAGATGCAATTCCCTGTGAGAGGTAGAACCGATGCCGAAACTCATTAGTGTCGTTCGCATTTAGTGCTGTTATTAGGTGTAGTATGGAATATAAGGGGTGTTAACAGCGTAAGACATTGAATGGTCACTGTGAACGACACGTGGATGTCCTGAAATCGTATGAGAGAGTGTTATCAGCAACTGACCGTGTTTGAAAGTGGCCTCATTGTTAGTCTTCCTTGGACGGCTAGTTGAACTGTGCACAATCCGCATTTGTTGGGTATTCGGATGTGACTGTGCCATGATGCTGGACTGCATGGGAACGTGAGTGCAGGCATATTCGCCGCATGATTCCGCTGGATCACGTCTGACCACCACAAAGGTGGATCGCCATATTGTCCATTTAGCACACAATAACCCGTTCATAGCTGCGCTGTTCTTTACGTGAACGAATAATGGACTCTCTGCAGCATATTCTCTCATCCTGCATCGATGTTTGAAGACCACCGGCAACTGATCAAGGTAATCACCGTTCCATCCTTTTCTACCACGACACAAACTGTGCTGTTCGGAATGATGCTGTGAGCGGGAAGCATGGACTGTTGATGAATGTCGTCACACCGTGCTCATAGATGAATTGGGTATCTGTGCTACCTAGGGATAGGTCTCATTCTACCAGTGTTTTGGAGAGGCACAACGGTGTTACTCACCTCGTGGTGACCCACTGGGTGTGAATTGAGGTAACTACTGGTAGTGACTGAGGGAACTCTTAAGGCACAACGTACATCACGGCATCCCCCGTTCCCTTGTGCTAACTCTGATTGTGGTAGCATTTTCCAACAAGACAATGCTCATTCACAACAGGCATGTTTTTCTATGAACTGTCGGTGCGATGTTGTGGTTTTCCAGTGACTAGTTACACACCCAGATCTCTCCCTCAAAGAACATGTGTGGGACGCATAAAGGACATCAGCTCTGCCCCAGTAGCAGCATCTACCAGTTTTTTACTCAAGTGGCAATATTGACATTGTGGGGCGGCACCTCTGGCTACAAGTGCATCGATCTCATAATTAATTTGCGACTTACATAAACTGTTATGTTATAAGGCTACAGGAGATTAACCAGATTAATGGCGTGATAAGTTGACCGCAGCCCCCCCCCCCCCCCCAATCGCGCAAGTACTGACAGCTATATGTCGGCACCATTCTGAACACTTAATGCAATAATACTTACTTAAGCAATCAGAAAACACTTAAAACTTGAAAACATATAACAGCAGTAAGTGCACGGCACCATTGCTCAAACAGGTTGCTGTTACTTACTGCTGTTACATGTTTCCAATGTTACCTGCTTCCTTAAGACGGTATTATGGCGTTAAGTATCATTTTCTGACGTATTAAAGTCAGCACTGGATTGTACTTTTCTGGTTAAACAGCATGTCTCACATATGAAGATGCCGCAATAGAGATTTTTCCTCTGTGAAGATGGTCCATGAACGAAACAGGATGTGGACAAATACAGGGTGTTACAAAAAGGTACGGCCAAACTTTAAGGAAACATTCCTCACACACAAAGAAAGAAAATATGTTATGTTTACATGTGTAGGGAAACGCTTACTTTCCAGGTTAGAGCTCATTTTATTACTTCTCTTCAAATCACATTACCATGGAACGGAAACACACAGCAACAGAACGTACCAGCGTGACTTCAAACACTTTGTTACAGGAAATGTTCAAAACGTCCTCCGTTAGCGAGGATACATGCATCCACCCTCCATCGCATGGTATCCCTGATGCGCTGATGCAGCCCTGGAGAATGGCGTATTGTATCACAGCCGTCCACAATACGAGCACGAAGAGTCTCTACATTTGGTACCAGGGTTGCGTAGGCAAGAGCCTTCAAATGCACCCATAAATGAAAGTCAAGAGGGTTGAGGTCAGCAGAGCGTGGAGGCCATGGAATTGGTCCATTGGTCACCGAATCTGTTGTTGAGAAGCGTACGAACACTTCGACTGAAATGTCCAGGAGCTCCACCGTGCTTGAACCACATGTTGTGTTGTACTTGTAATAGCACATGTTCTAGCAGCACAGGTAGAGTATCTCGTATGAAATCATGATAACGTGCTACAATGAGCGTAGGTGGAAGAATATGGGACCCAATCAAGACATCACCAACAATGCCTTCCCAAACATTCACAGAAAATCTGTGTTGATGACGTGATTGCACAATTGCGTGCGGATTCTCGTCAGCCCACACATGTTTACTGTGAAAATTTACAATTTGATCATGTTGGAATGAAGCCTCATCCGTAAAGAGAACATTTGCACTGAAATGAGGATTGACACATTGTTGGATGAACCATTCGCAGAAGTGTACCCGTGGAGGTCAATCAGCTGCTGATAGTGCCTGCACACGCTGTACATGGTAAGGAAACAACTGGTTCTCCCGTAGCATTCTACATACAGTGACGTGGTCAACGTTACCTTGTACAGCAGCAACTACTCTGACGCTGACATTAGGGTTATCGACAACTGCACGTAGAATTGCCTCGTCCATTGCAGGTGTCCTCGTCGTTCTAGGTCTTGCCCAGTCTCGAGTCACACGCTGGAATGTTCCGTGCTCCCTAAGACGCCGATCAATTGCTTCGAACGTCTTCCTGTCGGGTCACCTTCGTTCTGGAAATCTGAATCGGTACAAACGTTCCGCACCACGGCTATTGCCCCGTGCTAATCCATACATCAAATGGGCATCTCCCAACTCCGCGTCTGTAAACATTGTACTGACTGCAAAACCACGTTCGTGATGAACACTAACCTGTTGATGCTACGTACTGATGTGTTTGATGCCAGTACTGTAGGGCAATGAGTCGCATGTCAACACAAGCACCGAGGTCAACTTTACCTTCCTTCAATTGGGCCAACTGGTGGTGAATCGAGGAAGTACAGTACATACTGACGAAACTAAAAATGAGCTCTACCATGTAAATTAAGCGTTTCCGGACACATGTCCATATAACATCTTTTCTTTATTTGTGTGTGTTAGGAATGGTTCCTGAAAGTTTGGCCGCACCTTTTTGTAACACCCTGTATATTGTAAGACTGTACAGTGTGTATCATACATTTCTCAAAGCGTGTAACAATTGCTTGGAGGAACAGTGGTCAAGGAGTAACTGCTGACATTTTGGAGAAAGACAACGTATTTCAGTTCACAGAAGTTTCACATGCAGCCGGAGCATCAACCATCGAAACGACACTGTGTTTGTATCACTGCTCCTCCTCTAGGGAGAAAGAATGCAGCCAATTGAATTTTTATCTCACGTTGATGGTTGTCACCATCTTGAGGAAATAACAAATCCCCTCAAAATGACATTAGATAGGTTCTGAATCTCTCTATTAAAGCATTACTATTGGCTAAACTTTTAATATGAGGGTTAATCTGCATTTAAAATTAATAACGAAAAGAACAGGAAAAGAATCGGTCATACGTTACATGACGACCAGTTTGGCTTTAGGAAAAGCGAGGCCACCGGAGAGAGAGTACCGACGTTTCGCTTGATAATGGAAGCAAGACTTAAGAAAAATCAAGACACCTTAATAGGATTTCTCAACCCAAAAGACCGCCCGACAATGTAAAATGAAGAAAGATATAAATACTGTGAAAAATGAGTTTAAACTAAAGGGAAAGTCGGGTAATGTACCATATGTACGAAGTCAAGAGAGGAGGATGAAAATAGAAGACAAAGAAAGATGTGCTGTCAATCTATACGTTAAAGAAGCAATGACGGAAGTGAAAGCAAGATTCAAGAGAGTGATTAAAATTCAGGGTGAAAGCCTATCAACGTTAAGATTCGCTGATGACATTGCTATTCTCAGTGCAGGTGAAATAGAATTAAGAGATCTGTTGAATGGAATGAACTGTCCAACGAGTACAGAATATAGATTGAGAGTAAACGGAAGACAGACGTAAGTACTGAGAAGGAGCAGGAAAGAGATTAGCGATAAACTTTACATTGAAATTCTTGACCACGAAAGTAAAGGTATCGTGCTAACTTGGAAGGAAAACAAACGTAAGACACAGGAAACAAGGACATAAAATGCATACTGAGACAAGCAATGAGTTCATTCCTGACGAAACAAGTGTTCTATTATCAAACACTGGCCTTAATTTATGAACGTGCATGCCTTGAGAGCAGTATGTATGGTAGTGAATCACGAGCTGTCGAAAAACTGGGAAAAGAAGGGAACCGAAGTTTTTTGGGCGTGGCGCTATAGAAAGACGCAGAAAATTAAATGGACTGATAAGATAAGAAACTAGGATGTTCTCCACAAAATTCGCGAGGGTAGAACTATGCAGGAAACACTGACAACATGGAGAGACAGGAGGATAGACATGCGTTCAGATATCAGGGATTAACTTGCTTGTTACGAGAGTTAGTTGTAGAGGATCCAATTACAGGTGAAGATCAGGGGCGGACTATATACGTTTAATAACTGTGGACGTAGCCTTTAAGTTCCATTTTGAGATTAAAAGGTTGATAAATAACTGAGGACGTAGGCTGTAAGTTCCATTTTGAGATTAAAAGGTTAGCACAGGAGAGGGGCGCTGCATAACAAAATAGAAGAAAAAGAAATAAGAAGAATCTATTGTAATAAGTTAAGAGCCAACTTCGTAATTAACATTGGATCCGGAATTTGTAGTAGTTCGTACGGAAAACAAATTATTCAGGGGATTTCTTTGTTAGAGACCGCATGTGAACGTACATATTGATGTTCATAAACGTGACCGGGCTGGGCGCAGTCGTTGTGTTACAACTGTTGCCCTAGCTTGTTTTAATTGGTTCAAATGGCTCTGAGCACTATGGGACTTAACTTCGAAGGTCATCAGTCCCCTAGAACTTAGAACTACTTACACCTAACTAACCTAAGGACATCACACACAGCCATGCCCGAGGCAGGATTCGAGCCTGCGACCGTAGCGGTCGCGCGGTTCCAGACTGCAGCGCCTAGAACCGCTCGGCCACCCTGGCCGACTAGCTTGTTTCCCCTCTTTTGTATATCTCCTCCTTCCTTCAGTGCTTCGTCGATATACAGGGTGTTACAAAAAGGTACGGCCAAAACTTTCAGCAAACATTCCTCACACACAACTAAATAAAAGATGTTATGTGGATATGTGTCCGGAAACGCTTAGTTTCCATGTTAGAGCTCATTTCAGTTTCGTCAGTATGTACTGTACTTCCTCGATTCACCGCCAGTTTGCACATTTGAAAGAAGGTAATGTTGACTTCGGTGCTTGTGTTGACATGCGACTCATTGCTCTACAGTACTAGCATCAAGCACATCAGTACGTAGCATCAACAGGTTAGTGTTCATCACGAACATGGCTTTGCAGTCAGTGTAATGTTTACAAAAGCGGAATTGGCAGACGCCCATTTGATGTATGGATTAGCACGGGGCAATAGCTGTGGCGCGGTACGTTTGTATCGAGACAGATTTCCAAAACGAAGGTGTCCCGACAGGAAGACGTTCGAAGCAATTGATCGGCGTCTTAGGGAGCACGGAACATTCCAGCGTGTGACACGCGACTGGGGAAGACCAAGAACGACGCGGACACCTGCAATGGACGAGGCAATTCTTCGTGCAGTTGACGATAACCCTAATGTCAGCGTCAGAGAAGTTGCTGCTGTACAAGGTAACGTTGACCACGTCACTTTATGGAGAGTGCTACGGGAGAATCAGTTGTTTCCGTACCATGTACAGCGTGTACAGGCACTATCAGCAGCTGATTGACCTCCACGGGTACACTTCTGCGAATGGTTCATCCAACAATGTGTCAATCCTCATTTCAGTGCAAATGTTCTCTTTACGGATGAGGCTTCATTCCAACATGATCAAATTGTAAATTTTCACAATCAACATGTGTGGGCTGACGAGAATCCGCACGTAATTGTGCAATCACGTCATCAACGCAGATTTTCTGTGAAAGTTTGGGCAGGCATTGTTGATGATGTCTTGATTGGGCCCCATGTTCTTCCACCTACGCTCAAGGGAGCACGTTATCATGATTTCATACGGGATACTCTACTTGTGCCGCTAGAACATGTGCCTTTACAAGTACGACACAACATGTGGTGCACGCTCGATGGAGCTTCTGCACATTTCACTTGAAGTGTTCGTACGCTTCTCAACAACAGATTCGGTGACCGATGGACCAATTCCATGGCCTCCACGCTCTGCTGACCTCAACCCTCTTGACTTTCAGTTATGGGGGCATTTGAAGGCTCTTGTCTACGCAACCCCAGTACCAATGTAGAGACTCTTCATGCTCGTATTGTGGACGGCTGTGATACAATACGCTGTTCTCCAGGGCTGCATCACCGCATCAGGGATTCCATGAGACGGAGGGTGGATGCATGTATCCTCTCTAACGGAGGACATTTTGAACATTTCCTGTAACAAAGTGTTTGAAGTCTCGCTGGTACGTTCAGTTGCTGTGTGTTTCCATTCCATGATTAATGTTGTTTGAAGAGAAGTAATAAATTGAATTCTAACCCGGAAAGCAAACGTTTCCGCACACATGTCCACATAACATATTTTCCTTCTTTGTGTGTGAGGAATGTTTCCTGAAAGTTTGGCGGTACCTTTTCGTAACACCCTGCATAAAGTAAATAACAGTGAGGATAAGAAGCAACGTTATGCTACACCAATATACGTTTCTTGCACCTGTGGCTGTACTGAAAGTTGCATTAAGTGCTGTAGTACGTGAATTTACACGACAACGTGTTTGTCGAGAAACGTGTCACTAACGAGCCACAAAAGTAATTCATGAGCCACTTTATTTACCATCAGTGTTACCAGCCTTGTTAGGAAATTGTAGTTGAAGTGCTCATATCTTTCTGCTGTGGCGTGAGCAAATACTACATAAATTTGGCTCGTTTTACGGTAACGCAAGTGTGAGCTGTCAGGAACAAGAAGCAAATCGAGTATGAGTTAACTGTGTTTGCCGTTGAAATGCACCGTCGTTACTGTGGTAGCGCGTAGCTGCGTATTATTTGCTTGCTAGTGGAGTCGATTCGGCGCTGAGGCACAGTCGACAGTACGGCTTCGACCACGGCGCAGGCGAGGCGGGATGCGCTTCCTCTACTCGGCGGCGCGGCCGCTGGTGGCACTGGCTGTTGCCGTGGCGACGTGCGCCGCCTGGCACGTGGGCACCGCGCGGGCTTGGGCGCGCCTGCCGCGCAGCCTGGCCGCCGTGGACGCGGCTGCGTTCGCGCTGGGTTGGTTCAAGATCCTGTGCGCGCTGGCGCGCTGCGCGGCGGGTGGCCGATCTGGCGCCTACCGCCACCTGCTGGCGGCCGTCCAGCGCGCCGACCTGCGGCTGGGGAGGCGGCGGCACGGCAGGTGGCTCGCGCTCCGACGACTCCTCTACGCTGCGGTCGGCGCCTTCTCGGCGGCTGTCGTCGGCCTCGTCTTCTTCTCGTACTTCCGACACGGAGGACTGGCAGTCGCCGCGTACCACTCGTTACAGTTCGCGATTTTTCTGTCGCTCGACGCTATGACGGCGCTGCAGTTTGTCGTTATGGCCGCTGAGCTCTGGTCAAGGTTCGAAATCCTGAACGAAGTAATATCGTCACTGGCAGCGTTCAGTCCTGAACCTCACTTTGCGTACGCGCTATTTGGCGCAAGGTAAGACGATACATTACGTGCTGCCATCCTGCAGAATTTTGGAATATACGGTACTAACCATTAAAATTGCTACACCACGAAGATGACGTGCTACGGACGCGAAATTTAATCGACAGGAAGAAGATGCTGTGATATGCAAATAATTAGCTTTTCAGAGCATTCACACAGGCAAAACGTCATTTTCTCGGATGAATCGACGTTCTGTTTACAGCTTCATGATGGTCGCATCCGTGTTTGGCGACATCGCGGTGAACGAACATTGGAAGCGTGTATTCGTCATCGCCATAGAGGCGTATCACCCGGCGTGATGGTATGGGGTGCCATTGGTTACACGTCTTGGTCACGTCTTGTTCGCATTGACGGCACTTTGAACAGTTTACGTTACATTTCAGATGTGTTACGACCCGTGACTCTACCCTTCATTCGATCCCTGCGAAACCCTACATTTCAGCAGGGTAATGCACCACCGCATGTTGCAGGTCCCGTACGGGCCTTTCTGGATACATAAAATGTTCGACTGCTGCCCTGACCAGCACATTCTCCAGGTCTCTCACCAACAGAAAACGTCTGGTCAATGGTGGCCGAGCAACTGGCTCGTCACAATACGCCAGAAACTACTCATGATGAACTGTGGTATCATGTTGAAGCTACATGGGCAGCTGTACCTGTACACGCTATCCAAGCTGTGTTTGACTCAATGCTAAGGCGTATCAAGGCCGTTATAACGGACAGAGGTGGTTGTTCTGCGCACTGGTTTCTCACGATCTATGCACCCAAATTGCGTGGAAATGTAATCAAATGTCAGCTCTAGTACAATATGTTTGTCCAATGAATGCCCGTTTATCATCTGCATTTCTTCTTGGTGTCGCAATTTTAATGGCCAGTAGTGTATTTACTCTCCTGCCTTGTATACTGAAAAATGGAAATTGTTGTGTCGGATACTGTGGGATTCAGCACTGGTACGAACAACGAAGGAGAGAAGTTGCGATGGTTGGCGGCAGGAATCCAGAATGATCTGTACGAAACAATCGCAAATTAATAAAACACTTTATTTCTGAAAAGGAAAGAAATATAGCTTAACGTCTCGTTATGTGGTGCCCCTATGTGCTTCCTGTGCCTCGTATGTGCAATTACTTCTACACATAATTGCTACTAACGGAATGCAAGCTAAGCCTCATCTTCCTATAACTCAGCACAGATGCTCTCGAAGTCTGTCACCGAACTGGGCCCAATCTGCGATGGACAGCTGGTTAAGTCAGCGTTGATAAACAAAGTAAGAGCCTACGCAATATCAGACCAGCTGCGTGGCTGGATAGAAGAGATTTTAGCAAACAGAACACAGCATGTTGTTCTCAATGGAGAGACTCTACAGACGTTAAAGTAACCTCTGGCGTGCCACAGGGGAGTGTTATGGGACCTTTGCTTTTCGAAATATATATAAATGACCTAGTAGATAGTGTCGGAAGTTCCATGCGGCTTTTCGCGGATGATACTGTAGTATACAGAGAAGTTGCAACATTAGAAAATTGCAGCGAAATGCAGGAAGATCTGCAGCGGATAAGCACTTGGTGCAGGGAGTGGCAACTGACCCTTAATATAGACAAATGTAGTGTATTGCTACCACATAGAAAGAAGGATTCTTTATTGTATGATTATATGATAGCGGAACAAACACTGGTAGCAGTTACTTCTGTAAAATATCTGGGAGTACGCGAACGAAACGAATTGAAGTGGAATGATCATATAAAATTAATTGTTGGTAAGGCGGGTGCCAGGTTGAGATACATTGCGAGAGTCCTTAGAAAATGTAGTCCATCGACATGGAAGGTGGCTTAAAAAACACTCGTTCGACCTATACTTGAGTATTGCTCATCAGTGTGGGATCCATACCAAGTCGGGTTGACATAAGAAATAGAGAAGATCCAAAGAAGAGCGGCGCGTTTCGTCACAGGGTTATTTGGTAAGCGTGATAGGGTTACGGAGATGTTTAGCAAACTCAAGTGGCAGACTCTGCAAGAGAGGCGCTCTGCATCGCGGTGTAGCTTCCTGTCCAGGTTTCGAGGGGGTGGGTTTCCGGATGAGGTATCGAATATATTGCTTCCCCCTACTTATACCTGCCGAGGAGATCACAAATGTAAAATTGGAGAGATTCGAGCATGCACGGAGGCTTTCCGGCAGTTGGTCTTCCCGCGATCCATACGCGACTGGAACAGGAAAGGGAGGTAACGACAGTGGCACGTAAAGTGCCCTCCGCCACACACCGTTGGGTGGCTTGCGGAGCATAAATGTAGATGTAGATGTATATGTAGACAGGGGAGGTGGGCTCTGCCCGCTCTTTTCATTGGCGCGCGGGTCAGCGCCTTCTTGATGGAGTTTCGCGCCGCTGCGCTGGTCGGTGTGCAGTCGATGCCTTAGGACCGCATAGAAATGAAGGTTGTGGATCTGTCAGATGACAGACATTTTGGTATTAAGAAAGGTAAAAGCACCAGAAAGGCACTTCTAATGCAGTGTTTGATAGTGAAATCAAGATTAAAGAATTATATAGGCAGTTCCTCCATCTAGCATGAGTTCTACAGTGAAAAATTTTGCAGCTATTTCAAAACTCTTTAAAAAATAGGAGTAAACTATTGTGAGAGGCGGGTAATATACACTATGTACAAGAACCAAGTCCGATCAATTAGAATGGAAGGCGAAGAACGAAAAAAAATGTACAACAGGAATGCAGTTTTTCGTCCCAACTGTTCAATGTGTAGACGTAAAATGAATGGTGAAAATAAAAAATGGCGGAAGGATAGCGATCTCAAGATTGACTAATGACATTGCTGTCCTCAGTGAACGTGATGAAAAATCACAGTACTTGTTGAATGGAATGAACAGTGTAATGAGTGCACAATGTAGACTGGAGAAAGAGAAGTGTTACGAGAAGTAACAAAAATGAGAGAAGCGATTAAGTTATGTAACTTGCTTGCCATTAATTCGTTGAAGTGAATGGTTGCTACTACCACGCAAGCAAGATAACACATAACGGACGAATCAAGCATCGCATAAAAACAGAGTAATACAGGTGAGAAGAGCACTGCTGGGCAAAAGATGTCTCCTAGTATCAAACATCGACCATAATTTGACGAAGAAGTTTCTGATAACGTACGTCTCGATCACAGCAAGGTCTGCAAGTGAATCGTGGACTGTAGCGAAATCGTAAAAGCAGAGAAATGAAGCATTTGGTAAGTGGTGCTATGGAAGGATGTCGAAAATTAGATGTACTGGTAAGATTAGAAATCCAGGTGGTTCTCTTCAGAATCAGTAAGGAAAGGAAAATGTGGGAAACACTGACAAGAAGAAGGAATTGGATGAACGAGCTATGGAGGATGCGAAATGTAGAAGAATACAGGCATTGGAATACATGCAACGTATAACGGATAATGTTGGGTCCAAGTACTACCCTGAGGCAAAGAGGAGGAAAAGGTCGGGCCGCATCTAACCAATCAAAGCACTGATGATTTAGAGACAAAGCTTTTTTGTGCAAAACTCTGTCTTTGTTGTTACCTGTGCTACTCTGCTTCGTCTTCCAGATAGCACTTCGTCTTTCTAGTGGTACCCAATACTGATGTTATGTTTGTTGCTATCTTTCACTGCTACTGTTCATCACTTTCGTCTTTCTTAGATGTAGATGAATATTCCATATTCTGAGCGCAGAAAATTGTGTATCCCTTCAAACATATTGTCATTCTTACTCACTTTTACAGAGCGATGCATTGTCACCAAAATATCTCGTATTTATATGTTTTTACTCTAAATTTTAATTCCAGCCCTGAGTTTTTGCTTATTTTCATCACTGCATCTCCTATATCAGTCTTGGACGATATGTAAGACAACATTTAACCAAGCCTTTATCATTCGACCACTTCTGTCAAGGACTTGAAATCTTATTATTCCGTCGCGGACCAAGCACGTAATGTAAGCACGCCGAACAAATTATTAGTCACACTAGGAGACATGACGCTAATACCTCGTCACGATGCCTCTAACTTTGATAAGAGCCTCATTTCGATGAGGCAGGAAGTCCAGAACTTTCATCAACATCAGGCTGAAGTCAGTCGTTGATGATCTGATCTCGGAGAGCTACCAAACTACAGAGATGTTCATTTGTACGTTTCACTGGCTGTTCCAAATAGTCCGTCTGTAGGTTTAGGAATGGGCGATTTACTGGGCTGCTCTCGGTATAGAAAGGCGCTTAAAAGTTCGTCGAACTAGGAACAAGGCCTTTGTCATCTTGGAGTGCGGGAGTGTCCCAGTATTCTCATTATAAAGACCTAGAAGAAGAGCAACACGCGGTCACCGAAGATATTGAAATAAACATATACCAACTGACAAGGTCTTAAGCACATAGTATCCCAAAGGAATGGACTGAACTGGTACCAAAAATATTCCCAAAACACGTCTCGCCTGAACAACATCCTAAACACATCAAAGTGTAACCTTTCCTTGTGCTGTCGTTGCAGTTGATATATTTTTCGAATAAAGGTAAAACAGTGACTGCAAATCAACTACTGTCCAATTTCTGTGAATTTGGTGCACTAATACGCACCTTTATGTGGCTTTTGTGTCACATCTGACTCAAAATTTCTGTTGCGTACTGTTAGCTTCCCAACTGAATGCTGTGGTCGGTTTGTAAACGATCGTCATCGCCAAGCTATTATACTCGTCTCTGGTACACATCCATTACGGTCTTTTTACGACCATTGGATAGCTGCGACAGGTACAGCACTCCGAAGCAAGTATTAAGTCGTTTTAAGGGCGTGATCACAATTTTGGCCAGTGTGCTTCGTACAATGATCGAATTGGAAAGTACTGCACTCTTGGGCACAAGTCTAAGAGTTGTGAAAATTTGTGGAGATGTTCATCCCATAGCGGGTATTAAATGACTAGATTTTCATTTCACTCAGGATTGACCCGTCCCTTCTCCCCTAGCCCAGTAACATCAGGGCCACTAATCACCCTTAGAAATCGTTTTGGTACAGAATCAAACGGCCTCCGAATGTTATCTTCAAGAACTCCTTTCCATTCCCGAGCCACTTGCTGTGTCAGTTCATTAAGATTACTTTCTCTAGACTAATAGATATGCCCTATGTTTGGTGAATCACGGAACCAGGTGATACAAGGATCTATACATTTCTCAAGGTGTCTGCGGTGTGAACTGCATTGCGGTTTCTTAGTTTATCCTGTTCGGATATCGCGATTAATACCTTGGTCATAAATGTTGTGAAAGGAGGGTTTCCCATTCCTGTCATATATTGCCTAGGATTCAGTCCGCCTTCGACTACTTTACAAAATTAGTCTTGTTGTCGTATCCAATAATTTCCGAAACTATGACTCAAGGAGACGTAAGATGTTGAGAATCGATGATTCCGGTGAATTTTGAGCAAGTCGTCCACGGAAACGCAGGCGTCGATCCGATTTCCACGAACTAAAGTGAGGCTCGTCTCTGAACACCACAGAACGCCACTCGATGCTCAGGTCACTCCGGCTCTACAAGACGAGAGTCTCTATTGAGTGTGATATTCTGTCAGCTATAAACGACTAGTGACAACTCGTGATTTTAGACCAGCTTCCCGTAATCTGTTCCTTATGTTTCGTCTGTGCACTGCCCGTAAACTCAGCCCCAATTTCAGAAGTTGTCATCCGTCTATTTGCCAGAATTAGTCGACCATCCTACGACCTTCTCGTGGTATAAAGACTTCTGGAAGGACCCCTTCCTTCTCTCCTAGCCACGCTGTCGTCCTCAGTCCATCTCGAAACCACTCGTCCTTGTGTCATTGTTTTACTCATCTGGCAATATGATCCTCACATGTCTCTCATTCCAATGAATGGGCCTGTCTTAAATTCAGATAGATGACGATAAGCTTCAGGTCCACATCTTCTGTCCACTTAATAGGTATAATATACCCACACTTATTGATGAAATTTAAGCCAACATACTCTATGGGAATAGGAATACTGTTGAAACAGTTTCCATTTCCTGTCTTAAATTCAGACAGATGACGATAAGCTTCAGGTCCACATCTTCTGTCCACTTAGTAGGTATAATATACCCACACTTATTGATGAAATTTAAGCCAACATACTCTATGGGAATAGGAATACTGTTGAAACAGTTTCCATTTCCTATTCAAAGCCATTGTTTACACTTTGTTGGTGGTTATAACCCTCTGAAGACTGAACTCTTAATTATATTTTTGTCATGTAAGATTCACAATAAAGATATTTTCATAAAAAATACATGTTAGTCATGTCTATACAGTGTTTTATGTGGCTGGTTGGTTGGTTGATTTGGAGGAGTCCAAACAGCGAAGTCATCGGTTCCATCGGATTACGGAAGCATGGATAAGGAAAGCGGTCGTGCTCTTTCAAAGAAACCTTCCCGACATTTGCGTTAAGTGATACACGGAAAACCTAAATCAGGATGGCCGGACGCGGGTTTGAACCGTCGTCCTCCCGAATGCGAGTCCAGTGAGGTAGCCACCTCGTTCGGCTTTTATGTAGCAAAACACATTTGTTACAGTAGGAGTTTAGGGATGCAGCTGGATTGAACTTAGACTTCTGAATATTATTACTGAATAATTTTTAAGTATTTTCTTGTGTTAGAAAAATACATTATTTTTGACCTGTGGAGTCCGTATTCTTTGTGGAAATCTCGAAAACAGTTCTTTTGGTTTGTCTACCAGCTGTAGATCTCTGAGGCAAAGTTCTCTGAGGGAATAAATACCGAGAAAAATAGATGGACACATGGCCAGAAATGCCCCCCCCCCCTCCCAGGGAGGTAGACCCTCTTGCAGGCGGAGGTAAATGATCTTGGAGGAGGAGGAGGAGATTATTGTTTAACGTCCCGTCGACAACGAGGTCATTAGAGACGGAGCGCAAGCTCGGGTGAGGGAAGGATGGGGAAGGAAATCGGCCGTGCCCTTTCAAAGGAACCATCCCGGCATTTGCCTGAAGCGATTTAGGGAAATCACGGAAAACCTAAATCAGGATGGCCGGAGACGGGATTGAACCGTCGTCCTCCCGAATGCGAGTCCAGTGTGCTAACCACTGCGCCACCTCGCTCGGTTAAATGATCTTGGACTGCGTAGGTTTCAGTGACTAGAAGCGCACTTGCCAACGGACCAGGCGAGTGGAAATGTTCTGAAATGTTCTGCCTGTACTGTGTTACAACTCCAGCCTCCAGAAGGCAGTGATCTGGAACACCAGTATGTATTAGCCAAATTACACCTTATGCAACCACGTAGATATACGTCGCCGGCGGGGCATTGTGAACGGAACTGTTCCTTCCCGGCTGTCGTCAATAATTTCCGTTCACACATTGAGGCTGAACTGCTGCTGATGGTACGCTGCAATTATACCGTGGCGATTCTCTATTGGTCACAGTTGGGTGTGGTGGACGTTGACGATACCGTTTCTAGTAAAGATAGCCTCGTATGTAAATAGCGTAGACGACGGAAATGCTAGCACCTTAGTGGCCTGTGCGATTGATCAGCGACAAAACTGTCGCCAAGAAGGCAAGTCTGTAAGAAGTAACGTCTGCAAGCGTTGAAGTGATACATCGTGTAAGCTGGCGTGTAGAATGTTCTGGCTTACCACTCGTGCTAGCGGTCAACTGCCTGTTGCTGGTACCATGGTCCCTGTCAAAGATCTTTTATCTCCACATTC
Source organism: Schistocerca americana (assembly GCF_021461395.2). Taxonomy (NCBI): domain Eukaryota; kingdom Metazoa; phylum Arthropoda; class Insecta; order Orthoptera; family Acrididae; genus Schistocerca; species Schistocerca americana. The sequence goes on along the minus strand of NC_060123.1, from coordinate 89,128,527 downwards.
TAGTGAGTTAACGTCCCCTGGAAGGCATTTCTCACGTTATGTCCACGTGACTTCTTTGCCCCTTAACGTACCAGGGATCGTTTCCTGCAGTTTGTGTCCAGTTAGGAGAGTCACCCCTTAGGATTCACGACTTATTCTTGTTAACATCAATAGCAATAAAGTATCGACAGTTGAGGCAAATGCGCCCACGCTATAGAAAAGTCACAAGTTGCAATTGCAGAAGCTGTATAGTGAATTCACACAGCTTGGCGTTACTTTCTATGCATGTAATCGAAAGCATTACGAATCTACCATGATTGTCAACTGCTAGAAAATGCTCCTCGCTATACATATACAATAATGCAGTCGAAGTGTTACAAATTAGGTGAGCTCGTCCATAGAGGGTTTGAAAGTTGCGAATCATGTGTACCAGACTTGATTCGAGGATCGTAAGTTCAAAGCCCGTCATGAAACCTCTGAAAATACAAGACGAGCGAGTTCAATGCTCGTTCTTTTCTCTGTATCCTTAATGTAATCGGTCGTTGACCTTCGCCACTATACGCAACGGAAATACCATTACAGTGAGATAAACAAATTAGGTGTACAACAGGCTGCATCTGTTATTCGTGGGTCGCCAAACTATGGAAAACTGGTACGACACTGAAGGATCTTGAAATATAGGTCAAGACTCAGATTAACAGTAATTTATTTGCCATAATCATTGACATAAATCACAGCCGGCCGGAATGACCGAGCGGTTCTAGGAGCTTCAGTCTGAAACCGCGAGACCGCTACGGTCGCATGTTCGAATCCTGCCTCGGGCATGGATGTGTGTGATGTTCTTAGGTTAGTTAGGTTTAAGTAGTTCTAAGTTGTAGGGGACTGATGACCTCAGTTGTTAAGTCCCATAGTGCTCAGAGCCATTGGAACCATTTGCCATAAATCACAGTTCCGTTAACAGAGTGGAAAGCCGTCTAAAATTCTAATCAAATTACGGAATGAACGCTGTGTGTACGTGGGGAGGGGGGGGGGGGACACACATTCCAAAAAGTGTGTAAGACAGTGAAGAGAAGCACAACAAATTCTGTTCACCTGAACATGTCGCAGAACCGAAATTAACGGTGCAGCAAAATACCACAAATTCTAACCAAACTAAGCAACAGTAGTTGCTTCGAAAAGTAAGTAAACAACGAGCTCCCCATGGAATGTGGAATATGCCACAGCAGTTTGCCACAGTAACGTTTCTGCAAATCAGCTGATGCGTAACAGTCAGCACCAGTTAGTGGCCAGAGACGATTCTCCCTCAACAATTGCCTGCAGATGAATGCTCAGAATATAATATCATAGCCCTTCACTCTCTAGCTTCAAACACCTCTACATGGAGGGAATGGCTCTGTGCTGTTGCCAAAGTGTCAGACGAGAATATCGCTTATTTCACAAAAAATAAGGGAACACAACAAATGTATCCCACTCTTAGTGTACTAAACACACATTAAGAAACATGAGATTAGTACCAACTTGGAGCAGTGTTTCCTCGATTGGTCAGGCCCTTTGTGCCAAGTGTTGTCACAAGGTTACTCATTTCAATTTGATAACCCAATTTTGAAGAGAAAGCAACCGTCATTCTGACAATGGCTGAGTGGTGCAGTGGCATCTGGTCCTTTGAAGTCCATGCAGGAAAGGGCAAAAATTATTTTCTGTCGCTGGATGTGATGGCACGCTGTCCTATGCTTACGGCTAGTAAAGGGCGCCGCCTCTGTACACAACAGCACAATTCAGGCAGCAGCCGGACTTTCACGAGAACTGTTTGTCTCCCTGGGCAGCTGCACCTCTTCTTATGAGATACACTCACTGCCTTATGCTTACAATGGCACCCTGAGACTATGCCTGTACGTCCTAGTTCGGGAAATGCCGCCCTACTGTGGAAAATGCAAAGTTCCCCCCCCCCCCCCCCCCCCCAGCACACAAGTCCATTACTCACTAAATGATACATGTCGAACAGGGCTACAGAAAGAAATTACGCTGGTGTCCAAAATTAAAGCAACAAACGGAAATTTTGCGTGGTTGCATTTATTTTGACACAAAACAGTATAAACAGGCGATAGTAAAGTAGAAACAACGTGAAGAATACAGAACTTAATCTACAGCAACATGCATAACGGTAGACAAAGTTGTTCTTCGCTTTTTTTCCAACTTTACAGATTTCCACACACATTCTGACAACTACTTAACATCCTCAGTAGGGGGGCGGGGGGTGGGGGGGGAGAGAGCACCTGTGGTTGTAGTACAGTCCTGACAACGGCGGGACATGCTGTGAATAATGCCATCACTCTCCTGTTGAAGTTATAACAGCCATTCTTCCTGCAGAGCTGTTTACAAGTCTTGGAAAGTGGTTGTGGGATGCTGGCGTGGTGCAGCCCGTCTCACAAGTGTTTCCCCGACATGTTATATGGCACTGAAATCGAGAGAGGGAGCAGGCCACGCCATACGAGCAGTACATTTCGTTTCCAAGAAAACGCCAACCACCCATGCTCTCTGATGTCGAGCATCATCGACCATCAATACGAAGTCTGAGCCCACAGAACCTCGCAACAACGTGGCATGAGATTCCAACCACAGTACCTGACAGCAGTTATGGCTTGCCAATTCACCAGTACAATTCCATGAAGAGGTGTTCGAGTGGTCAATATAATCCCTGCCTACACTGTTAGGAATCGTCCTCGATATCGTTCTCTTTCCATAATGTTTGGATCACGAAATCGTGTTCCACGTGCCCTCCAGATGCGAATCCGTCGAGAATTGCTCTCCAGACCCAATCGGAACTTATCTGTGGAAAGAACATTGGCACACCGTTTGACTGTTTACGTGGCATGCTGACGGCTCGACTCTAGACGTCCTCTTCTGTGAAGACACGCCACAGTTAGACGGAAGGTCTCAAACAATAAAGACCACTCTGCTGAGGCCATCTGCACACCGTTTGCCTCGATACAACACGTGCAGTGGATGCTGTGAGGTCAGATGCTAGTTGCAGTGCACTACTAACGCGGCTCCGTCGTGCCCTCATGACTAAAAAACTGCCCCGCAAACACTACCCCACTTGATAGGTGCCGTGACGCCATTGCTGGCGTGGTTGTCCCTTGATCGCAACGCCATCTTCCGTGCGGAACACGGTCGTAACGACATCTATTGACAGTTTGTATGATTGTATCATGAATTAGACACAAGACGGGGAAGGTTGAGAGCGCGATGCGGATGAGTGCGGACAAAGAAGCGCACGCATCCGAGTCAGCCTACTCGTTCGCGCCGGGGCCGGCCGCTGGCCGATGACAACGGGTTCTGAAAAGCAAGATAATGAGAACAGGACCACGACCAGCGCTATGCGAATGCAGAGCAGAGGACAACATAGCCAAACCCCTATGAAGAGAGACATCCGACAACACGGTAAGATCGGCAACAAGGGGAACTAAGACTTGAAATACAACACATGATACTGCAAAGTCAGGAAGTATACGACAAACGCACTAGGACAGTTCCTATTTCACAGACTGAAGAACAAGAAGACGAACTGGAACAGTTTTCTCCACCAGAAGACGACGACGAAATGGAGGGAGTCTCCTCTGAAGAAGTTAGGACCATGCATCCCACCGAGGAAGAGGGCGATTTTACACTAGCTCGCCGAAGAAAACGACTCAGCGCTTCTCCTAAACAGAACAACTCTCGGAACCGACAACGACCAGAAGAACTGGAAACTTCCAACCGTTATGCGGCTATTGCAACAGAAGATACAACGGATACTCCAGAACGTACGAACCAGACGACTGACGTCAATCTAGAAGCAGATAAAGAGGGGACAGATGGCTCTGGTCGGAACTCACTACGCAAAGTCCCGCTCGTTACTGTTTACCATACCAAGAACTACATGGAACTCAACAAGGCCCTGAAGAGAATATTGGCGGCAGCCTTAAGGCCAACGAGACAGGATCAAATATCACTTGGACTCTTATGAATATCAGCGACGGGCCATCAATTTCTTTGTATCGAATGACATCCACTTTTTTACAAGGACCTCAAAGTGGTTGTAAAACGTCTACCTGACGAAGTTACGGAGGAAGAACTGAAGGATGCACTCAATCAGAAGGGTTTCCCGGTCATCAACGTCCACCAATTTAAAAATAGAGACGACAACACCAAGGAATTACGCCTCAAACTGCTTACTGTGTCACGTTGTCAGCCGAAAAGGAAAACTACAAGAGTTACGACATCAAATACCTTCTATATACTAAAGTCGTTATTGTAACCTACAACAGACAAGAAGGACCTGCCAGCGATTCGAACATACATCTAATTATTGCAGCTTGCCTGCTCGCTGCGTTCGATGTGGAGGGCAACGCAGGTGTTCAGCACGTTCTCATCCCAGAGGGGTCCACCGAAATGTGCGAACTATGAAAAGGACCACCCTGCCACATGGCATGGCTGTCAGAAGTACCAGGAACTTCTCAGGTAATATAAACAACGGTCTCCGAGTGGCCGTGCGGTTCTAGGCGCTACAGTCTGGACCGCTACGATCGCAGGTTCGAATCCTGCCTCGGGCATGGATGTCCTTAGGTTAGTTATGTTTAATTAGCTCTAAGTTCTAGGCAACTGATGACCTCAGAAGTTAAGTCGCATAGTGCTCAGAGCCCTTTGAACCATTTTCTCCGCCGCAGCACTCACAACGGAGGCCTCTTGTAATACGGAACTCCAGCCTGACGACACACCCGCCGCCACACCATCAGCAAACATCACAAGAACAGCCGGCGGCGACACGGCAGCCAGTAACACAGCCTCCTCCTGAAACACGCCCACCACGACAGCAACGCCAGCATTATTCCAACGCCCACGCAGCATCACCTCGGCGACCGGAACCGGAAACCTACTTCTCACCAGCACATTTGATGGAATCCATAGCTCCAGCGCTCTCTGATGTCGCCAAACTTCTCACCGCCGTGAAGCAACAACTAGTAGGGATATTTTCTTTAATCGAAAGGGTCCTGAAGGCCTATGTAAAACCTGAAGATGGGTCGTCGTGGGACCACGAGAGACCTAAAAATCTGTATATGGAACGCCAACGGACTGAAACACAAAAGAACAGAGGTCAGTGAATTTTTACAACGTCACAAAATCGACATCGCACTTGTATCGGAGACGCACCTTCAACCAACAACTGAGCTCAGATTTCGTAACATCTACATCTATAGAAAGGAGAGACTACACAAGGAGGTGGAGGGACGGCAGTTCCGCTTAAAAGGGAACTGCGGCAACCTCATGAAACACTACCACCCCTCCAACATCTGGAGGCATCAGCAGTAACGATTCGATTGGCGGCAGGCAACATCACTTTCATCGCGGGGTACAACAGCCCCAGTAATCAACTGGTGCCAGACGACCTACAGAACATCTTAAACAATTTTGACAAAATCTTCCTAGGAAGTGACCTTAATGGCAAACACATCTCGTGGAATTCACGGCACACGAACCCTCGTGGACGAACTTTGATTGCCATGAAAGAAGAACTGGGCATCACAGTCCATGGTCCACGAGAGCCCACATGGATTGCTTACTTCGATCGGCAAGAAGCAGAGGTCCTAGATATTTCTCTCATCAAAATCATTCAGAGGAACCTCCAGCTCCGCACCGTCGACGATCTCTCGTCGGACCACCGACTTGTTCTCAGTATAGTGTGTAACCTCCCCCTCACTTATCGACCTTAATGACAGTGAAAAATTAAACCGCGTGCACCTAATGGAAATTTGGGAAAAGCAATCGTCACCGAAGTTAATTTGTCGGTAAAGAGGGAGGAAAGGGTTACATCTAAATGAAAGGAAAAATGCAAATGAAATTGGTGGAAATTAATTTTGAGAAAAGGGTAAAATTAATAAAGAAAGTAAATGTGCGGTCGTTACGTTAACAATTAATTGGTGTTAATTAGATACTTGAGATTTGGGTAAAATTACGGTCGCCAGTCCTATGGACAACTACTATAATAACTTAAAAAGAAAGGTTATTGCACATATAATTAGCACTAAAAGCGTGACAACTGAACGTTGACACGTATTGTGTGAAAAATGAATGTTTGTCAGAAGTAATAAATTTCGCTACACTCTGACTTAATTTAGCAAAATAATTAATAAAACCGGAAAGTTGAAAGTTAATTTTGTGACTGACATTAATAGTGAACTTTGTTTCTGAAGCGCTACGAAATTCAATAAAATAAGGTTAGTCTTGAGCTACCTCAACAATCATTTCAAAAGCTTCTTGAATCTACGCAATTTAGAAATAAGAGATTTAACTTTGAACTTGAATTAAATGATTCTGAACAATTAACAGTAGCAAAAATTTGCACGTACCAAGCTGAGCTGCAGTCACAGGTTAAGCTAAAATATGGTAACAAAACTCGCACTCTTAATTTGTGCTTGTGTAATCTAAATATTGTAGCCAGCTATGAATAATTTAACTGAACTTTGAAATTAAAGCAGTGAAATGGAATAATATTACTTCAATGCTGGCGTTTGAATTTCAAAGACACTCGGGTTCATTCCGGGAAAGGAAGGGAGTCTGCTTGGTAATGCAATTGGGACAATGAGCAACAAAGGTTCATGCTAAGTTGCTGTAATTACGTGAGGCAAATGGAACAATTTTAAAAGCTGACGTCTACCATAGAGTTCTAAAACCTTACGTGCTTCCAGTCTTCCTTGTTGGTTGATTGAAGGTTTGAAGTCTTCGATCGGGCCGGTGGCGACAGTCACTCATTGTCGGCCGTCGCTGTTGCAGAAGCTGGATGTTGGCACGCCTTCTTCTCGACACTGTCACCAGGCGAAACGGGCTCTTGATGTGCGCCAGCTAATGCTTCCAGTCCGCGACATCGTGTCAGAAACTATCATAGCAAGTCGAGCGCAATTACATGCTGCCAAACCCCGAAAGCGCGGCAACCCGCGGGAGCGTCACACAACACACCTGCTCCACTGCTCTCCTCCAGCCAGACTCTCCCTGCTCTGCCCGCGCTCCAAGAGGCAGAATTAGCACTACCAAAGATCCTAAACACTTTGGTTCTCCACACGACCTGTCGATGTAATCGGTCGATAGCATAGTTTTCCCTAGGCCAGACCGAGCGCAGAAATACAAATAATATTTACAAAACAAACCAATTATACATCGACATAAATGCATATATACAGGGTGTTACAAGAAGGTACGGCCAAACTTCCAGGAAAAATTCCTCACACACAAATAAAGAAAAGATGTTATGTGGACATGTGTCCGGAAACGCTTAATTTCCATCTTAGAGCTCATTTTAGTTTCGTTCCACCTACGCTCAATGGAGCACGCTATCATGATTTCATTCAGGATACTCTACCTGTGCTGCTACAACATGTGCCTTTCAAGTACGACACAACATGTGGTTCATGCACGATGGAGCTCCTGCACATTTCAGTCGAAGTGTTCGTACGCTTCTCAACAACAGATTCGGTTACCGATGGATTGGTAGATGTGGACCAATTCCATGGCCTCCACGCTCTCCTGACCTCAACCCTCTTGACTTTCATTTATGGGGGCACTTGAAAGCTCTTGTCTACGCATCCCTGTTACGAAATATAGATACTCTTCGTGCCCGTATTGTGGACGGCTGTGATACAATACGCCTTCTCCAGGGCTGCATCAGCGCATCAGGGATTCCATGCGACGGAGGGTGGATGCATGTATCCTCGATAACGGAGGACATTTTGAACATTTCCTGTAACAAAGTGTTTGAAGTCACGCTGGTACGTTCTGTTGCTGTGTGTTTCCATTCCATGATTAATGTGATTTGAAGCAATAAAATGAGCTCTAACATGGAAATTAAGCGTTTCCGGACAGATGTCCACATAACATATTTTCTTTCTTTGTGTGTGAGGAATGTTTCCTGAAAGTTTGGCAGTACCTTTTTGTAACACCCTGTATATATATATATATATATATATATATATATATATATATATATATATATATATATATATATAGTGAAACAATTACAATGTATAAAGACACAAAAATGTCATATCTTCAGGTAACAAATTAAGGAAAAAATTTATAATACAATAGATGGAAATAGGAGAATATGCATTTCCGGCATTACAAGTGGAAAACGCAATGGCCAACCTTCTGAACTGGGGTCAATGTCGGACGTATCTTGACAACAATATCCCCCGACGCAGGACGTCTCAACATCGGAAGGCATCGACATCGCCGTACATACTTTCACGGGGAAGATAAAGGTAGCCAAACGGAGGCAACTACCTACACGGTCCACCCTGTAGTAGCTTCCGACGAGTTCCCACCTCTACTCCAAGAACTGAAGACACAGAGGAACAGGAGTAGGCGGAGTTGTCTTCGCTATAGAAACCCAATCGATCGACAGGAAACACCCACCTTAACACGAGAACTGCACAGGAGAGTTGCCGTGTGCCGACAGCAGATCTAGGAAGATAAGATGGATGAATTCTTCCTTCGAACCAAGAACGAATGGCAGGTAGTCAAGAACATACGACACCAGTGTCCACCTATGCGAGCCATCAGAGGACCAGATGGCCTCCTCTATGGCGAAATAGCCCAGGTGGAGCTGTATGGTACGACTTACCAAGAACAGATGTCTACACAAGCGACCCCCGTGAACGACATCCGCCTGCAAGAACAAGAAGCCGTCGTTACAGCAGAATGGACTGCTTTTCGTACTACGCCTGTGCAGAGCCGCTCACAACTCCCCGCAACAGCAGAGATCCGTAAAATAATCCGGATGAGTCGGAATAATGCGCAAGGCAACGACTTCATAAGCAACACCGATTAGAAGCAGTCGCCCAGGAAGCCAACTGTGCTCCTTACCCGAAATTTCAACAGCTGTCTCCTGCATGGAAGACGGCTCGAATAGTTCCATTCCCAAAGCGAGGTAAAGACCTAGCAGATCCCAGCAGTTACCGGCCAATTAGCCTCTTGCCGACCCTTGGCAAGGTGTTCGAGAGGGTCCTGTTGAAGAGGCTCCATGCTACGCTTACAGCACATGATGTTATACGACCCGAACAATTCGGTTTCAAGGACAAGTTATCTGCCGAACTTCAACTTCTACGGATCACCGAACGGACCCAAGAAGGAGACAACAAGCAGCACTTCACAGTTGGTGTATTCCTTGACATCAAGAAAACATACGATAAGGTGTGGCGACCCAACCTTATCGTCGAACTACATCGCACTAACCCTATTGCGGATTGTTACACTGCGCTCACAGACAACTTACTGCAGGACAGCGAACTGTATGTCCGAGTCGACGATAAAAACTCCGAAATGAAACTGATCTCCGCAGGAATTCCGCAGGGCTCTGTCATTTCGCCTCTGCTTTTCAACTTATATGTAAGTGACATCCCAACAGTCCCCCTTGTTACGGCGAATTCTTATGCGGACGATACGGCCTTTCTCACGACTGGACGACACCTGGACCAGCTAATCGCTAGGATGCGACGGAAACTTGCTGTAATGGAACGCTGGGCGCTGAAAAATAAGATAATGATCAATCCGACGAAGACGGCAGCCGTTCTGTTCACACGGAGGAAGCCAGTTCTGAACAACAGACTCCAAATAGCTGATCAATTTATCCGATGGTATCCGGGAGTGAAATACCTTGGTGTCTATCTTGACAAAAAATTACTCTTTACGCAGCATATTGACGACAAGAAGACGACAGCCCAGAAGATGGCTACGTCATTGATTCCGTTCCTGAAGAGTAAGCATCTCAACCCTAAGACTAAACTCCAACTTTATAAGGCAACGGTGGAACCCACAGTGTTTTATGGCTCCACCTCGTGGGGAACTACGTGCGTCTCCTACAACAACAAACTCCAAGCGCTGCAAAACATTTGCTACCGATGGACCACAGGAGCTCCTTGGTGGACAAGAATCGTCTACATCCGCACCGCACTCCACGAGACCACTATACAAGAGAAGGTCCATGACAAGGCTCTACGAGTTTTTGACAAAATCTATTCCCGTAGGGACGAAGTTCGACAATTAGAATCGGCAGGAACGGTAAACCCTGCAAGATGGCACAAGTATCGAGTACCGAAGTCAATAACGTTTCACCCCCAATAGGCGATCTGTCATAACACGAGGAAGCAGGCACATTTAACAGCTTAGACACATCTCACCCTCCACAAGAGATAAACATCACCAGAGGCAGCAGGCTAAAGGACCCATTGACTGCCCAAGCCTAACTGAAGGTGTAATAAATAAAGTGTTTTCCTTTTATCCTTACATCCCATCCTAGTAGGATAAGTCATCAAGGAGGATCTCTTCAGTGCACACTACACAGTATACAGGGTGGTCCATTGATCGTGACCGGGCAAAATATCTCACGAAATAAGCGTCAAACGAAAAAACTACAAGGAACGAAACTTGTCTAGCTTGAATGGGGAAACCTGATGGCGCTATGGCTGGCCCGCTAGATGCTGTTGCCATAGGTCAAACGGATATCAACTGCGTTTTTTTAAAATAGGAAACCCTATTTTTATTACATGTTCGTGTAGTACGTAAAGGAATATGAATGTTTTAGTTGGACTACTTTTTTCGCTTTGTGATAGACGGTGATGTAATAGTCGCAAACATATGGCTCACAATTTTAGAGGAACAGTTGGTAACATCCAGATTTTTTAAATTAAAATACAGAACGTAGGTACGTTTGAAGATTTTATTTCGGTTGTTACAATGTGATACACGTACCTTTGTGAACTCATCATTTCTGAGAACGCATGCTGTTACGGCGTGATTACCCGTAAATACCACATTAATGTAATAAATGCTCAAAATGGAGTCCGTCAACCTCAATGCATTTGGCAATATGTGTAACGACATTCCTCTCAACAGCGATTAGTTCGCCTTCCGTTATATTCGCACATGCATGACAATGCGCTGACGCATGTTCTCAAGCGTTGTCGGTGGATCACGGTAGCAAATATCCTTCAACTTTCTCCACAGAAAGGAACCCGGGGACGTCAGATCCGGTGAACGTGCGGGCCATGGTATGGTGCTTCGACGTCCAATCCACCTGTCATGAAATATGCTACTCAATACCGCTTCAACCGAATGCGAGCCATGTGTCGGACATCCATCATGATGGAAGTCCATCGCCATTCTGTCATGCAGTGAAAAATCTTGTAGTAACATCGGTAGAACATTACGTAGGAAATCAGCATACTTTGCACCATTTAGATTTCTATCGATAAAATGGGGGCCAATTATCCTTCCTCCCATAATGCCGCACCGTACATTAACCCGCCAAGGTCGCTGATGTTCCACTTATCGCAGCCATCGTGGATTTTCCGTTGTCCAATAGTGCATATTATGCCGGTTTACGTTACCGCTGTTGGTGCATAAAATCTGTCATCGTCCCGTAATGTCACTTGTGCCCAGTGGCAGAACTGTACACGACGTTCAAAGTCGTCGTCATGCAATTCCTGGTGCATAGTGATATGGTACAGGTGCAGTCGATGTTGATGTAGCATTCTCAACATCGACGTTTTTGAGATTCCCGATTCTCTCACAATTTGTCTGCTACTGATGTGCGGATTAGCCGCGACAGGAGCTAAAACACCTAGCTGGGCATCATCATTTGTTGCAGGTCGTGGTTGACGTTTCACAGGTGGCTGAACACTTCCTGTTTCCTTAAATAACGTAACTATCCGGCGGACGATCCGTATACTTGGATGATGTCGTCGAGGATACCGAGCAGCAGACACAGCACACGCCCCCTAGGCATTTTGATCACGATAGCCATACATCAACAGGATACAGTCCCTTCCCGCAATTGGTAAACGGTCCATTTTAACACGGGTAATGTAACACGAAGCAAATACCGTCCGCACTGGCGGAATGTTACGTGATACCGTGTACTTATAAGTTTGTGACTATTACAGCGGCATCTATCACAAAGCGAAGAGAGTCGTCCAACTAAAACATTGGTATTTCTTTACGTACTACACGAATATGTATTAAAAGTGGGGGTTGCTATTTACAAAAACGCAGTTGATATTTGTTTGACCTATGGCAGCGCAATCTAGCGGGCCAACCATAGTACCATCTGGTGTCTCCCTTCAAGGTAGACGAGTTTCGTTATATGTAGTTTTTTCGTTTTATGCACATCTGTGGTCATCAGTCCCCTAGAACTTGGAACTACTTAAACGTAACTAACCTAAGGACATCACACAGGCAGGATCCGAACGTGTGACCGTAGCTGTCACATGGTTCCAGACTGAAGCGCCTAGAACCGGACGGCCACGCCGGTCGGCAGACGGGGAAATGGAGGTTCGTTGCTTTAATTATGGACACGAATCTAGTGCCCATGGAAAAGTGTCAGAGAAAGAAACAATATCGCTTAGCAGTATGTGGTAGTAGTGTCACGCATTAAACGTCAGTTTAGTTTAGTGCAGTGCCGGACGTTGCAGGGCGCCGCGGCCGGCGGACTGGAGGCAGGCGCGCGACGCCAGGGAGGCGCTGCTGTCCCTGCTGGCGGCGGCGCGCCAGCTGGAGGAGTGGCAGGGCCCGGTGGCGGCGGTGCAGCTGGCCTGGAGCCACGCCAGCGCCCTCTGCGGCGCCTACCGCCTGCTCGTGGCGCTGATGGCGCCGCCCCCGCTGCCGGTCGTGCCGCTGGCGCAGGGGGCGGCGTGGGCGGCGCACGGCGCCTGCTGGCTGGCGGCCGCGGCGCTGGCGGCGGCGGCGGCCCAGGCGGGGGCGGCGCGCGCCCGCCGCCTGTCACTGCGCGCCCTCTGCCTGTGGGGGCCGGCCGCCTTCGCACCACCGCCCCTGGCCTCGCTGGCCGCCGCGGCGGGCCGCCGGCCACTGCCGCGCTTCACCGCCGCGGGGCTCGCCTCGGTGGACCGCCGCCTGCTGCTCTCCGCCGTCGCCTCCACAATCACCTACCTTGTCATCCTGCGACAGGTCTACTCCAGCGAGAGCGCCTGAGCCGGCTCGAACTGCGGCAGAAGGGCCGCCACTTGCCAGCTCAGCACACTATACGCTTAGCTCACTAATCGCTTTATTTCCAAACGTGTACATTTTACGATTCACCGGTTGATCAGAAAGTCAGTATAAAATTGAATACTTAATAAACCACGGAATAATGTAGATAGAGAGGTAAAAATTGACACACATGCTTGGAATGACATGGGGATTTATTAGAACCAGAAAAAAGAAAGTAATTCTAGACGCGTAAAGTTCTCTTGCACGCATCGTTTGATGATGAACGTGTGCTCAGCCGCCAGTTTCGTCATGCTTGGCCTCCCAGGTCCCCAGACCTCAGTCCGTGCGATTATTGACTTTGGTGTTACCTGATGTCGCAAATGTATCGTGATCGACCGACATCTCTAGGGATGCTGAAAGACAACATCCGACGCCAATGCCTCACCATAACTCCGGACATGCTTTATAGTGCTGTTCAAAACATTATTCCTCGACTACAGCTATTGTTGAGGAATGATGGTGGACATATTGAGCATTTCCTGTAAAGAACATCATCTTTGCTTTGTCTTACTTTGTTATGAAAATTCGTTCCGGTCGCAGGTTCGAATCCTGCCTCGGGCATGGATGTGTGTGATGTCCTTAGGTTAGTTACGTTTAAGTAGTTCTATGTTGTAGGCGACTGATGACCTCAGAAATTAAGTCGCATAGTGCTCAGAACAATTTGAACCATTTGTTATGCTAATTATTGCTATTCTGATCAGAGCAAGCGCCATCTGTCAGACTTTTTTTGAACTTTTGTACTTTTTTTGGTTCTAATAAAACCCCATGTCATTCCAAACATGTGTGTCAATTTGTACCTCTATATCTACATTATTCCGTGATGTATTCAGTTTTCAAATTTATACTGACTTTTTGATCACCCGGTATGTCTGCCCCGCGTGGAGTGACCGCGCTATTTAAGGTGCCTCTTCACAGATTGCGCGGCCCCTACCGCCGCAGGTTCGGGTCCTCCCTCGGGAATGGATGCGTGTGTTGTACTTAGCATAAGTTAGTTTAAGTTGTGTGTAAGTCTAGGGACCCATGACCTCAGCAATTTAGTCCTTCAGGAATTCACACACAACTGAACATCTATGTCTGCTTCACTGCTGTTTTAAACCACGTGACTCCAGACAGGATGCTAAATTTACCTGTTTGTTTGCCTCTGTTGCTCGATCTTAGTTCCCGAAACACATCCAGAAAAATTATTGAGTTGCTGCTGTGTTCGTTCTCGTGATCTGTTTGGCACAGTAAACAGTACAAACAAGGTTCAAAGGGTTGTAAGTACTATGGGACTTAACATCTGAGGTCAACAGTCCCCTAAGACTTCGGACTACTTAAACCTAACTAACCTAAGGACAGCACACACATCTATGCATAAGGCAGGATTCGAACCTGGGACTGTTGTAACAGCGCGTTTCCGGACTGAAGCGCCTAGAACCGCACGGCCAAAGCGGCCGGTTACAAACAAGGGACAATAGCACTTCGTATTTGAGAGCATCCTAAGTAAATACAAGAAATAAATACCAATAGGCAGTCTCTGAACATGCTTACATGTCATTTCCTCTTACCCTAATCCCAGTTCATTGGCTAGTACAGGTATGTTACTCCCACTTTTATACAAATAATGAATCAAACATATACTATATCTGATTGAAATTACTCCAGGTGTCAGTGAGTTATGCTCTTATGTCATCCGTTTTCACCTCTATCTACCGAACGAGGTGGTGCAGTGGTTAGCGCACTGGACTCGCTTTCGGGAGGATGATGGTTCAAACATGCGTCCGGCCATCCTGATTTAGGTTTTCCGTGATTTGCCTAAATCACTTCAGTCGAATGCCAGGATGGTCAATTTGAAAGGGCACGGCTGACTTTTTCCCCATCCTCCCATAATCCGATGGGTCTGATGAAATCGCTCTTTGGTCCCTTCCCACAAATCAGCCAACCATCCATCACCTCTACCGTTAGTCGTAGGGTGATTCGGTGTCTTACTGTCATAGTAAAGCTTTTTCCTGCTAACAAGTGATATGTTTCCTAGGTGGTGTAGAAGTCACTTCCAGCTTTAAGATATCTGCCGATAAGTCACTGTCATTGGACACCCGCCGTCTCCCGAGCTACATGGCTCAAAATGGTTCAAGTGGCTCTGAGCACTATGGGACTTAACATCTGAGGTCATCAGTCCCCTAGATCTTAGAACTACGCAAACCTAACTAACGTAAGGACATCACACACATCCATGTCCGAGGCAGGATTCGAACCTGCGACCGTAGCGGTGGCGCGGTTCCAGACGGAAGCGCCAAGAACTGCTCGGCCACTGCGGCCAGCGAGCTGTATGACACAAACGTCATCACGACTCGTAACATTCAGCTTAGCGGCCCCGAAAACTATCGATTCCATAATAATATCCAGCAGTATCGGATAGTTTTACATTTCACGGCTTCTCACTCCCACTGCTAGGGGTGGTGGGGTATATTTCCACACTCAATTGGCGTACAAATAATGAATTATGTGTATACAAAACTTTGCTGAAATAACTCCGTACATTCCTCTTACGCTTTTTTCCCGTGTAGAGGCTGTAACATTGTCTACAAGGGTAAATAAATGAATAAGTGTCCGCCTCGATAGCTGAGTGTTCAGTGTGAAGTAATGCAATGCAAAGGGGCCTGGGTTCGATCCCCGGCTGGGTCGGAGATTTTCTCCGCCCAGGGAATGGGTGTAGTGTTGTCCTCATCATCTCATCCCCATCGACACGCAAGTCGCCGAAGTAGCGTCAACTAGAAAGACCAGCACCAGGAGATCGGTCTACACGACGTTTCATTTCACTGAATACATTTGCTCATTCAGTGGTAACTGTGGTGATAGACATATCTGATTTTTAATTTATAATATTTCTGAATGAGCTTTGCGCCTTTCGCGCACTTCCCCCCTCCCCCCCCCCCCCCGCTATGTGTAGGACATCTGCGTCTATTATGTATTATGTATTTGTGGTTTTTGCTTAAGTAATATTCATTAAAGGATGAGTATGTCTGGTTTTATCTCTAGTTTGTATTGTGTCCTCTGAACCTAGTATAGTTTGACCTCCCAGTCTGTCCAATATTGCCAGGCTGACACTCTACGCACATGATCTTATAAACGCCACATTTCGTGATTTCTGTTTGTTTATCTTTTGAACTGAAGAGACATCTACCTACTTTTTGTGAAACATAGAAATGCGTAGAGAAAACTTTTGTCTTTAAAATACTGCTTAGCCAATTTGTGGTTTTATCTGTGAAAGTTAAACTGCACCATTTTCTTTTCTCTCTTTCTAGGTTCTCGCTAGGTACAGAAGGAATCTGACTTGATTACTTAGTTCTTAACTGAGAATTTTGTCAATAATGTTGGAATCGGTTTCATTGTTTGTTTGTAATGTTTCAATTGCATTGAGCTCCTGGTCGTAATCTTCTTTTCGCATGGGGATACAAGCGAGATGGTGGATCATATGGTGAAGTACTGCATGTCTGTAGGCCGCAGGATGTTTGGAGGAATGTGTCAGAAAAGCAATCTTTCTTGTAAATTTTAATTTTATGGTTGCTGTTTCCTGTCTGTAACCTGATTGTACTCATTGGTGGTTCTATTTCCTTGTGGACTGTTTCATTTGTAGCTACTCTCTAGAGTCCATCTTTCTAGTACGATTTGTTGATGCACGTTCTGATGATTCTTCTCTCTATTTTGAGTATTTTGTCTATTTGTGCAGTGTTAGTTGTTTAGAAAATGGTTTCATATGCGTATGCTATTTCTGGTTGAGTGATGCTTTTTAGTGTTTTAATTTTGTTGGTACTGACTGGCTCTTGGTGACATATTTTGCTCTAATCAATTTGTTTATTCTGTTATGCCATGATGGCTTTTCATTGAGGTTATATGTTATGATGTCTCCCAGGTATTTAAATTTATCTACTTCTTGATTTCTTGGTTTCCTATGGCAATTTTGTTTATAAATGGTGGGTCAGTTAACAAGATGACTGATTTTTCAAAGGCTATTCCAAGACCAATTTTCTGTGCTATTTCCTGCACTGAAATAACTTGTTGTTTGGTTTCCTGTATACTGTTGGACAAGAGAGCAAGGTCATCAGCAAATCCTAGAAAACTTAAATTTATTTTTTCTTTGGGTCTTCCATTTTGGATGTTCTTTGGGTTAAACTTGTACCATTCCCCCATGATATATTCTAAAGCACAGTTGAACAGCAAGGGTGCCAAGCAATCTCCTTGTCTTAAACCTTTTTTTATGATGAATGGCTCAGCAAGTTCCCCTCTGAACTTAACTTTTGATACAGTGTTAATAAAGATAAATTCCATCAATTTGATTAATTTTGTATGGAGTACGAAATTTCTTAAGAGATTTAACTTTGAAGTTCTATGGATAGATTCATATGCCTTTTTAAAGTCCGCGAAGGTTATGACAAGAGGTTTGTTTCGTTTCTTGTAGTATGCTATGACTAATTTAAAAGTGATGATCTGTTCTGCACAGCTTGTCCAAGGTCTGAAGCCTCCTTGGTATTCATCCAATTCGTCCTCTAGTTGCTCTTTGGTCCTCTTGTATAGGATTCTGCAGAAAATCTTGTATGTGCAGCCTAAGAGAGAGATACCTCTATAATTATCTGTTGTAGTTCATTATGTGTAAAAAAATCCTTCTTTCTTCTTGTATGTTTTGAAAGGCATTTGCAGTCTCTTGTGATATATTTTACATACATTTGTGGATTTCATCTGTAGTATTCTCTGTATCTCGGCTTTTTCCTTTACTTTGCCCAGAATTGAGTCATTCATCGATGTGGTGAAGGCATCCACAGCTGCTATCTGATCCACTATATTTATTTTGTATTGCCTCTTTTCTTGTTTCAAGGTCATTTTAGTTACCTGAGCAAAACTGACCTATGTGCCGCTCGCTTGTGAGTGTTTCGGTAACATGAGGTTGCAGGTATTGTGTGTTTGTTACATTATCTTTACTATAAATGATTAATGTGTGTCTACTGTTCTGTCTTCCAATATGTAGGTACCTCCACTTGATTGTTTTGTCTGTAAATGTAATTTCATTGTATAGACAATTAAAGCAATATTTATTGTTCATTGTACCTCTGGCATCGCCTCTGTCAGGGAGCGGTGTGTCTCTAGCATACTCATAAAAATATATTTTTTTGTAAGCAAGGTCCTTCCCTACAGCATTAAGTATATCGCTAAATGAAGAAAACAAAGGGCACTAGGAAGAAAACAAGGAGAAAACGTTGTACAATTTTGGTAAACATTTTTGGAATACAGTGATCAATAGATTATTATATTTTGACTAACGTTCAGTCTTGATCACACCATTTATGTTTCAGTGACATAGGTAACCGGTTTCGGTTATTTTTACATAACCATCATCAGACCCAAGCTTCGTAGCAGCTGAGGAGAGCTCCGCCTACCATCCTAAGGGAGCCATGGGTCTGATGATGGTTATGTAAAAATAACCGAAACTGGTTACCTATGTCACTGAAACATAAATAGTGTGATCAAGACTGAACTTTAGTCAAAATATAAGGAGAAAACGCATGGAACGGAATGAGTACACCTTCGCTAGTGCTTAGCTGAGAAGGAATATTAGACCAGTCCTAGTAATGAATTAAGGGAATAGTAGAAACTGTCATTTATGGAATCACTGTAAACTATTTGAAATTCTCGTCGCTAGTTTATAATACTGTTTTTGTCATCACTGAAGTGTTTTACTATAACAGAATATATTGTGGCATGAAATGATCTTCATACTCTTTAGTTATTTAACGCCAGTCCTACGGGTATCTAGAACAAAATGTAAAGGTACAACGTTCCATTAATGTCTGCAGTAGTTAACGTATTTTGATGATTACTTGTGCCATATAATTTACAGGTCAGTGTATCTGGATGTCAAAATGGAATTCGTCGAAGACAGAACAAAGTTCACTTGTTTTGAGGCTAAGAAGGAAAGTAGGATTCGTTGAACCACGCTGGCAGAACAGTTAATGGTCATGGGAAAGCATAGGACCCATACATCAGTAGATACAGACAGAGATGTAATTCCGATCATTCCAAGGTTAGAGTCTTAACTAGAACATCACCTCCTACACTATGCATACATTGCAATCAAATCACCCTAAACGCCTTCATGTGTAAAATTATAGCTTGCGGCTGTTAAGAACTGACAGTCTCTTGTGATATATTTTACATACATTTGTGGATTTCATCTGTAGTATTCTCTGTATCTCGGCTTTTTCCTTTACTTTGCCCAGAATTGAGTCATCATTTTATACAGAATACAAGAAGAGATATAGAGTTTAGAATACCTGCTGAACAGAATTCAGAACGTCGTTCACAACAGGGATGTAGTGTCAGAAATTAGGTAACCTCCGACGTATCAGAAAGCATGTTTCGTTCTTTGTTCATGATGAGAGACAAAGCCTATTTCCGACAACAAGTGCCAATACTTTGCAGGTCTTCCGACATTTCTATACACTTTTCTGTCTTTACAAGTTCTCTACATAGAACACCACCTATGAACAGCCTAATGGAGCTTCCGACATTATCCACTAGGTCATTTATGCATGTTCTGGACGGTAATGTCCTGTAGTAATCCCTTGGGGGACACCCGACATCATTTTTTCTACGAAGATTTCTCTCCGTTAAGAATGCTACGCTGAGATCTGATCAAATGTGAAGTCAGTAACTAATAAATAAAACGCTTGCCGATACACTGTATTGTTCACGATATAAAACGCATACAGACATGCTGTTGATAAGTATTTGGTGGAAAGATCAGCTGCTAACATTAAAAATAAATAGATATAATTCGGTGCCACAAATAGACCAAAAGAAGACAGAAACAAACCAATCCACATTTGCAGAGCACTTCACGTCGTTCGCCAGACTTACGAAAGACATGAAAATCATCAGATTAATAATCACAACAAATGCCCTACGCCGGTGCAGGGAAACTATCACGTCAAGAATATCACTGCAGAGAACGAGCAGGTGATCAACAACCACACACGCACCAACACAAACTCTCTGCTAAATTTAATAAAAGGAATGGTAAAGTAGAAACGAGGTATCCGTATATACAGCTAACTATGCACACACACACACACACACACACACACACACACACACATACACATACACACACACACACACACACACACACACACACACACACACACACACACACACACACAAACACACACACACACACACAGAGAGAGAGAGAGAGAGAGAGAGAGAGAGGGGGGGGGGGGGGCGGGAGATAGAGGCAAACCACAAATACATATTGTCCAAAACATAATGTGTAAATATAAGATGAAGTAAATGAGTACTATTCATTCCCTAGTGCTGTGAAAATGAAATTTCGAAAGACAGTAAGCAGAAGAACAGGTTTAAAACCAGAAAGAGAACACATGTGGAGCAGCATCTACGAAACTTGTAAGTTGAAATGTAAAGCATTGTTGCGTCATAGAAAATAAAGTAGTTGCAGAACTGTTTGTAACTTCAAAGTACAATGCCCAGCCAGTAAAACAAAATTGTAACATCACTATACAATGTCCGAGTAGTGAAACAAAACAGTGCAAATACAAATTCACATTTATTTCAGGTCAGTTATGATGCCTTTCGAACGATAAAGGCCAAAGACGTACGACACAGAAAACTTTATTTATTCAGTTGCAGTCAGATAGTCTTAAACGGTCACACACAACTGAGGACGTAACGGCAGCAAAAGTTCAACAAGAGAGCCCAAATACTAAAATAGATGAAGAGACCGGTTATCAGCCAGGATAGTGAGCCAAAACTGTCTGGTATGAATTGGTTTAAGATGGCTGATGTAAGCCTTAGATTTATCCTAAGGAGGTGTAATTCACGACGAAAGAGGTTGCTTTCACAACCGTCGTTCAACAATTCTCAAGTTCCGCTCGTCGGTCTTGAGAGCTCACGTTCTGAAAAGAGTTTAGGAACACCCTTGCTCCTCAAACACACATTTCGCATTTTGATCACTTCTCTAAAACTTGGACTCACACTTCCAGTGTACCATTGACGAATGGAACACTATTATAATACGTCACGTACTGTCGCCACACACCAACTGGTAGCTTACCGACTACAGCTATAGACGTAGGCAGCCGATCAAATTAAAAACTGGACTTCTGTTCGTATTAAAATTTTGACTAAGTTCTCTCCCTACCCGTAACAAATTTAACTGGAATGTTTTCAACAACCTTGAGAGTGTCGGAGTTAAATTTCCAGTGTAGACATTTGTCCCCCAAAATGTTCCTTACGTCTATGTCAGTGTCATTGTTTTACATATGACGTAACGACGAGCTTTACCTTTCATCGAGCAGTGGCAGGACCAAACGATAAAACGAGGGTTTACGTCACAAAATAGAGTAACGAATACTTCATTTCAGTCAGTGGTTCTTTCACCAGAAACATGAGAGCTCATTGAATGAGGTAACTTAGGTGTTCGTCAAAATGTAAATGTAGCAACCTTTCACAGTAACTACTGAGATAAATTCGACGGCATAATATTACAGTCTAAACCTCTTCCCGGTCAGCAAAACTATTTTGTGTTGAATATAACGTCGTTTACAGTGCTCGATTAATTTCGTTTGCCAATTCGTAGAAACATATGCATCTCATGCATATTCATACCAACACCGTCCCGCGTGATATTTACTGCAGCGCCTCCGCCAGACCGAAAATTCGTTACAAATGCACGAAAACGTTGCTCAAAACCTTTAAATAATGGTACACGGTTATGGGATCTTGGTCTGCGAAATTAGCTATTTATCAGCTTTTGATAGACACAATCATTACACACAAACTGTGAGGATAATACCTCTTGGCCACCGCTGAACGTCATGTAAGAAACCGTTTAAGAGATTAGTCTTACTAACAACAGCGACATTATATATTAACTCTTACATCAAGTTTGTTGTGAAGAATCATGCACTATTGGAAAATAACTGTAAAAATCATAATTACAGCACTAGGTACAAAAACAACGGTGATTTAACCTTACCTTTGCACATAAAATAGCAAAGTTATGCAGCCACAAAGTATATTTGACCATTGTGATTTAGAGGTGCTGGCAGTTAACCGAAGTTTTAAGGACAAACTGAAATCAACTTTACTTGACTACTCCACTTGACTTCTCCACTGTACTTGACTATTCTGTAGATAAATTTAAGTGTATCTGAGTATATAGTATTTCTATGTTGGAATTATATTTATCAGTTTGTTTGTAGATTAAAATTAACACAAAAACTCAGCATAAACCTACCATTAATATTGTAATTTAGTATGATTTTACCTAAAAAACAGAAAAGCAGGAGTATGAATTTTGCCTAATTTCTTGCTACTGTTTAAGTTGCTTCCTCAAATAAATATTACTCCATGTAAACAATTTTGGTGCAGACACTGGAATAATTTGACTATTACATCCTTATACATTACGTTCTAAGAGAGAAAGAGCCCAGTAGATAACTTCAAGGAAGCTAAAAATTATTTGGCCAGGTAAGACATCTAGAAAAGCACTTTCCATAATCTACAAACTTAAATACTAAAGTAATTAGATACCAAAGCACACAATTTTTATACTGAACATTTCACTTCAATAAAACCTCGTTCGTACTGCAATTTACTTTCAACTATCTCTGTATAGTCATTTAACTGATTCTAGTAACTTTTCTTCACTCTGAATTTTATGTAAGCAAACTGTTACTATAGCACTTTAAATAGTTAAGAAAACTTCTAAGACAAGAATAGTTTGACTTTTTTCTCTGTAATGTACTAAAGCATGGACGTGTTATTACTCTAATAAAATTTTCGTTACGCCTTTCAGAGAAACAGCTAAGACAACTTTTCTTTAACTATAGCTCAAGATGAAAATATTTGAACTCTTCAACTTTATGATGCAAAATTACATTTCAATTTACTCTATTCAATTTACGCTCTTCCACTACTGAGACGTAATTACATTACTATGGGGCTTAGTTTCTCACACGATGCCTCATTATTTAGACAAAAACAGTTCAAATGATGCCTCTTTATACTAACTTGGCGCTTCATAAATCTTTAAAACAGATTAATCAAACACCAGGAAGGAACCCTATATAGGTGTGTGATTAGGACGAAATAACATGGTGAAGCAGTTTCTTTAC
This sequence comes from Schistocerca americana, assembly GCF_021461395.2. Lineage (NCBI taxonomy): Eukaryota > Metazoa > Arthropoda > Insecta > Orthoptera > Acrididae > Schistocerca > Schistocerca americana. Next base: position 89,105,305 of record NC_060123.1, on the reverse strand, counting down.
AGTTCAAGGGTAATGATTCACTAATAAAACACGGTTTAAATTAATGGTTCACGCTGTACAAAAGTAAAATACCAAAACAAAATCTTATCTGGTGGCTGTAGCCTTCTAAAGTTCACTTTAATTGCCTTCAGATTATTATTATGGTAGTCAGTTTCTTTCATTAGCGTGAAGTTTATTTAATTAATCAGAAGGTAGCTATATTACACTGTGTACAAACTCTTTGTGGACCATAGAGTCCTAATATTTTTGTAGCATGTTTTGATTACTAAAACAAAAAGTCTAAATGATTATTTGCGTGAGTGTAAGGTTCTGAGTCCTGGAGTCGACACAACACCGGTAACTACACAAACAAAACTACCGTTTCTAACGTTAGCGTATAAAAACAACCCCTGATTCATTTTGTCCGATTTTCGATTGCAGTATAACCTCAAAAAGAGATCTGCACCACAAGAAAGGCAGAAAATCACACATGGAATCATTACCAAAAATGATCACGAACAAATTCACTTGAAAATGATAAAAAAATCCTCGAAACATATTGAGTATGCGTGAAAAAAGTAATTGGTGCTGTTTTTCATCATTTAAATCAACAACGATACATTTGCAGGTTTTCCTAAAACATCGAACATGACGAATGAAACTAAATGGTACCCTTGTCAAGTGGGACCTGCTCGAAAACCAAATCAGTGGTGTTACACCATTCTTTCTTTGGGAAGGTAAGACTACTGCCTTAGAGCACGCTGCCCTCCAAGTGCAGTTTATAACATGCAGGGTTTGTAAGGATTACCAGAATTTTTAAAAGAGGAGAGAAGCGAGGGGTGAGGGGAGGAGAAGAGAGCACTGATCCTCGATCAAATAACTTCAACTATCTAGGCATACTTCACATTCTAATCGCTTCTCACATATTGCTAGCGTGCTACAGTGTAATAATTCTGCGTTCAGTATCAGTAGCAACCTAGACAGTAAATCGTAATCCGCATTACAGTGAACCATGCTAATTTTAGTTATCAATCACCACTACTCAAAACAAAAGTGCAACAAACACGTCCAAAGCACTACCACAACAAATTGAAGTGGAATCTTTCTGTATAAACGAAATATTTGGCGTGTTTGCTGTAATGCTCACAAACGCCATGGAATTCAGTTTATTCTAAATCTACATGAATAAATCAGAGGGTTTCGGCGGCGTAGGAATGCAGTGATCAGTACAGGGAGTAACGAGGCATCGTATCGAGTTAACACACAGCATTTCGGTAAAAACTAATGGGTAACCAAATTATTTGTTATGATGCCCGAATACTATGTAACGAAATTTAAGTAATTCGACGGCCTATTTGAATTAATTTAGCAATGTATGTGGACTAAGCAAATGTGAAAAAGAAAGATAGGTTAATGTTTTCAACGTTCTGGAATGTTACCCGATGTTGGGAACTGAGTTTTTAGTGTCACTATGATTACAGTTTTATCGAGCTATTCTGGAGAGTAGCATCGCTTTTCCTGTCTTAATGTTTACCTAATTGTAATGATCGATATCAATTTTATCTTTAGTATTTACTTTGTTATTCCGTAGGAATATACTAGCAATTTGTAGTTGTGATGGAACATGTCTCTGTATCACATAAATAATTATTAATATCAGTGTTCTTCTCTAGCAAATAGTAAGTAGTCACTTTTACTTCTACCAGTATAATGAACCCTAATTACTTCCATCTGGTTTTGAACATATCTACGTTCATATTTCCAGTTGGATTCGTAACCTTGCTAACAGTTAACTGTTATCTCAATTTCATTACTTTCCAGCACTCGGACTGTTTAATTAGTAGCATAGCTCACATCTGTTGGTCGTACTCATTTTTAGAATTCCGGTAAAAACGAAACACTTATATGATCACTTTGTTTTCCATCTGTCGGTCCGAGTGTTAAGACTCTTTTTTCTCGAGAACTATAGAGTTATCAAGTTGAAATTAATGTCAAATGTTAGGATCTACAGTCCCTTAGAGGCATAAAATGGTTTGAGGTTCTAAGCCAATACAGGCAAAACATACGACTTACTATTAATACTCTTTCTTCTCAGTAACAGGTAGAAGTAGCAAACAGAAATTAAGTCACTCTAACTGAGTACGCGGCATTCCTTGATATGTATTTAATCCAATCTCCTATAAAAGCATCTCGTCCTTCTCTTTCTCTCTCTCTCTGTTCATCTCCTCCTTCACACCCTCTGTGTCCACCTGCACCATACCCTCTTGTTCTCCACCTTCTCTTGCCCCTCTCTCCGTTCACCTCCTCCATCAGCCCCTCTCTGTCCATTTCCTCCTCCTCTCCCTGTTCATCACTTCTTCCCCCTCTGTCCATCTGTTCCTTCCCCTTCCATCCGTCTTCTACTTCCGTCCCTGTAGTTCCATCTCCTCTTACCCCTCTCTCTGCCCATCTCCTCCATCTCGTCTCACTGTTCATCTACTTGTCTTGTTTTACTCTGTCCATCTCCTCCCCCCTCCTCTGTTCACCTTCTTCCACCTCACTCAGCCCATCTTCTTCTCTCTCAGTCCATTTCCTTGTTCCCTCTCTCACCCTGCCTATCTCCTTCTTCCCCTCTCCCTGTTCATCTACTCTTCATTCTTTTCTCTGCCTCTTCCACTCACCTCTCTCTGTCAATTTCGTCCTCATTTCTTTCTCTGCCCATTTTCTCCTCTCCTCTCTGTGTTCATCTCCTCTTCCTCCCCTCTCTCTGCCTATCGCATGCTACTCCTGTCAATCTCATCCTCAGTCCTTTCTCTGTCCGTCTTCTTTCTGTCCATTTATTCCTCTCCCTCTCTCTGTCCATCTGCTCCTGCCCCCTATCTTTGTCCGTCTCCTATTTCGCCCTCTCTGTCCACCTCCTTCTTCTCTACTCACGTTGTCACACTCACCCAAACAGGAGGCTGAGAGTTCTTACACCCACAGTATTTCTTTCCAGATCATAATTACCTGCTGCCAAATTTTGTTCAGATCATTCGACGGGTTCGAGATGACCTCTTCATCCATGGCTTTGCCCATGAATGCGCATGTAAAATGCAGTTCACGTACATTACAGGCCATTAAAATTGCTACACCAAGAAGAAATGCAGATGATAAGCGGGTATTCATTGGACACATATATTATACTAGAACATGTGATTACATTTTCACGTAATTTGGGTGCATAGATACTGAGAAATCAGTACCCACAACAACCACCTCTGGCCGTAATAACGGCCTTGATACGCCTGGGCATTGAGTCAAACAGAGCTTGGATGGCGTGTACAGGTACAGCTACCCATGCAGCTTCAACACGATACCACAGTTCATCAAGAGTAGTGATTTGGCGTATTGTGACGAGCCAGTTGCTCTGCCACCATTGAAAAGATGTTTTCAATTGGTGAGAGATCTGGAGAATGTGCTGGCCAGGGCAGCAGTCGAACATTTTCTGTATCCAGAAAGGCCCGTACAGGATCTGCAACATGCGGTAGTGAATTATCCTGCTGAAATGTAGGGTTTCGCAGGGAATGAATGAAGGGTGGAGCCACTGCTCGTAACAGATCTGAAATGTAACGTAACCTGTTCAAAGTGCAGTCAATGCGAACAAGACGTGACCGAGACGTGTAACCAATGGCACCCAATACCATCACTCCGGGTGATACGCCAGTATGGCGATGACGAATACACGCTACCAATGTGCGTTCACCGCGATGTCGCCAAACACGGATGCGACCATCATGATGCTGTAAACAGAACCTGGATTCATCCGAAAAAATGACGTTTTGCCATTCGTGCACCCAGGTGCAGATGCAGCGTCAAGGGTAACCGCAGCCATGGTCTCAGAGCTGATAGTCCATGGTGCTGCAAAAGTCGTCGAACTGTTCGTGCAGATAATTGTTGTCTTGCAAACGTCCCCAAGTGTTGACTCAGAGATCGAGACGTGGCTGCGCGATCCGTTACAGCCATTCGGATAAGATGCCTGTCATCTCGACTGCTAGTGATACGAGGCCGTTGGGATCCAGCACGGCGTTCCGTATTACCCTCCTGAACCCACCGATTCCATATTCTGCTAACAGTCATTGGATCTCGACCAACGCGAGCAGCAATGTCGCGATACGATAAACAGCAATCGCTATAGGCTACAATCCGAACTTCATCAAAGTCAGAAGCGTGATGGTACGCATTTCTCCTCCTTACACGAGGCATCACAACAACGTTTCACCAGGCAACGCCGGTCAACTGCTATTTGTGTATGAGAAATCGATTGGAAACTTTCTTCATGTCAGCACGTTGTAGATGTCGCCACCGGCGCCAACCTTGTGTGAATGCTCTGAAAAGCTAATCATTTGCATTTCACAGCATCTTCTTTCTGTCGGTTAAATTTCGCGTCTGTAGCAGGTCATCTTCGTGGTGTAGCAATTTTAATGGCCAGTAGTATGTAGTAAACCTAATTAATACGTATTTGTGCACATATTTGAAATGCACTTCTAGCGAATTTCGTCCTGTAGTTTTACATTCAGGCAGCTCAATAATGATGACGTCGTATCTCCGGAACTTTGTGCCGCAAAATAATACAATTTTGGTTAATGTAGCTACTGTCTGCGAACTACGATAACGTTGGAAGCTGAAGAAGTGAATTGAACTTTGTACTGCGTCTGGGACTCGAACCCGGGTCTCCTTGCTTATTAGGCAGATATGCCGACCACCTCAGCATTATTGCCAACATAGCTACACGAACTACCCAAGTCAAATACCCTCCCCAACACAAACTCCATTTCACATCTCCCGTTATATTTTAATTCACTTCCTCAGCTTGTAACGTTATCATAGATAAATTAATGACTTAAATGTCTGAGGGAAAATTAAATTTAAGATTTTACAGAATGTCTGTAAGACAATGCACGTGGCTTTAAAGCCATCCTCATCAGACCACACGTATATTAATTCGAGGTTAAAATGGCCATTAGACGGACCATATCCTATAGGAATCCCAGGAAAACGGACTGAGAGGCTTATAGGAGGGATCTGGACCGAAACCTATCGGAAGTCTGTTCTTCGATGAGGAATCGAGTAGAGTTTAAGAAGGTAGCAGAGGCAGTGACCTCTGCCATCATGACCTCATTCGAGGACAACTCTCAAGTCATTAAGACTTGGTGGAACAACAACCTGGAATCACAGATAAAACGGGTACGAAGACTCTATAACGATGGGCAGAATATCGGGAGGCCCTTGTCAAATACAATCTTGCAACTAAGCAAGCAAAGCAGGCGTCCTGAAAGGTATTCTGTGAGGAGGTAAAGGGTACAGCTGTTAACGCCAGACTTCACAAAATCCTCACTGGGATACCAACTAATCCAGGAGGAACCTTAAGGAAAGAGGATGGGGGAGTATACAAGGACAGCTCATGAAACACTGGAACTTATTTTCATTTTATTCTGACAAACAACATAGACTAGGACGATAGCCCTGTGAGATATTGGTTTTCAGCTATTCAAGGGGATGTCAAATGTGTGTGAAATCTTATGGGACTCAATAGCTAAGGTCATCAGTCCCTAAGCTTACTCACTGCTTAGCCTAAATTACCCTAAGCACAAACACACACACACACACACACACACACACACACACACACACACACACACACACACACCCATGCCCATTCGAAGGGAGAACTGGGGTCTGCCAGAGAATGTGCTGGCCATCGTAAAATCCAGTGGGTGGGGGAACATTCCAACTGTTCAACTCATCTGGCCCAGATAGATATTTTCCAGCACTGAAGGCTGTCTTCATTCTAGAGCCAGGGAGAACTGGCGATACCAAGGCGAAGGATATAGACCAATCAGTCTGTCCTCTTTTCTTCTTAAAACATTATAAAAACTGGTCAACGTTCATGTTAGGGGGAGGAGGTTAACTACGGTCACTCTAAAACATAAACCAACATGCATTCCAACCAGGAAAATCTTGTGAAATTGTACTTTCCCAGCTTGTTGGGAAGGTACAGAAAGCACTACCCTTTCAGGAAATAGCCCTCTGCGTCTTCGTGGACATCGATGGGTCTTTTAGCAACATGACCTTCGAATCCATGGTTAAGGCAGCAGAGGTGCATGGCTTGGAGGCCACTATTTGCAGGTGGATTAGAACGATGATTAGTGGCAGCAAGGTAGAAGTGATCATGATAAAAAAAATTGTAATCAACACCACCAGATGCTGTCCACAAGGAGGGGTTCCAACCGCTCTACTGCAGTACCTTGTGTTGAATGAACTCATTGCAGAATTAAACTCCAGACTTTTGCCAGGGATAGGGAGATGACCTTGTTATAGCAATATTTGGCAAATATTCAAGTACAGTAAGAGCTAAGGCACAAGGAGCATTGAATATTGTGCAAAATTTGTGCAGGAAATAGGATCTACGGCTCACTCGTAAGAAAACTGCTGTAGTGCCATTATGCTGAAGCAGATCCAACACACATGTTGGAATCTCAAGCTTCTCGGTGAAACTCTACGTGTGAAGATGTTAGTGAAATATCTAGTTGTAACCCTGGATGAGAATCTATCGAGGACCCCTCCGGTAAGGAGCACCTGTTCCAAGGCGAAAGGTAGAGTACCAGGAGAGCTTGTGGCAAAAACTGAGTCTTAAGCCCCAAGAGTATGTACTGGATAAACACCATGGTAGTAAGACCTATGATCACTTATGGGGCTACAGTGTCGCCTAAAAAGGTAGAACAGCAAGTCCCTGCCATGAAGCTTGCTAAGGTGCAGAGACTGGCATGCTTAGCCATTACAGGTAGAATTAGCAGCACATTCACAGCTGGGATGAAAACAATGCTGGACATGCCACTTTACACCTGTAGTTAGGGAAGGAGGCTTCAGCTGGAGCGTACAGGTTAAAGACTGGAAAAAATTGGAACTCACTGGGGTATTCAGGATCCCACAGTAAGATACTGAGTGTGGTAGGCATAGGTATGATAATGCTATAGGTTTTGGAACAACAGAAGCGGGGTCCTTGAACGTTTATTTTATGCCGAGGATGTGCTTTTTCATAGGATGCTCACTTTACTTTTCCTCAGTCCCTCACTCAATAAACTTAATAAACCACTCTTTGAGAATCCTCCCGCAACTGCGTCGGCACATCATGCTAATGAAGTGAGTCTGTGTAGTCTCCGCTGAGTTTTGGCAAAAGAAGCAAATTTTAACATGGCAAACCAGAAAAATTCGTGGGTTTTATTCAAAATTTCGACTCGTGACATTTCCCTGAAAGTAACAAATGGTTAACAAAAAAAAATTGGTTCAAATGGCTCTGAGCACTATGGGACTTAACATCTGAGGTCATCAGTCCCCTAAAACTAACCTAGGGAAATCACACACATCCATGCCCGAGGCAGGATTCGAACCAGCGCCCGTAGCGGTCGCGCGGTTCCAGACTGAAGCACCTAGAACCGCTCGGCCACATCGGCCGGCAATGGTTAAAAAACCAGGCCAAAATTAATCGCTACATTTTCGGTTGAATTCTTTTTAGATACCAACGAAAAAATAGGTGGCAGATCTTTTTGAATAGTCACCATGCTAGTGTGGTTTGAAGTGGACCCACTTAATAATTACAAAAAATGTAAATTACAAAAAATGTAAGTGTAGGCTTCGGTTTAGAATGGCACTTCCACTCTAGCGCTCGGCATTTCCGCTACAGTACCTCCCCTAAGCCCCTACCACTACTGCTCTCCCCACGTGTCACTTGCAGTCTGTGCATCTACCGCCCACAGTATTCTGCGTGCACTATGCATGTTGTAGTTGAGTAATGGTCCATCAGTACAGTTCCTTTTCATTTTCTTTTCTGTTATCGTGTTCTTTAGTCCTGATTCTGGCCCTGACTGGCCCTAATACCTGCGTCCGTCAGTTCATCGCTTTCGGGATTCAGGGAGGTGTGCCATGGCCGGATCGAATCCTCAGAGTGGATTAACGACGATGGCCTGTGTGTGTGCCGGCCAGACTGGATGTGATATTTAGGCAGTTCCCCACAACCTACTGGGTGAGTACCAGTCAGGTAGTCACATCCTGTGTCAGTTAAACGATAGGCAAACTTTTAGAAAACGTTGTCATTTTTTCACATGGGGTAGCACCACATAGGGAGGTGGTAGAATGGGTACACAAATAATTTCGTCCTGGGGGATGTTGGAGGGGGTCGTGGAAGAAGAACCGGTGGTGACAGGAAAAGGGGATCTGGCCACACTCTACCATTAACACTGTGAAATCCAAAATAAAATGCCAGCCCTGTGAAGACATGGGATAAAGTCAGGAAAAAAAGAAGGATCGTAATTCTGCGTTTCGTTTTCTGCAATATCTGGTATTTCTTGCTAGGCATCTGAAAATTTTGTTTTCTCTACTCTGGATTCTCATTGCGTCATGTTGTTGCCCAAATTCCACTTTCATTCGTTGTAACTGGGTGGCAGAATGTTTTGTTAAGATTCAGCAACGTTACTTCCCTTTGCATGGTTCATTTGATAGTACCGTTGATTAGAATACACTTCTCTAACAGAGGCTAAAATGAATTTCACCTTCATGTAATACTCTTCATCCTAAGTATTTAATATGTGTTATTCTGTTTATCATTTTCCATTTAGCCTGCTACAAATCTGGGCCTTATGTTGTGAAGAAGCCAACTCTTATTGGTACTGGAAAGATGGCCTTCTTTTATTGTTGGAAATAATATAAAAAAAGATTGTGCCATTGGGTTGAAGTTATATACGACAATTCACACGTATTTTACAACAACGGTGGATTGAACGCCAAAGACACGTCCGCCTTCTACAGCGGAACTGACAGCATTATTTTTACTCTGACCGTTTAACAGATTACGAGGATGGTCAAATACAGGCCACAGTTTCGTACTTTTTGGATTATTTGGTCAGGGAGACGTGAAAATAGGAGTGGAACACAACGTGATCAGCAAGGACGACGTCTTTAAATATTTTATTCACGGAACGCTCTCATTTCACTTCTTCTGTCTCAGAGCAACTTCTGAGTTGCCATTGCCAAATGTCACGAGCAGCTCGGTGTTTCTTTTTGCTCGGCGCTTTGGATCTCATTTATAGCTGCAGGACCGCATCAAATGTATCAAAAGTGTACTGCACGCATTTTTAGGAACGGACGTCAGCTCATTGCGCAATAAGAGTGGCGCATTGTCAGAATAGAGTAAATGTTCTAGGCTTCCAGCAGACACCCTTCTGCTGTAGTATTAATAGCAGGTGGAAGTGAAATGACGCGGCTACTGGAAACGTACACCAAAGCCGAAGTACGCGAAACAGTACGATTCTTGTGGTCAAAACGTCCAAATTGCACACAGATTCACGGCGATATTCTGACGGCACATGGACTACATGCAAAGTCACATCCACCAATTGTGAAGAGGTGCCAGACCAAGGTCACGCCAGACGTTGCTGATGCTGGTCGAAATGTTTAGATGTCGCACATGCGATTTCCGTGTTTTAGACAAGCTGAAAGAATATCCAGTGGAAAGATGTTTATTCAGCGATAAGGACGTTCACACAGCGGTTATCGACTGCCTTCGTAACCAAAGAGCGTATTTCTGTCGTTGAGGGATTCAACTCCTGACGGAGAGCTCGGGCCGTTGTTTACAGAGACTTGGTAACTATGCTGAAAAATAGTTAAATGTATCTGTGTCAATTTAAAAGGTGGTGGATTATTCTGTGAACGTAACGTCGCTTGCCATAATAATATGTAACATACAATTTGAAGCCCTCTCCTGTCTGACAGTGTGTGGAACGCATAACCTGTTATTTTAGAATGGATGCCTCCTCGTCCAGTGAGAATAATTCCCGAAGACTCCAGATCTCATACCTGACCATAATATATACACAAAATGGATAAGAAAATCAAGATATTGCCGACCGCTGTGGTCGAGCGGTTCTAGGCTCTTCAGTCCGGAACCACGCGGCTGCTACGGTCGCAGATTCGAATCCTGCCTAGGGTATGGATGTGTGAGATTTCCTCAGGTTAGTTAGGTTTAAATAGTTCTATGTCTAGGGACTAATGACCTCGGATGTTAATTCCTATAGCGCTTAGAGCCATTTGAATCAATAAAGATATTTGCGATAAAATTAAAAAGTACTATCTTAAAAACGTCGGCGTTTGAAACAAAATTGAAAAGCTATGGGATCCGAGAGATTTGTAAGGTTTTCGCGGGTAAACTGAATGTTCACCTAATAGATAATCTCGACAGAAAAATCTTCAGTGTATTCGTAGCAATGGATAAGACTCTTAAATCAACTGTGGTCGAAAATTAATTTTACATTTACGTGAATAACAATCACGCATAGAATAAAAGTCGCATAAATTTTCCAACTACATAGCTATGGTGCAGAAACTTCAGTGATACATTTTTAAGTAAGAAGAACTGTCATTTACAATCTAGACTGTTTTCCTTGCGGAAAATAAAATTCGTCGTTGGAACCAGTCGTTGGACGTTGCTGACAATCAATAAATTGAAACTCGTCGAGGATGTTTACATAGGGGCTGATCGTTGTAACAAAACATCTTTACACAACACTAAATTCACTGACAACTAGGTTTCGTAAATATAATGGATAGCAACCCTAGAGATTCACCCACCTTATGAACTTTTTTCAGAATGTATTTCTCTACAAACATGTCGTAAATATTAATGTCAACACACTGCTGTTAGAGCGCGAGGATAGAATAAACATGGACTACTGTTGTATGCAGGTATAATTTCAAAGGAGCAGCTCCGTCCCAGGGCTCTTGTCAAGTGCATTGATCTCGTAACTGCGGCAATTACCGTTGACATCATCGAGTTTGTACAGACAGAGACACTTCCTACACAATTTACGCACTTTAAGATCAGTTCCGTGTGACGTAATGTTCATTGTGGCTGCACCATTATCTTTCGTACTTTTGCATGTGGGCACTGTTTAGTGGTTAGTGGCGAAGTCTAAGGAGCGCACATACCACGATCTTATCTCCTCCACGCGGCAACTGACAAATCATTTGCGATGCTGTCCAAATATTTTCCCCAACCTCTAGCAAAGATGAAGAAAACGTGAAGAAATTAGGCACTTTTCGTAGTCTATACCGAATCTATAGGCAGCACTTTCACTCCGGTGTTGACTCACTTGCCAGTCCGGCGTCTTGTGATGGCGGAAACATTAGGTACAATCCGTTTCATCGCGCAAATACATAACCATTTTAAGAGAAGAACAGACTTGGTTATTTCGCAACGTTTAAGAAAATACACAGATTAAAAAGATATACAAGTCACACTGTCTTAAAAAATTTACTTTTCCTTTTTAAGGAAACATTTTTAAAACTCGTTGTTGTTTTGCAGGTCTTTGAAGAATGGTTTCTTTGAACTCTCCACTCCATACTCTTATACCTTGTCCAAGTCCCTCCACCTCCGTATAATTACTGCTACATACATCAATCTCAGTATGCTTACTATAGTCGAACTTCGGTCTCCCTCTGAAAATTAGGTCCATCCCCCCCCCCCCCCCCCCGTCTTCCTCCATTATAAAATTGACTACTCCTTGATAGCTGCTATCAACCGTTTCTTTCTTCAGTCAATCGGCACCATAAACTTCTTTTCCCTCTATTTCATTCAATATTTATTCACACTATTATAGGATCTACGTACCTGCAGAGGGTGTAGGTATGCTCTGGCGGAGGGCTGTAGGATGGTGGATCGGGATGAGCCAGAACTCACCCGATGTTAACAGAACCTCTTTATTAAAGCACAGGATTTATCAAAAGGATTATCCAATTTGGTACATCTAAATTTCTGAAACTAATAAACACATACAATGAATTTTGTTTTTCGATGAACGGTAAACTCAAAAAGTTTTTTCACACCCTTTCATAGGTGTTCAATATGTCCCCTCGAGATACACGGAATATGCCTATGTGGCATTCAGATTTTTCCCACACTGCAGCGAGCATGTCTTGAGTGACGGCTTCCACAGATGCTACTATGCGATGTTTCAGTTCATTCATGGTTATTGGTAACTGAGGCACATAAACAGAGTCTTTTATAAACCCCCACAAGAAATAATGACATACAGTCAAGTCCGGTGACCTAGGAGGCCAGTAACGTAAGGCTCAATCATTTGTCCCACGATGCCAGAAATTGAAGCTTCTACGTCATTGCGATCAAAAGATTCGGCCAGTTATGTCACATATTTTGATATTCGCAAACTCTCTCATTAAAATCTAATTGGTACTTTTCGTTGACTTAGAACTATGAACTTTGGCAGGAAGCAAGGTATTACAGTACAAGCAAAGGAAAAAATCCATTTATTGTTAAGTTTTGATTACGTCACATGAGAAAATATTGTCTTTGTCATTTGTTATCCGCCTGCCTGGCTGACCTGTTAAAAACCCTTTTTCTCAGTGATGGGTAGACGTACATCCTGTCCCTTGGTATCGATAACAGGCAAAACCGAGCTTGGTGGCGCAATGGTTAGCACTCTGGACTCCGGAGGATAACGGTTCAGTCCTGCGTCTGGACATCCAGATTTAGGTTTGGCATGATTTCCGAAAATCGTTTCACGTAAATGCCGCGTTGGTTCCTTTGAAACGGAACGGCCGATTTCCTTCCCCATCCTTCCTTAATCCGAACATATGCTCCGTCTCTAATGACCTCGTTGCCGACAGAACGCTGAACACTAATCTCCTCGTCCTCCTCCGATAACAGGCAGAAATCATCGAGATTCTCGATTCCTGGTGAAATGTTTCTTTTTTATGTGTAAATAAATTTAAGCCCCAAAAAGTAAAATAATTTATGTAAACCTACGTAAGGAACGCTTTATTTTTGTATTAATTCCGTGTATTGCCTTTACGTTGTCTTATAATGTTAAGCTGTAATTAATTTCTCTTGAATGTGGGAGAGCATACAGATGTTAAAACTAGCAAAAGAGAGCAACTGTATTTTTTTAATCGGCAAATAGTGCAGCAGACGCAGCGCAAACGGCGACAGCAATCAACTTTTATGCGATAAGCCGCTCCGGAAAAGAGCGCGGCGAAGTCTCGCGAACATTTTTCCACGCAAGAGGTTTCCAGAACAGTTAGAGACAAGGGAAAAATGACAGTAAAGTTACGTTCAGTCGTCTACTTATATGTAACAGGAGTGGCGTCTGACTCTCTCTCTCTCTCTCTCTCTCTCTCTCTCTCTCTCTCTCTCTTATCTTTCGTGAGACCCGGTCTCCACTGATGCCTCCGCTCTTGTCGACAGGCAGTTGTACTTAAAGATGTTTTCAAGGTGTGTAAGGTATTTTTTATGTTAGCAGAAGAGCCAACACCGTGTTACGAGTGGAGGCCGAAATGCACGCGTTTTAACTCACGCAGGCTGGCATGAGGAGGGAAGAACTGTACTGACGTGAGGTCTGGAACATGACAAGGAATGGGAATTCAGAAAGCTGACGTAATTAGTTTGATACTTAACTTTAATCCATTAATGATGAACGTCGCTCTTGAGGGTACATGATTCACAATAATATTTGTTCAGAATATATTCATGAAGATAGTTCTTATAGTAACTGAATATGGCGCCTTGCTAGGTCGTAGCAAATAACGTAGCTGAAGGCTATGCTAAACTGTCGTCTCTGCAAATGAGAGCGTACATAGTGAACCATCGCTAGCAAAGTCAGCTGTACAACTGGAGCGAGTGCTAGGGAGTCTGTCTAGACTAGACCTGCCGTGTGGCGGCGCTCAGTTCGCAATCACTGATACTAGCGACACGCGGGACCGACGTATACTAACGGACCGCGGCCGATTTAAAGGCTACCACCTAGCAAGTGTGGTGTCTGGGCAAGACTTTTATGGATAACGCGTAATATTAATGACCGGCATACGGCCAAAAAAACGATTTGCGCCGTTAGTCCATTCTAACGGTATCAAAGAAATTTAGACAAAATATTGAATTATTAATTTTCTCTCTGTTAGTGGTAAAGTTCTCTATGCCGTGTGATAATTTAAAATTATCATCACTTTCTTACTTGGCTGCTTCTTTTAATTAACAGCACTCCAGTTAATTTCCTCTTATCAAAGTTTATTTTTCGATTACGACTAAAGATCGCCTCTCAAAATAGAGAGAAAATATTTCTTTTTCGAAGAAAATAATAATAATTCACAGGGGTGGAAGAACTATCTGTGTACATAGTTAAGTTTGTAAGGAACCCGCGGAGATCGAGTCCTAACACGCACTTACATGGGTTTTTCCTATGTACCATGCGCAAAGTGAGCCGAAAAACTGTGAATTGGATACTAATATCGGTTGTTACTGAATAGTTCTACGTGCGACGGCTTCTCGCACACAACACCCAGCCCCGTCCAGGAGATCATGTACCCTCGTCCAAAACGGGCGCTGCCGTGTACGCAGTATCCAAGCCAGCCAATTCGATCGGATAGCAACACGATGCCGAGGCGGACGGAAACTGGACCTGCCTACTGCTTCTCCCAGTGGACCCAGTAGGGCCTGTGACGCAGTGAAATCAGAGGAGGTATGACAGCGCAGAGCGCCACAGCTTCTAACAACGAAAATGCAGATAAAATACCGTCTGCACCGGCCAAAATTTTCGTCGTTTAATGTTCGTTCATAACTTCCACGGTACTTTTGATTCTGAAGCTTTATGTTGTACTACAGAAAGTATATTTAACACGTAATCGATGTAATAATGTATTTACTTTTGACTGTATATAATCGACTGTAATTATAACGAAAATTTTGTAAACTGCTGGGTAATAGCCAAGGGAACTATATTGAAGTATATCGATAGCAACGACGAAATGGAAGTAGCTGTGCCGTATTTTTATCTTTGCGCATTGAGAGTCTCTGACGCGTTGCGTGCAGGGAGGAAGCACAGCATATTGAGTGATGAAAGAGTGCGGAAGTGTTTGTTGGGCGCTCCCGCCGCCGCGGTGTGCAGCTATGCCCGCGCCAATGTAGACGCTCCATATTTGTTAATCCTCGAGTGTCGAGCGCACGGTGGGAGTGGGGAGGCGGTTAAAACTTGCAGGGCACCTATATTGTGATTGTCCTCAGACATTATTATCAAGAAGGGACCCTTTACCTTCCATGCAATCACCGGGTGTCGTAAGAATATGAAAATTGATTAAATATTTACTGCCAGTTTTGTCTTTTTCGTAATGACCAGTTTCAGTCTAACTTTTCTGCCTTAGTAACTGTTCATTCTTGTATTGCGTGGCAGAGGTGTATGTGTGTATTGATCCAGAGACCTAGAAACGACGGTGAGGCTTCCTCCCGCCGTAGCCCTCAGTGGTCCACAAACCTACAACATGCCACAGCAGTCCACCCACCCCGCCACCGCCCCACACCGAACCCACGGTTATTGTGCGGTTCGCCCCCCCCCCCCCCCCCCCAGTGGACACTCCCCCCCCCCCCCCCCCCGGGAAAGTCTCATACCAGACGAGTGTAGCCCCAAATGTTTGCATGGTAGAGTAATTATGGTGTTGACGTACCTGGAGACAATGTTTGTGCAGCAATCGCCAACATAGTGTAAGTAAGGCGGAATAAGGGAAACCAGCCCGCATTCGCCGAGGCAGATGGAAAACCGCTTTGAAAACCATCCAAAGGCTGGCCAGCACACCGGACCTCAACACTAATCTACAGGGCGGAGTCGTGCTGGGGAACGGCATGCCTTCCCGCTCGGGAAGCAGCGCGTTAGACCGCGTGGCTAGCCTGGCGGGCGTTACAGAGGTACTTAAAGTAAAATTTCACTGGTAAAACTAATAACCAAAGACACAGCACTAATTAAGAGTATGCAATTTCACTTATTCTGTATTTAGTGTAGATAGTGACTTCTGCTGGCTTGGTATGTATTTTATTGTTGATATTTTAAAAGTAGAACCAATTGCTTATTTACTTAAAGTAAATTCATTTCAGTCTTTCAATAATCAAAAGTAAATTGCTTGTCTTTTTCTAAATTTTGCATTGCGTTACACTGAGGTTATTGAAAGTAATTCTTTTTTTACATAACGAAGTTTAAGTTAAGCCAGTCACTTATTTAGCCGTTAACTTCATTTAATTTTACTTTCAATATTTTGTATTTCAGAATAAGTAACTGCAATCTCATTGCTTTCTGATTCATTTATTATGTTGTGAAATGTTATGCTATGGAGGAACTTGACATCCATGTGTTTCCAAGTCAGTGGTTGTTTCAAAATGTTCAAATGTGTGTGAAATCTTATGGGACGTAACTGCTATGGTCATCAGTCCCTAAGCTTACACACTACTTAACCTAAATTATCCTAAGGACAAACATACACATCCATGACCGAGGGAGGACTCGAACATCCACCGGGACCAGCCGCACAGTCCATGACTGCAGCGCCTTAGACCAGTGATTGTTTGCTTAAAATTCTTTTCCATTACTTTTCTCAAGATTCTCTAGATTCATTGCCCTAGCGTGCTGGCGACCGTTTAATTATCCCTTTTTTAGCTAATCAGTGTTTTCATTGTGTTAGGAGTGACTTTGTAGTAAATATTTTATGGTGCCCTTTTTCCTCGCTGCGAGAGTCTTGAGCAGTTGCACTATACTCCACCCATTTAAAGATTATCATCAGTATTTAGGTTAAACTTAGAATAGATTCTTCCTTCAGAAGAGTCTGTTGTACACATTCCTACAACTAACCGGCGTTGTTCTCCTTCACTGACGATAGCCTCACTCACTGTAAAATTTCATCAGGCATATGCTATCTCGGTCAGTTATATCGCAGTCCAGTTGGTCGATTAGGAAGGGGGAGGTTACAAGCTGTCCAGCAACCTCCTGTGTCGTAGGGAAACAGTGATGTACTTATATGCAAGCGTTTCAGTAGCAATGAATAGGCTAAAAAGTCACATGTCCAAGCCCACTTCCGCACAGCATGCACAGAACCGCCAAGCAAGTCGCCGGCCGGTGTTACCGTGCGGTTCTAGGCGCTTCAGTCTGGAACCGCGTGGCCGCAACGGTCGCAGGTTCGAATCCGGCCTCGGGCATGGATGTGTGTGATGTCCTTAGATTAGTTAGGTTTGCGTAGTTCTAAGTTCTTGGGGGCTGAACACCACAGATGTTAAGTCCCATAGTGCTCAGAGCCATTTTTGAACCGCCAAGCAAGGTGGGTGGGCGTTAGGCTATCAGTAGATCTAGGAGTATTAAGGTGGTATTCTTAACACACAAGTGGTGCCTTAGAAAGGGCCCTAGAAAGGATAAGGTATAACGGAAAACTTCAGTCTCTAGGATGTCAAAATTTAGGTTAGGTCCGTCGGGGGTCCACACCAGCCCCCTATAGCTAAACCTCGCATAGTCTGGTAGAGGGGCGCCGACTGCTCGTGTGTGAAGCGCCCCGCCATCAATGCCGACACCGCAGCACCAGTGCTGGCGGTACAGTTCGTTGGTCTCTGCTTACCTGTATTGGTATGGGTAGATGGATCGAGAGGTATGTTATGCATCCTGATCGATTTTGCCGTGGACGCAAAAGACTCCAGCGACGACACTGTTGTACGCAAGGCTGTGGTTGAACAGATCGGGAGGTTCGTAGTGGGCCGGGAAATGTCATGGAACTCTCTGGTGCAGGCAGTGGTTCTGTGTGGGGCAGTCACGGGCGACAGACGGGAGTGAGGGAGAACTGCAGGTCGGATCAGAGGCCTTATTTTAACGAGAAGCATTGTGTGGACGTCCTTTGAAGTGCGAGGCGTTCAAGCAGTTTTGGACAGCTGCCTCTACCCCTCAGTTAGCATTTGGAACTTCGAGCTTGTGCTGTCGTCACGACTCATTAGACATGCTATGCAGAGCATTCGCTGTAATCGTTCGATTTTGAATGTATGTGTTCCTAGGCTTTTCAAAGCGTTAACTGATAGTGCTAGTCTCACCGTACACTCTGTTAAAGTGGTTGCCTGAACATTTCGTCGTTTGGTGTTGAAATTGTGAAAGAAACTACACTACTGATCATTAAAATTGCTACGCAAAGAAGAAATGCAGGTGGAAAACGGGTATTCATTGGACAAATATATTATACTAGTACTGACATGTGATTACATTTTCACGAAATTTGGGTGCATAGATCCTGAGAAATCAGTACCCAGAACAACCACCTCTGGCCATAATAACGCCTGGGCATTGAGTCAAACAGAACTAGGATGGCCTGCACAGGTACAGCTGCCCATGCAGCTTCAACACGATACCACAGTTTATCAAGAGTAGTGTCTGGCATATTGTGACGAGCCAGTTGCTCTACCACCATTGAAAAGACGTTTTCAATTGGTGAGAGATCTGGAGAATTTGCTGGCCAGGGCAGCAGTCCAACATTTTCTGTATCCAGAAAGGCCCGTAAAGGATTTGTAACATGCGGTAGTGCATTATCTTGCTGAAATGTAGGGTTTCGCAGTGATCAGATGAAGGGTGGAGCCACGGGTCGTAACACATCTGAAATGTGACGTCTATGCTTCAAAGTTCCGTCATTGTGAACAAGAGGTAACCGAGGCGTGTAACCAATGCGCACCATACCATCACGCCGGGTGATACGCCACTATGGCGATGAATACACGCTTCCAATGTGCGTTCACTTCGTTTTCGTCAAACACGGAAGCGACCATCATGATGCTGTAAACAGAACCTTAATTCACCTGAAAAAATGACGGTTTGCCATTCGTGCAGCCAGGTTCGTCGTTGAGTACACCATCCCAGGCGCTCCTATCTGTGATGCAGGGTAACCGCAGCCATGGTCTCCGAGCTGATAGTACATATGCTTCAAACGTCGTCGAACTGTTCGTGCAGAAGGTTGTTGTCTTGCAAACGTCCCCATCTGTTGACTCAGGGATCGAGACGTGGCTGCACGATCCGTTACAGCCATGCGAATAAGATGCCTGTCATCTCGACTGTTAGTGATAAAAGGCCGTTGGGAACCTGCACGTTGATCCGTATTACCCTCCTGAACTCATCGATTCCATATTCTGCTAACAGTCATTGTATCACGATCAATGCGAGCAGCAATGTCGCGATACCACAAACCGCAATCGCGGTAGGCCACAATCCGACCTTTATCAATGTCGGCAACGTGATGGTAGGCATTCCTCCTCCTTACAAGATGCATCGCAGCAACGTTTCACCAGGCAACGCCGGTCTACTGCTGTTTGTGTATGAGAAATCGGTTGGAAACTTTCCTCATGTCAGCACGCTGTAGGTGTCACCACCGGCGCCGACATTGTGTAAACGCTCTGAAAAGCTAATCATTTGCATATCACAGCATCTTCTTCCTGTCGGTTAAATTTCGCGTTTGAATCACTTTCTCTTCGTGGTGTAGGAATTTTAATGGCCAGTAGTGTATTTTGGTACCCTTGACGTATTTCGCCAGCAAGCATGACATTTGTGAAAGAACCGCTTTCGACTGCAGTGTTTTTGTACGACGTGTACCTTACAACTGCTAACGAGACACATGTTTTCTGAGTTAACTAATTTACTTGTCTGTCTGCTGAAGAAGCCTGGTAATATTCTGTGCACTAATTTTCCGTGCTAGAATGGGATTCTTTTGTAATTGCGGGCGGCCTTCGGCGGAATTGTCTGCTCTTGACCAGCCGATTGGGTGATGGATATTCTGGCTCCTGTCCTGTAATGTGTAACTGTGTTGACCGTTTCCAATGTCCGTAATCTCCATGTAACAAAATTTAAAAAATGTCACTCTTTTTATATTTGCCTTTTATTGTTATTCTTTACTTATTACTTTCTTACAGTCTGGATTTACTTTTGTACTTCCCATTAATAATTCTTAAATATTTTTATCTATAATTACTATTTTACTTTGAACGTAATGGCTTTCGGTATTGTAATCTGGACATAACGGTTTCTGGAAATATTTTCCTTTTAAAATAATTGGTTGTTATTACTGTGGTCTACAATCCGAAGACGGGTTTATTCAGCTATCCATGCTACTCTATCCTCTGCAAGCCTCTTCATCTTCGAGTAACTACTGTAGCCTACATGCTTCTCAATCTGCTTACTGTATTCATGTCTTGGTCTCCCGCTACCATTTTTACCTCTCACACTTCTATCCAACATTAAACTGGTAATCCCTTGCTGTCACAGAATATGTCCCACCAATCGTTCTCTTCTTCTAGTCAGGTTGTTCCACAAATTGCTCTTCTCCCCAATTCTGTTCAGTACCTCCATATTAGTTACGTGATCGACCCGTCTAATCTTCAACATTCTTCTGTAGCACCACATTTCGAAAGCTTTTATCCTATTTTTATCTAAACTGTTTACTGTCCATGCTTCACTTCCATACATAACTTCGCTCCAGACAGATACTTTTAGAAAAGACAAAATAAATCTTAAATATGTATTCGGTGTTAACAAGTTTCTTTTCATTTCCTTTTATATCCTCTCTATTTCGCCCATCATCAATTATTTTGCGGCCCAAGTAGCGAAACTCATCTACTGCTTTAAGTGTTTAATTTTATAATCTAATTTCCTTGGCATCATTTGATTTAATTCGTCTAAATTGCAATATCCTTGTTTTCCTTTTGTTGTTGTTTGTCTTATACGCTCATTTCAAGACGATGTCCATTAGGTTCAACTGGTCTTCTAAGTCCTGTCCTGTCTCTGGCAGAATTACAATGTCATCGGCAAAAAGTCTTTATTTCTTTTTCCCTGTACTTTAATTCCTATTCTTATTTTTCTTTGGTTTCCTTTATTTCTTGTTGGATTTGCATATTCAATGACATTGGGAATGAGCTACAACCCTGACCAACTTCCTTCTCAACCACTGTTTCCCTTTCACGCCCCTCCACCCTCATAACTGCGGTCTAGTTTCTGTAAAGTTGTAAATAGCTTTTCGCTCCCTGTATTTTACCCACGCTACCTTCAGAATTTCAAAAACTGTTTCCCAGTCAATATTGTCTAAGGTTTCTCTAGTACTATAAACTTAGGTTTGCCTTTCCTTAACCTATCATCTAAGACAAGTCGTAAGGTTGGTACTGCTTCACGTCTTCCTAAATTTCTCCGGAATCTAATCTGGTCTTCCCAGATGTCGGCTTTACCAGTTTCTACCTTCTTCTGTAAAGAATTTGTGTCAGTATTTCGCTGCCATCACTTACTAAACTGAGAGTTCCGTAATTTTTACACCTCGTGGCTCCTGCTTTCTGTGGAATTGCGATTACTACATTCGTCTTGAAGTCTGAGGGTATTTCGTCTGTCTCATATGTGTTACACACCAGGCAGAAAAGGTTTGTTATGGCTGGTTCTCCCATGGTTTCCAGTATCTTTTACGGATTGCCTACTCCCGTGGCATTTCTCGGCTTAGATTTTTCGGAGCTCTGGCACGTGCTTCTCGCTGTAGCATATCTCCCATCTCACCTTCATCTACGTCGACTCCCTTTCTAAAATACTGTTTTCAAGATTATCTCCCTTCTATAGATTCTCTATATACTCCTTCCACCTTTCAGTTTCCCTTTCCTTGCTTAGGGGTTTGCTTCACATCTGAGCTCTTGATATTCATACAGCTGGTTCTGTTTTCCCCAAATACCTCTTTAATTTTCCTGTAGACGGTATCTATCTTTCCCCTTATGAAACATGCTTCTCGTTCCTTACATTTGTCCTCTAGCCACTCCTACTTAGCTATTTTGCGCTTCCTGTCAATCTGATTTTTTAAACTTTTGTATTCCCGTTCGCCTATTTCATTTTTATATTTTCTCCTTTCATCTTTTAATTCATTATATCTAGTGACATCCAAGGATTTCTACTAGCCCTCGTCTTTTTGCCTATTTGATCCTCTGCTACTTTCACTATTTCATCTCTTAAAGCCACTCATTTGTCTTGCACTGTGTCCCTTTCCCCTATTCCGGTCAACCGTCACCTAATGCTCCTTCTGAAACTCTCAACAACTTCTGGTTCTTTCAACTTTCCAGGTCCCATCTCCTTAATATCCTTACCCTCTTCCAATTTCTTCAGTTTCAATATACAGTTCGTGACCAATAAATTGCGGTCAGAGTCCACGTCTGCCCCTGGAAATGATTTACAATTTAAAACCTGGTTGCTAAATCGCTAAATCTCTGCCTTACCATCGATCTGAAACCCTCCGGTGTCTCATAGTTTCTTTCACGTGTACAGTGTTCGTCTATGTTTCTTATACCGACTGTTAACGATAATTATGCTCTGTGCAAAACTCTGCCAGGCGTCTTCCTTTCCCACTCCTTTCTTCCAGTTGTATCCACGATTTATCTTTCTTGCAGATACTTTTACAACGTCCAGTACAGGTGCTGCAGCTTTGCACCCCATGAATAGTAATATTGTTCTGGACTTTCTTTACAATCAATAATCTTATTAAATGTTTGAACGAAAAGTGCCATTATAGTATCACTTCATAACCTGAACTATCGCTTTCGCCTGCGAGAGCGCAGCATTGTAAATAATATCGTTGGCTTCTTATCATTCCGTGATTTTTAACATAATTGTGTATTCCGTGACTTTAACAACGATTTTTTTCTCTGGTGGTAGAATGGACAACAAAATGACGTTTTTCCAAAGGAGGTGTACTTCTATTGTTAAAAAGGAAACGATAGCCACCATTGCTGGGAGATATTAGAAAATATTAATTTTTGTCAGTATACGCTCTTGTAAGAAGATAGATATGTGCTGTAATAGTTGAGCACTGAGAAGAACGTTTTATGAAATAATAATTGTTATCTTGAAAGGAAACATTTTTCTCATTTTTGAAGCGAATATTATGCGCATCTTCCCTCTCCTAGTAATTAAGATACAAAGTGCAAGCAAGCAGAAGACTTAGGATTTTGAATGCTAGGTAGTACTGTGCGATGCCTGTTTAATATCACTGCCTTTTCAAATGAACAGATTCTCTTTTGTGAAAAGCGAAAATTTGTGGACTTACCCTACCGACACAGACTATCATATTTGTTCAGAATCGTATCCATCTGACTTGCTCTTTAGTAACAGCGTCTACAATTTTTAAGAGTTACATTACGACGCAGATCTTGAAAAGCCGTTTCTGATGCTGGCTGCTAAGAAGAACTTTAACCTTGGGTGCGTTCAATTGCATTCCGAAGACGCCACGGATTACTGCAAAAGTAATAATTCACTTTTTTCAGTCAAGAAGACAGTAATTAAGATCCACAGCTCGAAATATTTTATTTTTAATGAAAAGGACAGATTTATTTAAATCATTTAACACTAGGAAGAAAAGAGGACCTTATAAGAACAGTAGTATTAATTAATTTTGCAGCGGAAAGTTTCAAGGCTACTTGTCTGTTTGTTCTTCTTGCTCTTATCAGGAACATTTAATAATTTTTCTAGTGGCCAAGGGAGGGTCATTAGACCATACAGCAGGAAGTTTCATGGCATCTTAAAGAGGTGTTTCCCAGTCACCAGCATGTACATTGGATCCAAATATGCGGTTACTCACAGAGTTTCCGATAATGTCATAATAATCACTGAGATTCAAGATAGTCCTCAACCAGCTCTGTATGTGCACCAAAATCCATCTTGATAGGTATAAGAATACGAAAAATACAAAACACGGGAAGCTAAACAAAATAAAGTCGCATTTACCTCACGAGAGAAATTAACGTAACTTTAAAATGTGTTAAAAATACGATTTGACAAGTGAACTGAAATAACAGGTTTCAGAAATCTATTTGTTTCAGAGCATTAAATATGCCCTGAATATAACGGCTTTAGGTCCTCTATTATTGTTGGTACGATATTTAACAACTATTGGAACTGCGGCCACCATGGACATAACGGCGTATGGAAGTTCAAACGTACTTCTGAGTTACTTTCACAACAGAAAGAGCAAGTACTGGAACTTGTCTTACGTCTAAACTGCGCGGCTCGAAGCGCGCTATTTCGACATATAAAAAATTAATATTGGAAAAAATTGATTTAACGTCTTTTGGAAGCGGGCGACCCACTTGAGCTGGATATCCTAGTACGGTGGCACACGAATTTTCTGGGCTTAAGATTTCGAGGGTATTTTACTGATTTAGTGTTATTGTATGAGTTGCCAGTGAGCAGTAGGCGCTTGTTGATGCCAAGATGTCGTTCTTAGATTCGAAGTTAAGTAATTTTCCTATTGTCTCCTGTAATGTACTACTAAACAGGTCGTTTAAGTTGACCTTACACTGTCACCTACTGGTATTTCTCAGCGATAAAAAATTCTGGGGACACTTTAGAGACTCATTTAATGCCATCATATTACGGGCAGGGACCCGTCGAGATTTGTTTTCATGTTGTAACGTGTTATAGTGCTTGACGTACAAGGAGTTGAACAACATTGATATTTTTTAAAATATAACTGAAATTATTCCCTTTTGATTGTATTATTCCCTTTTACATCTGTGTAATTTCTGCTGAGACGTAGTCCTGTGTATTATTGTTTTTAAGGAATAATATATTTACTGATTGCTTCACCTGAAGTTGTATTAATGTACATATTTTGAGTATAAATGAATGAAAGGCCTTAACATAATTAAGTGTGAGTCTAGAAAACCACGATATTTAGTGAACTGTCGGCTTCTTTTCACTAAAGGAACCCTGTTTCCTAGTCAACCTGCTCAGTAATGTAAAATCAGAGCGGTTTCAGTATCAAGACTATTACAACAGTTATCAATAGTTATAATGGTGTTTCAAAAAGGACTTTACAAATTCGATAGTTCATATAAGCTAATTCATAGTACCTATGGTGGCGATTGTAGTGTAAATTTGTAGGGAAATACATCACGTTTTGTCTCGCTTAGTTCGCTAGTGCCGAATCGCACCATAAGGAGCGCTAGCGGCAGTTTCGTTAAAGATGGCTGCCTTCACTGGACCACCCGCCGTGCTAACTGTGTGTTCGGCGACAACAGTTCAGCGTAATTTCCATTCCAAGTACGCCAAAGATTCTCTTCGTAAGCTTACAATTTATGAGTGGCATAAATCTTTTGTAGAAACAGTGTGCTCGGTAAGACTGGGAAATCATCAGATCGTCCAAGCACATCTGACGAGGTCGTTGAGCGATTGAAATCGACCCGGTGCTCAACTCGCATACTGCAAATCCGACATTCGACTGTTTCATGTGTGTTGAGAAACCGTTTGCATTTGAAACCGTACAAGCAATAAATGACACTGATAAAGTTGCTTGCAAGAACTTCTGTGCAGATATGTTAAATCGATTACATAAGGATGAACATTTCTTGGACAAAATAATCTTTTCTGATGAGTCGACTTTTCACTTAGGTGGCAAGGTCCCACGAAACTGTTGGATATGGGCCAGTAACATGTTCTAGATAGCTCTAAACTCAACGTTTTTTGTGCATTGAGCAAGAACAAAGTGTACGGACCCTTTTTTCCGTGAGAGAACCACCAACAGTATAGTGTAACTGGATATGTTACTACAATTTTTTATACCACGGTTCGATGAGGATGACGAAGAACTAAATCTTTACTACATGCAAGATGGTGCACCACCACATTACCTGGCTGACATCCGGGATTTTCCCAGTCACCGCTTTCCAGGTCAATCGATTGTCCATGATGCGCCAATTGAATGGCCCCCACGTTCAAAAGAATTGTTCAAATGGCGCTGAGCACTATGGAACTTAACTTCTGAGGTCATCAGTCCCTTAGAACTTAGAACTACTTAATCCTAACTTACCTAAGGTCATCACACACACCCATGTCCGAGACAGGATTAGAACCTGCGACCGTAGCGGTCGCGCAGTTCAAGACTGTAGCGCCTAGAACCACTCGGCTACCCCGGCCGGCGCCCCCACGTTCCCCAGACCTGACAACGCCCGATTTCTTTTTCTTTTTTTTTTTCATTGGGACTCATCAGTGATATCGTGTTTGTATCTCCTGTGCCGGCTTCTCCACTTGAACTTAGAACTTACGCCGCCACTGAGCAAGTTACGTCTGCAATTTACAGCGAGTTTGGGAAGCAATTAACTTACGATTGGATGTGAGCAGGATTACCAACGGAGGCCACATACAACATCTTTAGTTTAAGGTAAGAAAAATAGATGTGTTACCCTACAAAATAACACTAAACTCAGCTCCATGTCTTCTTTCAATAAATTGTATGAATCTTTAAAGTTGTAAAATCCTTTTTGAAACACCCTCTGTATTGCACAGTTAATTTATTACATGGACGTAGATAAATAACTACAGTGTTCACGTTACCAGTTTGGGTATTTAATTGCTGTCTTCAAATGTGATGATCACCTAACTTGACGAAGCTGTGTCAAGATGCCAATAACTTACCGACACCGGTGTTGTGAACACTACAAGTGTTAAGCGATGGCCGGCCGGAGTGGCCGAGCGGTTCTAGGCGCTACAGTCTGGAACCGCGCGACCGCTCTGGTCGCAGGTTCGAATCCTGCCTCGGGCATGGATGTGTGTGATGTCCGTAGGTTAGTTAGGTTTAAGTAGTTCTAAGTTCTAGGGGACTGATGACCTCAGAAGTTAAGTCCCATAGTGCTCAGAGCCATTTGTTAAGCGATGTCGACACAATAGATTATTATATACACACCTATAAGGGCAAATGCTTCTGTTTCACAATGTCTCAGTTCTCCAAAAAAATCTACACGTTAACAGAGGTCATGCATGTGTCAAAGTCATCCGAGATACTCCTCCAGTTATGAATCAATATACTGTGGAACTTGAGTCTGCGCTGTTCGAAGGGTTAGGGTATTACTGATTGTGGACAGTGCAGATTTGTTGGAGCGTGTACAGTCAAATGTAGAGGGAAGACCATAGCGCCCCTCGCAGTGCCTGAATACGAAATTAGTTTCGTCAAAAATAAATAAGTACTGAAAATCACTCCGGGCGTTACCGGAACGTGTTCAGAGGCACTGCAGGGTTTGTGAAGTGACAGACGTTAATGACGCAGGGTAACAAATTCCGCTCCTTGGAAAAGCAAGCTGACAGAGGACTGCAAAAACGCTTCGCGGGTTAGAAATGCTCGAACAAGACCTCCTTTGAGTGCAAAGGGGGAAGCGAGATAATGAATATGCAGATCAGGAGGCGACCGACAAATGAGCTTACGAGAGCAGTGTTCGTAATTTTTCGCGAAATGAAGCTCTTTGTACGGTAAGTTCAGCAGTTCGATGTCTTCGCTCTCTTTAGAAGCCATGCATTTATTACCGTCATTTTCTCCTTAAGAAACTCCTTGAGAAGCTGATGGCATTTGCTTGCGCGTGTCTCTGACATCAAAGCCCTCAGACAGTGAATTGCGTTCTCCGCTCATCAAGTGAGCGACAAAAGGTGGGCGACTGTAGTAGTGGCCTGTTCTAGGTCATGTTCCTCTTTCTTTCAGAGTGCTGTATACGTTTGCTGCCCGTTGTAGCTTGCACGTCCACCGAAGGAGCATGTAAAAGAAGAGGAAATAAATTTCAACTGCAATTTAAGAACCTCGTTTGTTCACTACGCTAACAGTTCTGATTCATAGTTGAAACAAGGCTATCACTTTAGTACACAGGGTAATTCAGTTGAACGCACCATAAACCACGCACGAGATTCTCATATTCTCTCGTTCGTTAAGTGCAAACTGTTAGCGCTACAAATGCATAAGCAGAACCTTTTCTTTTAGGAAATTAAGTATAGTTAAATTTTGTAGCGAGGTACGTTTTCGCTGGAGGCGAAACGAGCAATAGTGATCTTCAAACGCACCTCTAATAGCCCTGGGGGACTGGAATCCAGTTGTAGGGGAAGGAGTAGAAGAAAACGTTACAGGAGAATATGGGCTCGGGAAAGGAATGAGAGAGAAGAAAGACTAATTGATTTCTGTAAAAAATTGAGCTAGTAATAGCGAATGCTCTGTTCGAGAATCACAAGGGCAGGAGGTATACTTGGAAAAGGTCGGGTGATACCGGAAGATTAGAGTTAGATTACATCGCGGCCAGACAGAGATCCTGAAATCGTATACTGAATTTTATGACGTACCCAGGAGCAGATATAGAATCAGATCACAATGTAGTAGCGATGAAGAGTAGGTTGAAGTTTCAAAGATCAGCCAGAGAGAATCAGTACGCAAAAAACTGGGATACGGAAGTATTAAGGAATGACGTAATACGCGTTTTCTAAGGCAAGATACAGCAATTATCTCTGTAGGTAGTACACTTGAAGAAGAATGGTCATATCTAAAAAGGGCAATCACGGAAGCTGGAAAAAAAAGATAAAGTGCAAAGGTGATAACTCGAGGAAACAATGGGTAACTAGGGAAATATTTCATTTGTTCGATGAAAGAAGGAAGTACAAAAGCGATCAGGGAAATTCAGGAACACGGGAATACGAGGCCCTGAGGTGTGAAATAAATAGGAAGTGCAAGGAAGTTAAGACGAAATGGGTGCACAAAAAACGTGAAGAAATCGAAAAGGGAACGATTTTGAGAAGGACTGACTCAGCATATAACAAAGTAAAACAACATTCGGTGAAATTAAAAACAACAGTGGTAACATTAAGAGTGCAATGCGAAATCCACTGTTAAATGCAGAGGAGAGAGCAGATAGATGGAAAGAGTACATTGAATGCCTCTGTGAGGAGGCAAAATTTGTCTTATGTGATTTAAGAAGAAACAAGAGTCGATTTAGAAGAGATGGGGGGTCCAATATTAGAATCAGAATTTAAGAGGACTTAAGTTCAGGTAGGAATAAGGGACACATAATATCCCATCAGAATTCCTAAAATCAATGGGATAAGTGGCAACTAAATGACTATTAACGTTGGTGTGTACAATGTATGAGTCTAGCGACACACTATCTGACTTTCGGGAAAATATCATCCACACACTTGCGAAAATTGCAATAGCTGATAAGTAAGAGAATGATCGCGCAATCAGCTTAACACCTCATGCATGCAAGTTGCTCACACGAATAATAAACAGAGTAATGGAAAAGAAAATTAAGGATGTGTCAGATGAGGGTCAGTTCGGCTTTAGAAAAGGAAAACGCACGAGGGCGGTAATTCTGAGGTTGCGGTTGATAATGGAAGCAACACTAAAGAGGAATCAAGGTAATTTAATAAGATATTTCGACCTGGGAAAATCTTTCGACATTGTGAAATGGTGTAAGATGTTCAAAATTCTAAGGAAAACCAGGGTATGCTATAGGGAGAGACTGGTAATATACAATATGTAGAAGAGCCAAGAATGAATAACTAGAGTGGACGACGAAGAACGAAATGCTCGGATTAAAAAAGGTGTACGACAGGAATGCAGACTTCCGCCCCTACAGTTCAACTTGTATATCCAAGAAACAATGATGGAAGTAAAAGAAAGGTTCAGGCGTGGGATTAAATTTCAAGGTGAAAGTATATCAGTGATAAGATTCGCTGATGACAATGCTATCCTGAGTGAAAGTGAAGAAGAATTACATGATCTGGGGAATGGAATGAACGGTCTAATGATTAGAGAATAGTGGCTGAGAGTAGATCGAAGAAAGACGAAAGTAATGAGAGGTAGCAGAAATGAAAACAACGAGAAACGTAACATCAGAACTGATGGTCACGAAGCAGATGAAGTTTAGTAATTCTGATACCTAGGCAGCAAAGTAACCAATAACGGACGGAGCAAGGAGGAGATAAAAAGTAGACTAGCACTGGGAAGAACGGCATTCCTCGCCACCAGAAGTTTGCTAGGATCAAAAACAGGTCTTAATTTGAGGAAATAATTTCTGAGAGCGTACGTCTGGAGCACAGTGAAACATGGACTGTGGGGAAACCGGAAAAAAAGAGAATCAAACATTTGATATGTGTTGCTACAGAGGAATGTTGAAAATTATGTGGAGTGATAAGAAATGAGGAGATTCTGCGCAGATTCGGAGAGGAAAGCAATGTCTGGAAAACACAGATCAGGCGAACGGACAGGATGATAGGACATCTGTTAAGACATGAGGGAATGACTTTCAAGGTACTAGAGGGAGCTGTAGAGGGCAAAAACTGTAGAGGAAGATAGAGATATGAATACAGCCAGCAAATAATTGAGTTCGTAGGTTGCAAATTCTACTCTCAGATGAAGAGGTTGGCACAGGAGAGGAATTTGTGGCGAGTCGCATCAAACCAGTCAGAAGACTGACGACTCAAAAACACAAAGAGTAGAAGGAAGCGATATATTTGCTGACTTTTCTACGGACGTACATTCTCGTAATGTTGACAGTACGTAACACCGTGATGCAGACCGCCAATCTCGCAGCGTCTGCCACTGAAGTTGACTGAGCATCTTCGTGGTGCTTTCGCGGTCACTGAATGAACCTACAACGAAACGCACTGTTCTTCTTTGCATCTTCCCTATTTCCGCTATCAATAATATCTGGTGATGATCCCAGACTGACGAGCAATATACAAGTATCGGCCCAACAAAGGTTTCGTAAGCTAATTCCTTTGCTGATGTATTACATCTTTTGAGGATTCTTACAATGAATCCCATCATGGCGTATGCTTTACCCGCGATTAATACTGGGTGATCAAAAAGTCAGCATAAATTTGAAATTGAATAAATCATGGAATAATATAGATAGAAAGGTACAAATCGACACATATGCTTATAATGACATGGGCTTTTATTAGAACAAAAAAAAAAATACAAAAGTTCAAAAAATGTCCGACAGATGGCGCTTCATCTGATCAGCATACCAATAATTAGCATAACAAAGTAAGACAATGCAAAGATGATGTTCTTTACAGGAAATGCTCAATATGTCCACCATCATTCCTCAACAATAGCTGTAGCCGAAGAATAATGTTGTGAACAGCACTGCAAAGCATGTCCGGAGTTATGGTGAGGCATTGGCGTCGGACGTTGTCTTTCAGCATCCCTAGAGATGTCGGTCGATCACGATACACTTGCGACTTCAGGTAACCCCAAAGCCAATAATCGCACGGACTGAGGTCTGGGGACCTGGGAGGCCAAGCATGACGAAAGTGGCGGCTCAGCACACGATCATCACCAAACGACGCGCGCGAGAGGACTTTCACGCGTCTTGCAATATGGGGTGGAGTGCCATCCTGCATAAACATCGTACGTTCCAACAGGTGTTTATCAGCCAGGCTTTGGATGATGCGATTCTGTAACATATCGACGTACCTCTCACCCGTCACGGTAGCAGTTACAAAACCAGAATCACGCATTTCCTCGAAGAAAAAAGGCTCGATAACGGTAGATGTGGTAAATCCAACCCATACCGTGACTTTCCCGTCGTTCAATGGAGTTTCCACGACATTTCTAGGATTTTCGGTAGCCCAGATTCTGCAGTTGTGGGCGTTGACAGACCCTCGGAGCGTGAAATGAGCTTCGTTTCTCCACAACACGTTACTCAACCAATCGTCATCTTCCGCCATCTTTTGAAACGCCCACACCGCAAATGCCCTCCGCTTTACTAAATCGCTTGGTAACAGTTGATGATGCCGATGGATTTTGTACGGATAGTATCGGAGGGTACGCCTAAGTGCCAACCAAACAGTAGTGAATGGAATGCCGGTGCGACGTGCGACTGCACGAGCGCTGACTTCCCCGTGCATAGACGAACCCGCTACAGACTCCATTTCTTCCTGAACTGTCTCAGCAGAATTACGCCTTGTGCTCGGTCGGCCACTATCGTCTAAACAACCCGTGGCTTCGAACTTCGAAATCATTCTCGCCACAGCTGCATTTGTCAACGGACCTTTACCCGTTCGAATCCCCTTCCTATGGCGATAGGACAGTAACGCTGAACTAGCACATTCCCCATTCTGATAATACAGCTTCACTAAAAGAGCCTTTTCAGGTAGGTCAACATGCTGCGACTTCGTTTTTTTTTCTAATAAAACCCCATGTCGTTCCAAGCATGTGAGTCAATTTTTACCTCTCTATCTACATTATTCCGTGGTTTATTAAGTTTCCAAATTTATACTGACTTTGATAATCCGGTATAATCGGATCTACCAGTAAGCTCACTGTTCCTAGTCCATGTGGCATGGAAGCGAGTGGTACGTCGTCCCTTGTAAGTCATGTTCGACAGTCCACGTTGCCCCACCAACAAAGACGGAAATTTCATCCATGGTGTGGCCATGGATAAGTCAAAGCACGATACATCCTAGTTACCATGTTACAGCCTTGAAAGAGCACAATGGTCCCTTTCGAACGTTGTGCACGCTAATACAGAAATGGTCTTCGCGATCGTGGGACGCTGCACGATTGGCATAACTCATCCCAGTGAAGTGGGGTGCACGTGCCGAACGGTTATATGGAACAAGCACAGTTAGTCCGGTTGGCATCAGGACGTGAACAAACGCCAGGATCTATCGTGCTTAGACGTGTCCTTGGCCAAAACGTTGATGAAGTTCCCGTTAATGTTAGTGAAAAACGTGAACTGTCGAACATGACTTACAACTGACGACGTACCACACGCACCCATGCAACACGGACTAGGAACAGTGACGAATGTAACGAATTGTAGATGTCAATCTTTTTTCAACCCCGACATGAATTTCTGCTGCCAGTTAATAAGGATCCATCTCAACCTCTTTCGGAGTGAACGTTGCGAAGGGAACTGCTTGCAGTGGACGTTTTGATTCTGATACCTCGCAAAAGACCACTGTCCCCATCGCCAAATCAAGCTACGCGTCTTGAGTGGACCACGTTACACAGGACCTGCAAAGTAGCTGTCTGCTGGTGGCGTATAGTGTGAGCCGGTGAGATGCCATTCCGCGAGACGACGAGCGCGCCAACGGCCCAATGAAAACCCGCACTGTACGGTGGGCGTCAAGCAGGATGCGGTTCTGTGATGTTTTTGAGAATGCTTTATGTACCATGACCTGATCTCACTAATTCAGGTCACCTGGGAGGCGACCAAAGATACTTATTTTAACGTACTCGATGACACAGAATTGCTCTTTCTTCTCAGTCATCATGATTACACAGCGGTCACTTCCATGTTCCTAGACGAAAACTGCTGTGATCACCAGGCTTCACAGATACGTCCGTGGTTTGACGAATATTCGAGGATGGGCAGACACCCAGTCTTATTTCATAGAAAATACCTGATATCGTTTGGAATGGCAGGTAAAACGTAGCAATGAAAATCCTCGTAATTTTGAAGCTCTCTGTGATCTGGCTACTATGAGATGTGTCAGCTGGACGAGGGATAGAGAAAGTCGTGAACTCTCTTCCTGGTCGATCTGAGGACATTATCTACGCTATAGCGGTGTTACACGGTATTAGCGTCATGTCTGTGGGGTATGACTTTTTTTTTTTTTTTACTGTGTGCTTCAGTTTCGATGCTTCATTACTCTTAACTAGGGTGAAGCTCATTGATTCGTTCCACAGTCGCGCTGCCACAGTTGGAATCAATCCGATAAAACAGCGTTGTTCCACAATGTTCTACCAACTTAATTTTCATGTCACAGTGAATAATTTCAGTGAAGTGTCGATGTCAATTATACCACCCTGTCCATACTCGTTTTCTTCGTTTCTGGAGAATATATTCAATTCTGCGGAAATTTACCAAGAGTCATTTGACCTGTCGACAGTATGTAAATGTCACAGTGCTACCGAACAAGGCGGGAAATCTGCTGAGATTTTTATAACAACAAAATTTAATCAGGGAGAACATAGTTTTTGCGATGGAAATGGAGAAAGGTGGCTGTTTATCGTCTCTAGTCACCCTAATCGGTCGTTATAGCTTTCCCTTCAGATCAGAGGTACAAAATTCAAAGGCGTGTGAATTCCTAAGGTACCAGACTGCTGAGGTCATCGGTACCTAGACTCACACATTACTTAAACTAACTTATGCTAAGAACGCACACAAACGCATGCCCGAAAGACGACTCGAACTTCCGGCGGGAGGGACGCTCAATCCGTGACATCGCTCCTCAAACCACGCGGCCACTCCGCGTGGCATCATAGGTACAAATCCGTGACTTTTCACGGACTAACGACATGTTGACTCCAACTGGGACAGCTTCTTCTATGCGTTGGAAGACCTATAATTTGAGTTCAAGAAAGGAGATATTCTTCAGTTCACATTTTCTTAGCTCTACTGAGAAGATTAAGAGCATGAGAGGCTTTCCAAGTTGAGGGGGTGCCTCACATACACTGACAATACTTCATCCAAATAACAGAGATTGCTGGAAAAAGTATTATGCTGAGGTAACTTTTCTGGTCATGTGCACTGTTCCCGACAAGGTAGAAGGATGTTGTCTTGAGGAAAGCAGGACTTTAGCGAATACCTTGTGAATGTGGCAATTGTGCAGAGCGTTGGATAGTAGATTCAACGATCAGAGACGATAGCAGATCTATCAGAAGTCCATGTGTTCCCATGTACACATTTCCCACACACGTACACAACACCTACCTGTCTTCGATGATGAAGAGTGACTGCAAGGTTCCTAAGGTATGCTGCATCCTGTTTCAGCCTCTCCTGCAGAGTTATCAAGCTGCGGGGATGTGTGGGGGGATTTTCACTATAGCATTTAACCCCAGATATGTCCTTTGCAGCTTGCGGTATCGACTTCATCTTCGTAGACAATGGCTGATGGAGCGAGCGTGTAAGTAGGCTGTTTATGTTTTCTTTATGTAAGTAGGCTGTTTAGGTTCTTATGTAAGTAGGCTGTTTAGGATTTCTTATTGGTAACGCCACCTCTGTATGAAAATCACTGGCTGTGCTGTGTGCAGTCTGTGGCTGCTTTGCATTGTTGTAATACTCGCCATTGTAGTGTTGGGCAGCGGCAGCTGGATGTGAACAGCGCGTAGCGTTGGGCAGTTGGAGGTGAGCCGCCAGCAGTGGTGGATGTGAGGAGAGAGATGGCGGAGTTTTGTAATTTGTCATGAACTGCTATATTTATATATGATGATATCAAGGTAAATACATTGTTCGTTCTCTATTAATATCTTTCATTTGCTAACTATCCCTATCAGTAGTTGGTGCCTTCCATAGTTTGAATCTTTTATTTAGCTGGCAGTAGTGGCGGTTGCTGTATTGCAGTAGTGGGAGAAACGAAGATTATTGTGAGGTAAGTGATTTGGTGATTTGTGAAAGGTATAGTATAATGTTAGTCAGGGCCATTCTTTGCAGGGATCTTTGATAGTCAGACTGCGTTGCGCTAAAAATATTTTATGTCAGTTTAAGCACAGTCGCGTATAATTGTTGAAAGGGGACGTTTCATATGTCGACCCTTAGCCTAGGATACCTCACTGGAATCTTCTGATTTTTCTTGTAGTTTGTGTAATTAGTGTAGATTTTGTTTATTGCTAGCGCGTAACTGTAGAGAGAATCTCCTTTGTAGTTGCAGTCTTTCATTGTTGTACAGTAAAACAGTTGTGGCATGCATGTAGATTTGCAGCAAGTATTTCGCAGCTGCAATTAACTAGATATTATTTTCAGTGCTATTTTAATGTGTTCTCTTATTTTTGATCTTCAAATTGTGTTTTTCTGTGTTGTCGTGTGAAATACTGTGACAATAATGGCGTGTGAAAAACGTAATACTAGGCTCCAAAGTAAACTGAGAAATGACAGTGAAAATGAAAGCAGTATGTTAGCGCCACCGAGTAATGAATTAACTGATGTTCAAAGTAGTAATTTGGTAATTGTGCATAGGGAAATGGAGCGGGCGGCAAACAATGGCGTGGACAGTGAAACAATTAGTGAAGAGGGAAGCATTATCGATCGATCGGTCGGCAATAGCTCGCCTCAGGAAGCCGAAATGACACGACACGAAAGCGCAAATACTGTAGATTCAGGTTTTGGATCCTCACCGTTTTCTCAAATAAGTCAAGACACATTTTCTGCTTGTCAAAATGTGAATGTTTCCGGTGTAAATTCACTGCCGAAAAGCACTGAGGAACATGTTTCAAACACCAATGTATTGTTATTACAATTAATACAACAAATGGGACAAACACAGCAAAAGCTTCAAAAGTTAGACACAATGGAACAAAATCAGAGACAAACACAGCAAAAGCTTCAAAAGTTAGACACAATGGAACAAAATCTTAAAAAGTTAGACGCAGTGGAACAAAATCTTCAAAAGTTAGACTCATTGGAGCAAACTCTTGAACAAACACGTGAGGATTTAACTACTGAGTTACATCACATTGAATCGAAATGTCAAAAAGTCTGTAATGACGTAAAAACACAAATTTGTGAGCATTTCCAACCTATTTTTTCGCGTCATGAAAATGCACTACAGAATCACGAAGCAGCCATAAAAGAACTGCAAACTATTGTTCATGAAAATCATGAGACCTTGCAAGCAAAATTTGACTCAGTTGCATCTACCGATACGGTTATGCAACTTGCAAAAACTCAGGAAAACTTAAAGGACACAGTAGATACGATTTCAACACAAATGGACACTCTGAAACTTGGTTCAGAAAAACATACAGAGGAAATGATTTCACTATCGGATAAAGTAGCCGATCTTTCAGATCAGTTCACTAACTTATCTACAAAGGTAGATGATGATCTGAATGACACAACACCTGTAGCCTTCACGGACACTGAAGAGTATGAACAAATTAGAAAAT
This sequence comes from Schistocerca americana, assembly GCF_021461395.2. Classification (NCBI taxonomy): domain Eukaryota; kingdom Metazoa; phylum Arthropoda; class Insecta; order Orthoptera; family Acrididae; genus Schistocerca; species Schistocerca americana. Next base: position 89,068,813 of record NC_060123.1, on the reverse strand, counting down.
TCAAACAAAATCAAAATCAAATCAATACACAGTACAAAAGACAAATCCGGGAAGTGCAAGATCAATTGGCACAAGTAGTACAAGAATTACGTATTTCAGAGGACACTCGCGCCCCAATACGGGAAGAGGGACATAGAAATACGGAACAGACACAAAATAACAACACAGGGCACTTCGGAAATTGTGAAAGAAGTTGGCAAGGTGCACCGAATTTTGAGATGGAACCGCCGAAACGACGTAACAATGACCGACATGCGACTTGCCGACATGATGATTTTGACTATAAGCTGTTCATTACTACACGTAAATTCAAAACATTTAAGAATTCTGGCAACGACATTCATCCACAAGCATGGCTCCATCAATTCTCTCATTGTTTTCCTCCCAACTGGTCGTTAGAACACAGATTACAATTTATGTGTGGCTACTTGGAGAATGAACCAGCTGTAAGAATGCGATCGGTAATTCACGATTGCCACAGTGAAGGAGAGTTTTACCATGCCTTCCTCTCAGCATATTGGTCTAAAGCCACACAAGACCGAGTAAAACATAGCATCATAATGATGAAACGTTTCGAACAATCTGAATTTTCCAGTCTTATGAAATATTTTGAAGACATATTGCATAAGAATCAATATCCTTCAAACCCATACAGCCCCTCAGAACTCATCCGCATTTGCTTAATCAAACTGCCTGAACATTTACGACATATTATTTTGGCAGGACGTTGCAAAGACGACATTGAAGCATTTCAAGGACTCTTGCAAGAACTGGAAATTGACACTGACAATCGCGGAACGCAGGAGCACAACAATTACAGATCACATCCGTCGCAATTCCGCGATGAAAGAAATAATAAGTGGACACGACAAGGCTATTCTTACAACGCAAATCGTGACCAAAACAGACACCACCCATATGACAACCACTGGCAGAGTAATAATAGTTACAGAGAAAGATCGCATTTCCGTAGTAATGAATATGACAGAGACAATCATAGAAATAGACAATATGACAACCAGAACTATTGTTATCAAGGGAGACAGAATAACTTCAGACGCAACAGTTCAGCGTGCAGTTACGACTCAGGGAGAAATTCTCCACCACATGACCGACAAACAAGAAACTATGTAAACTACCGACAAAACGACAGACGTGAATTTCATCAGAACTGGCGGGATTCTAACAGAGCTGGGCCCTCTCGGCAAGGCGAATTCGTAGAAGTTAGGTCTCCTAATCCCAATAACGACGCGCGCCAACAAAGAGACAGACAATAACTCGCGCCGCAGGCACCCACGTGCGCCGGCTGGCTCAGAGAAAAATAACATAGACGCTAACCTTGTGAAAAATTCCAGTATTCTTTACTGACGTATACTGCATGATAATTGCGTTCAAGCTGAAATTCTGAGTACTTTGAAGAGTAAAAGATTGTACCACATTTCACATGTAAAACCGTTTATTGAAAGATAATCTGCCTTTTAACTTTGTCTTTCCCACAAAATTTTTCACTTCACATTTCTAGTATGCTTTGCCAGACTTAGAATCTGTTAACATGCAACAATGTTTGAAGTTAAATATCCAGTCAAGAACCAAGAGAACTTATTTAAACAGAAATTACGAACGCATTGTTATAGTGAACAGACGACACAGTGTTGTATTTGTACATTCTTGCTTGTTAGTTGCACGACTACGTAATGACTATCAGGCTTACATACTTAGGACACATACTGGTACTGCTAATAAGATTTTAATGCAACATTTTGGTTTACTTGAAAATACATTCTGGGTTTAAAGTACTTTCTGTGAGATACCAAAGGACACAGTGGTTAGTTTATGTGACAGCTACACGATGTTATCACGACGCTACTAATGAGTGACAATTTACAATGTTGCTTTTGCAGTGTATCTGTTTTATATCTGCACAGTTTTCTGAATTCTTCTAGGAAGAAAAACATGTTTTAGTAGTAACTTTTGTGGTATAGCAACAATGAGACAGCCTTTTTCATGGCATAACAATACGTTACTGTACAGTACTTTCTTCATCACACCAATAAGCATAATAACTACGATATCTATACGCAAAGCATTTCACTTTTGTTTATCATGTGGTAAGTACATTGACTTCTGCAGAACTTAGCTTTCGGAGGACGATAACTACGACACTTCCACAGAGATTATGTTGCGACAAGATGCACAGTTTAGCGCTACAGTACACGCATTTGAGTGATTAATCTTATACTTAAAACACTTATTTTTAAAGATTTTTTTAATTACAAAGAAAGTTTTCCGTGATACATTTCATTCCATTGCTGTAATTTGTAACACCTGGGAGTATAATTACATTTATCCTCAGGGGGTACACGCCTACTTTGTGTACCACGTGTGTGGCAACCACAAGGAACCCTAGCTAATATGGTATTTGCTTATACAACTTTACACGTCGGTACCATATTTCTCTAAAACATAAATTACACAGCGATCTGATCATTTAACTGAGAGATAAGCATGTTTTTTACTATGTCAGTGACACATGTTTACGTAATTACACCGTTGGGTAACTTCACACTTACGAAATTGTATTTTGTCTGTACTGTGTGAACTCTTCATAGTTTTTCGGACCCATTGTGATACTATGAGAGCTTTGAATGATATATTTGGTATGGGATCATGATTTTTAAAGTACGTTTCAGATAGATGACACTATTGAAATGAGCAGAGAATTTTTTTTAGGTTTTGAAATTATTACAGAAAGCTATGACGTTTTTGAGATTTGACTGAGGTGTTATGATGTTATTATTACGACGACGATGTGTACTATGCTGTTGAGATATGTTTATGATCAATAAGATGATGCTACCGTATATGAGGAATAAGAAGTATGTTGGAAACCAAGAATTGTACTTTAAGAGTTATGAAATGTGCGTAAATGCGTGACTGTATCACAATGCTGACGAATATTTTATTTGGACACTTATATTTATAGGATTTTCTTTCTACAGATTTGCAACGCTAATTCTTGACCTGTGAAATATTTTTATGTGAGACTGTGACTGTAGCGGAAACTGCTGTTGTAAATATTTCTGTAAGAAAGTTAAGTGACCACCTGCACGTAATGCGTCGCGGGCACCCACCTGGGCGACAGCCGCCCGAAAAAAAGCCATTAGCCTTTCAGCGGCACAGGTAGAAAAAAAAAGGGAGGCCATTATCCTGGCTATTGACGTTCCTTTGTAGGAAGCATCGCAAATATTACACGCTCATTACCTGAAAACATATGGTTACTCGTACTTTGTGCTAATTACTGAAATGCTTATGAATTGATGGGAAATATTCGTACATCTGCACACCTGATTATGACAAGTGTCTTTCTACGAGAGTTGAGAGCTACTGACTTACGAAATGCCACATGACTATTGAATGATATTTTTATGCTTTGGTTTGTGTAATTGCTTATTTCATTTGACATCTGTTTTCCAGCTGTGTTGCAGCATTGCTTTTATAAAATGAAATGCATTTGCTAATGTGAACACTTTCTGTCAACAGATCTATTAAATAATTATTTTGTGATCCACATTCTTTAAAAAAGGAGTACTTGGAAAGGAAAGAACAATAAGAAGGAACTAGTAACAGTAACACATAATTTTCTTTTCAAGTACATGGTAATATTTCTTTTTACAATCAGTTGTTGTGGTGCACCATTTTAATTACTTAGACATTAAGATGTGATTATACATTTCCCTTATCTGCATTGTTATCTTTAGTGTACTATTTTTTCTGCTTGAGCTATGTCATGTTTAGGTATAAGCTGCTGTTTGCCAGGCATAGTGCTACTGAACTTTAATTTGTGTTACTCTGCTAAGCCAGATTTATTTTTTTGTTTGCTGCGCATTGCCTCATATTAGTTGTAATGTTGAATTGCTTGGTAATTTAGATTTAGTGTAGCTTGCTTTGCGATTTTCCATTTTTTTTCATTGCTGTTTATATTAATTGTTTTATGTGATGCTGCATTGACTCGTCCCTTAGTTTAGCATCTGAGCTCAGTAGATTTAAGTTAGCTTAAGAGGGGGTAGCCTATAAGAGAATGAGTTGCGATGAATTTGAAGAAATGCACTGAGAGGCTATACGAGAAAAGAACAGAAAGCAGGTATAGATAGGACTTTTGGAAATAATGAAGAACGAAGGGAGATCTCTGAGAAGTAAAGAAAGTTTTGTTTGCAAGATACTGCAGAAAAACAAACCCTGTCCTTTCCCTTTCTGTTATTCCGCTATATGTTTGTGTACCCTTGTGTATTTGTGTTAATCCTGTCTTTATGTGTTTAGCTGATGTTGTTATGTTGTAGAATTTTTCAAATACTATGTTATTTTCTTTGTAAAGGTGTTTAGACATTATTTATTCTGTTTTGTTTTAATGCTCATGTGTGAAGTTGATGTTTCAAAAGTTATTCGGACCTTTTATGTATGTACTTATGTCATAATTCCTGTAACATTGATGTATATGTTTATTTCTATTCTTTTGTAAAGCCTGTACTACAAATGTTATCTGTATTATTATGTTTTTAATGATGTATTTTGTACATTTGTAATTGTATTTTCATGTTGTAAATTTATAATTGTATAGACACCAGTTCTTCAAATTAAGTTACATTTCACTGCACACGTTTCTGTTGGTCATAGTATATGGACAATATGTGAGAAGTAGGGACTGTTAGTGTTTACACGTGTGTTAATAATTCAGCAAGGGACTGGATAACAGCATTGCTCGTTCTAAGAACAATTCCAAAAACTTTGTGAGTGCACAAGTGGTGGTTATGGACTTGCTATATTATCCGCAAGACTCTTCAATGGTGATTGTGCACCAGCACAGTCACAACAGATGGCTGCTGGCTATCTCTACAAGGACTACAGTGGGTCTGCATCTTTGATGACTCACCAGTACCATTATCTCTACAAGGACTACAGTGGGTCTACATCTTTGATGATCCATCAATACCATGATTTCTACAAGGACTGCAGTGGGTCTGCACCTCTGGTGGCCCACCAATACCACAATCTCTACCAGGACTCCAGTGGGTCTGCTCTGTGATGACCTACCTACCAATATTCTTCAAAACTTCGAATGACTCTGCTGTGGGTTTGCTCCATTGTGGCCCATTACCTGTCAGCATGTCAAGAGTCAGCACTGTCTTTCCGTTGGAAGGACAACACTTCTTCTTCAAGACTGTATGGAAATCCACTACTTCTATGTGCAATTTCTTTTACTAATGAGAAACTGTAATTACTATTATGATGAATGATCAGGACTATCTTTATGGACTGTGAGAAAATTTTAGCTTTTGACCAACATTGTATCAATAAGTGTGTGCATTTTATATCTTTGTTACTGTAATTGTGAAAAATTTTTGTCAAATCTGTATTGGCCAGTGCCCAACACCATTTGTAAAAGTTTTTTGTGGGGAGCATGGGGGCTATGTAAGTAGGCTGTTTATGTTTTCTTTATGTAAGTAGGCTGTTTAGGTTCTTATGTAAGTAGGCTGTTTAGGATTTCTTATTGGTAACGCCACCTCTGTATGAAAATCACTGGCTGTGCTGTGTGCAGTCTGTGGCTGCTTTGCATTGTTGTAATACTCGCCATTGTAGTGTTGGGCAGCGGCAGCTGGATGTGAACAGCGCGTAGCGTTGGGCAGTTGGAGGTGAGCCGCCAGTAGTGGTGGATGTGAGGAGAGAGATGGCGGAGTTTTGTAATTTGTCATGAACTGCTATATTTATATATGAAGATATCAAGGTAAATACATTGTTCGTTCTCTATTAATATCTTTCATTTGCTAACTATCCCTTTCAGTAGTTAGTGCCTTCCATAGTTTGAATCTTTTATTTAGCTGGCAGTAGTGGCGGTTGCTGTATTGCAGTAGTGGGAGAAACGAAGATTATTGTGAGGTAAGTGATTTGGTGATTTGTGAAAGGTATAGTTTAATGTTAGTCAGGGCCATTCTTTTGCAGGGATCTTTGGTAGTCAGATTGCGTTGCGCTAAAAATATTTTATGTCAGTTTAAGCACAGTCATGTATAAATTGTTCAAAGGGGACGTTTCAAGCGCCGTTCACAGCTGCGCGACAGACGCACGAAATCTTTGGTTTCAGTGTATGCACAGCAATCACTGACCAGAGGGATTACGCACTTTTTTTTCTCTGAAGAGCAGAGATTTGCAGTGGCTGTCATGTCTTTTGTTGTGGGCGTTGAGAGATTGCTGAAGTATGGTGCGGGACTGCTGTCGGTTATAAAAAGATACAGCTGTCTATCTTCAGGCTTGGTAGGAGTCGGATGAAGCGGATAAGTTGCTGCTCCGCTGTTAGGTATCCTTGGAGTTGAGACTGTAATGATGTGAGCTAAGGTAGGTGCAATCAGTGATTTCGTAGCCTTTTCCACTTTAAACCTCCGTAATTTGTGTTTTTCGTTATTTAACGCTTTTTCGTCATTCTTTCTAATTCTCAATATTCTTCCAGGAGTCTTTGTGATTGCAACCACGTATGGTCAAGTGGACTTTGTGATGTGTATTTGAGCCGACCGCTGTGGCCGTGCGGTTCTAAGCGCTTCAGTCTGTAGCCGCGTGACCGCTTCGGTCGCAGGTTCGAATCCTGCCTCGGGCATGGATGTGTGTGATGTCCTTAGGTTGGTTACGTGTAAGTAGTTCTAAGTCCTAGGGGACTGATGACCTCATACGTTAAGTCCCATAGTGCTCAGAGCCGTTTGAACCATTTTTTATGTCTGGTTCAAGTAGGCTTGTTTAAGTAACGTTTGTACAACTTTTCTGCTTTTTCGCTATCTAGTTCTCCTTTGTTGTGTGAATGCACGGGATGCTAGCCAGAATGTCGGGTATTTCAGGTCAATAATATCGTCCCACTGTGTCTGTCCCACAGTTTAAATTATTTCAGTAACGCTTCCTAACTTACCCAGTGATTTCGGTACGTAAATTATTGGAATGGAACGTACATTGTTTGTGATGAGTTTCGCGTATCATCAGTATTGCAAGTCTCTTACGTTACCATGTAGATCCACCACCGTTTCTCTGTTTGCTTACGTTGAAGAAAAATCAAATCCAAAATTATCTAGCGATCTATCGTGTACTATTTTTAAATACTAATGAAATTCTTTGGAAATTGGCACACGTGATACGACATAGATTTCTATGTCGTGACTTGTAGATATCTTGTCGTTGCGTTCAATACTTCCTTTCTTTGTACTGCGACTACTAGAGATCACTCGCAATCAGACACGGTTAAATTAATGCGGCATTCGTGGCGTTTCTTTTACGTAGCCACCCACGTGGGTCTGATGAAGACTGAGAGCCAGTAGTGCAGTATTAATGTCAGCAGCATGTCACCCCCTCTCCTTTCCCCCTGCCCCCCTTGCACAATGACCAGGAAAGGTATTTCAGTGTAAATGTTTCAGTAATCGGTACATGAAACGGACCTTTTACCATCTGCGATACTTTGTCCCACATTTGAACGATTAGTGGCTGCGCTGTGTTATGCCTGGGATTTCCTTGTGCAGTTAACAGAGAATTTGGAGTTTTTAATACTACCAATGAGATTTATCATAAGTAATGGGCACTTGCATAAACGTTGAATCATATGCTCTTCCGCACTTTCCTTTGATTTGATGAATAAATTGAATAGAAAGTTTGAAGGCTATAATATTACGAATTTGTCGTATGTAACCTGCACTTGAATAAATATTGAATCATTTCGACTTCCTCACTTTTCCTCGATTTCGTGTGTAAATTAAATACATATAGGGGTGTAACAGTTATTCTGGTACGATAAGGACTATTTAACAAACACATACTTAAAAGTACTCCCTCAGGGTTCCATTTAGGTTCATCTCCTGTTCCTTATACTGGGTAGTTATAATTGTCCGAGTGATGTTTAGAATGCGGCAGTGCGTGATGTATACACAGCGGGATACTGAATACTCGTAGCTATGTTCATTAATCGGTACACTCGTGAAGTGTGCTGAAAAAATAACGGTTCCACTTTCTGCCACGAGGTGAAAATATGGCATTGTATGCAGTCAGACTGTTGTGTGGATGCAAGAAAAGAGGAGGAACGAATAAACACATGATAACGGCGGTTCTTCTTCCGACTTCGCAACATGCTGCATCCGTAACACGACATGGTCGACAGTTATTTGTAGTATATGCGGTGTAACCTGAGTGGTATGCGGTTACACAGTCCTCCAGATCAGCAAGAGTTCGGATACGTCCATGACAGACACGATTTTAAAGATATCCCCGCAACCAGAAGTGTTGTGTCTAGACAAGACAGCCTAGACACAATGAGAGGAAGCCGAAAGGCACGTGCTAAGTTAAAGCAGGAGGGCGTGAGATCTGAAACAGGATACGTAATGAAAGCTATAAGGAAAAGTACAGAGCTTCTCGAATACTTAACTTTAATCCATCCTTTTGGTAGATGTGGAGATTGTGGCGATACAAGTGAGACTCTTTAGATACATGCCTTGTTAGGTCGTAGCCATTGACTTAGCTGAAGGCTATTCTAACTATCTGCTCGGCAAAGGAGCGAGGCTTCGTCAGTGTAGTCGCTAGCAAAGTCGTCCGTACAACTGGGGCGAGTGCTAGCCCGTATCTCGAGACCTGCCTTGTGGTGGCGCTCGGTCTGCGATCCCTGACAGTGGCGACACGCGGGCCGACATGTACTAATGGACCGCGGCCGATTTAAAGCTACCACCTAGCAAGTGTGGTGTCTGGCGGTGACACCACAGAAGTCACATGGATATGTGATCAAAAGTATCCGGACATCCTCAAAAACATACGTTCTTCATATTAGATTCATTGTGTTGTCATCTACTGCGAGGTACTCCGTATCAGCGACCTCAGTAGTCATTAGACACCGTGAGAGAGCAGAATGGGGCACTCCGCGGATCTCATGGACTGGGAACGTGGTCAGGTGATTTGGTGTCACTTGGGTCATACGTCTGTACGTGAGATTTTCACACTCCTAAACATCCCTAAGACCACTGTTTCCGATGTGATAGTGAAGTGAAAATGTGAAGGGACACGTACAGCACAAAAGCGTACAGGCCGACCTCGTATTTTGACTGACAGAGACCGCCTACAATTGAAGAGGGTAGTAAAGTGTAATAGGCAGATGTCTATCCAGACCATCACACAGGAATTAAAAATTGCATCAGGATCCACTGCAAGTATTATGACAGTTAGGCGGTAGGTGAGAAAAATTTGATTTCATGTCAAGCGGCTGCTTATAAGACACACATCACGCAGGTAAGTACCAAACGAAGCCCCGCTTGGTGTAAGGAGCGTAAACAATGGACTATTGAACAGTGGAAAAACGTTGTGTGGAGTAACGAATCACAGTACGCAATGTGGTGATCCTATGGCAGGGTGTGGGTATGGCGAATTCCTGGTGAACGTCATCTACCAGCGTATGTAGTGTGTACTGCCAACTGTAAAATTAGGAGGCAGTGTTGTTATATTGCGGTCGTGTTTTTCATGGAGTGGGCTAGCACCCTTTGTTGTTTTGGGTGGCACTATCACAGCACAGGTTTACTTTGATGTTTTAAGCACCTTCTTGCTCCCCACTGTTAAAGAGAAATTTGGAGATGGCGATTGCATCTTTCAACCACGATCGAGCACCCGTTCATAATTCACGGCCTGTGACGGAGTGATTACACGACAATAACTTCCCTATAATGAACTGGACTTAACAGAAACCTTCCAGCACCTGATTGAACGTATGCTAGCGATAGTGGAAGCTGTCATCAAGGCTATGGGTGGGCGAACACCATACTGAATTCCAATATTGACGATGGAGGGCGCCACGAACTTTTAAGTCATTTTCAGCCAGGTGTTCAGATACTATTGAACACATAGTGTATCTCTAAATTGCCTAGAGATGATGCATTCGTTACCAAAAATTTCTAGTTGCAAATCTTGTATGAAAACAGTGGTGTGGACACAACGGCGTTCCTGCAGGGTTGCAAACATGTTTTGCAGAAGGAAGTCATAACGTGGAAGTATTATTGTATACCTAAGGGGTCAGCGAGGTGTCATCTCCAGGAATAAAATCGGACCTATAATGCAGGAGCTTGTGAAACCTCTACGCACAGTCACATAAGCTGAGTACAGTGGATGTTCCTGCACAGCATGTGACGGAGTAGAACCCCATATGTGACAATTCCGTGCATTCAAGGCGCCATGCAGAGAAAAATATACATAGTCCGTCCAAATAATATTCCCTGGCAACAAGTCATCCGTTTACATGCATGCTAAAAACTGAAGGGCAAGGTCACGGCCATTTTGTCCTATCTTGGAGCTTCATTCAGCGCACGTTCTTTGTGGAGATACCACCGTAAAAATGCGCCACAAAATGTTTTGGACCATTGACTAAGGGAGACTCATACGGAGCACTGGCTGCAGAATTTCAGGCACGTGCAACACAGTCGGCTATTGGTAGAGCAACTCCATCAACAGCTGCCATGTCGACGGGTCGCCTCCCTCTCCCTGTTGCACCACATGATTCATCTGTTTCTTCAAATGTCTTTATGATAGTCTTTAGGAGATTTATTGACTTGCGGCCTCTTTGCCGAAGTTTCTGCCGGCAATATTCCCACAGTGCAGAACTGCTATAGTTGCCGTTCTGATAAAAGAGCTTTAGTAGCAGTGCAAGGCCTTTCTTCTCAATGCCCATAGTGGTTTGCACGGAAAGCTTCAACATTCTTAACGCTTTACACCAGCAGTCACTTCATAAAAGAAATCAGCACGTGTCGCCAAGTGACAAACAACATACTGGTATCAAAACAGGTAACATTTCATATTCTGACTGCTTAAAGCGCCATATTTTCAGTTAGTGGGAGAAAGTGGAACTATCATTTTTTTCAGTATATTCCGTGAGCGCACCGATTAATGATCATACCTCCGATGTTTCAGAATACTGCTATGTATAGAGCCCGCACTGCTGCACTTGGAAACCTCAAGTTTAATTATAAGAACTCAGTGCGCCGTGAATGACCTTCCATTCAACATTCAAAAAGCAAAATAGGTGCTTTTGCTGACGATACTTGTGTTATAATAAACTCCATTAGAAAGAAAGCAGCAGAAGAGCGTAAACGTTCTCCAGAGAACCGTTAAGTGGATCTTAGAAAATGGATTGTCCCTAACTTTTGAAAACACACTTCTATTCAGATGTGGATAATGAGTACAGTAGTACATAAGCAAATTCACTTATGCTCCAAATTTGTTTATGTACATACTTCTGAAAGTTTTACCGGGAAGAAGCATATTACTGAGCTTCTCAACAGGTTTTCAGCTAGTTTCACTCTTCGCGTAAGTTGCTAATCTTGGAGACAAACGAATTAACCTCCTGACATACTTCGTATGTTTCCACTCATCAATGTCTTGTAGAATAATTTTCTTGGGTAGCTCAGCGATCAGAAAGTATTATCTGCACAAAAGTGAGCAATGACCTTAATATCTGGTGTTCACCCAAGGACGTAGTTCACCCAAGGATCAGTAGTGTTATAGACCCTTTGCCGTTCCTTATCTATATAAACGATTTGGGAGGTAATCTGAGCAGCCGCCTTCGGTTGTTTGCAGATGACGCTGTCCTTTATCGACTAATAAAGTCATCAGAAGATCTAAACAAACTGCAAAACGATTTAGAAAAGATGTCTGAATGGTACGAGAAGTGGCAGTTCACCCTAAATAACGAAAATTGTGAAATCATCCACACGAGTGCTAAAAGGAACTCGTTAAACGTCGGTTACACGATAAATCAGTCAGATCTAAAAGGCGTAAATTCAACTAAATACCTAGGTATTACTATTAACAACAACTTAAATTGGAAGGAACACACAGAACATGTTGTGGGGAAGGCTAACCAAAGACTGCTTTTTATTGGCAGGACACTTAGAAAATGTAATAGACCTACTAAGGAGACTGCCTACACTACGCTTGTCCGTCCTCTTTTAGAATACTGCAGCATGGTGTGGGATCCTTGCCAGATAGGACTGACGGAGTACATCAAAAAGTTCAAAGAAGGGCAGCACTTTTGTATTATCGCGAAATATGGGAGAGAGTGTCACAGAAATGATACAGGATTAGGCCTGGACAGCATTAAAAGAGAGGCGTTTTTCGTTGCGACGAAGTCTTCTCACGAAATACCAGTCACCAACTTTCTTCTCCGAATGCGAAAATATTTTGTTCACAAAGGCCTGCATAGGGAGGAACGATCACCACTATAAAACAAGGGAAATCAGAGCTCGTACGGAAAGATATAGGTGTTCATTCCTTCCGCGCGCTATACGAGATTGGAATAATAGAGATTTGTGAAGGTGGTTCGATGAACCCTCTGCCAGGCACTTAAATGTGATTTACAGAGTATCCATGTAGATGTAGATGTAGACGTCATGTACACGTACCTCTTCAAGGAGCTAGGCATTTTAACCACGCCGTAGTGATACGTATTTTTGCTAACGAAATTCGTTATAAATAATCCATCACAGTTTAAGAAGAGAGAGGCCAATACTTCCAACATTGGAGGAAAAAATGATCTTTATTAAACGTATTAAAGCAATCAGTGGCTCAAAAAAGCACATACACGGAAATAAAAATTGTGCATCATTTGCTCACTATCACATAACTGACTGAAAAACTGCATCCTTGTCTTGCACCGTTTTTAATCCGAGTACTTAGTTGTTGGTTTTCTGTCGTATTTTTCTCTCTTGGTTCTTGTACATATTATATTGTAACCGCCTTTCTTTATAGCTTACCCCTATTTTTCTCAGAATTTCAAACATCTTGCACCATTTGACACTGTCGAACCCAATTTTTCCAGATCAACAAATGCTATTAATGCGTCTTGATTTCTTTCAATGTTGCTTTCGTTATCAGCCGTAATGTTAGAAGGGCTTCTCTGGTGACTTTACCTTTCGCAAGGCCAAACTAATAGCGACGAACGGTTCTTATAGTTTCTTTTACATTTTTCTGTATGTTATCCTTGCCAGGAAGTTAGATGCATTAGGTGTTGAACTGATTCTGCAATAGTTCCCGCACTCATCTGCTCTTGGTATTTTTGGAGTTGCATGAATGATACTTTTCCAAAAGTCTGATGGTGAATCGCCAGTTTTATAGATTCTACACACGAGTTTGAATAGTCGTTTGGTTGCCACTTCTCGCAAAGATTTTACAAATCGTGATGGAATATAGTCTATCCCTTCTGACTTCTTTCTCAAAGCTCTTTTAATTCAAAATGTAACGCTGGATTTCCCATTTCTTCCCCGTAGACTCTAATTTATTCTTCTGTCACGTCGTCAGATAATTCCATCCCTCAGAGAAGCAGACAGTGTACTCTTTCGATCTATCCGCTATACGTAGAGATGGGGCCCCTCCACGCCCGCACCAACGTTGTGACCAAACCAAAAGTTCTACTGTCACCTGCGTCAACATGTTAGTTATCTAGTAGGTGGATCACAGGATGCTGGCTGTGATGTTATCTATGCGTCTGGGTATGACTACGCAATAACACGGTCCATCAGGTGATAGATAGTGGACGAAACGCGAGTGAGGGTAGCGATTTGAAGAGCAGAGGGAAAAAATTGCCAAGGCTCGTGCCGTGGGAAAAAAACCTCTGCGACAGTGGGATGGGTAGTAAGAGCAGTAGTGGCTTACTAGCTGCGATAGTTCATGCAAGGTTGGATTTGTTAGTATGGGTATCATGCATCATTACTGTGGCAAGCGATGGCGATGTATCCCAGTTGCTGCAGCCGCTACATTCCTGGAACAATCAAGATCGTTATATAGTAGGGAGATCAGCCATAGATCATCTCACTGTGTTGGGGATGTGTGGAGCTTGTCTGCATGCTGTGTACGGTACGGCTTCCCTGCGCTGTGCCAGTTGTTCGGCAGTGTATTCCAGCTGGATATTCAGTAATGGAGTCTGATTAGCAGGGTCTCACCTGTACTGTTGTGTTTGCGTGTGCTTCGCCATAAATGTTAGGTCCTTACAAGTATGTCTTTTAGTATTTTATGTTTCCATCTATGGTTGTGGTCGTAGTTCCTAGATTCAGAATAAGCGGGTTCTGCGAATGTCTGGTGTTTCTGTATAGTCTTGTGGTGAGTTTGTGGATTACCTCCATGAGAGTCTCAAGTCAGTATTCCCGGTGAAGGTCCGCGATGCGTGTGTATCGTGGAGCATTGCTTATAATTTTGAGTACTTTGTTTTGTATGAGCTGCAGACGGCGCAGGTGTGTAGGCGCAACGTATCCCCAGACAGGAGCTGCGTACGTCATCAGGGGTCGAATAAGTGTCATGCACATGGACCTCGACACCCTTCTGTTCAGTGTGCTACGCCTGTTGAGCATATGGTAGAGCTGTTTGAGCCTCGCGGTAGCTTGGTTGGTCATGTATTGTATGTGGTCCCCGCAGAGTAATTTCCGGTCCAGCCAGACACCGAGGTATTAGACTTTCTCACGGAAACGTATTGGGCGTGCTTGTAGAGTTATTGGTCTGCAGTGTCGGTGTTTGCGCAGTTGCTTCGGTCTTCTAGTGAACAGAACGGCATCAAACTTTTCGACGTTTACTCTAACACGCCATTTCTCCAACCAAGGCTCAGACACCCTGAGTGCAGTCTGTATGCGTGACGTAATGTTTGATGCTTTCCAATCTTGCGCGAGGATGGCTGTGTCATCCGCGTAGATTGCCATCGTTGTGCAGTGTGTGGTTGGGAGATCGTTTATGTAGAGGTTAAACAGTAGGGGCCCTAGGATCCTTCCCTAGGGTACTCCCGCATGTATACCGAGTCGTGTTGATTGTTTTCCCTGCACGTCAGTGTTGAAACTCCTATCTGCGAGGTATGAGTGTATTAGACGCACCAGCCCGTCGGGGAATCCCGCGTAGCTGAGTTTGCGAATGAGCCCGTTGTGCCATAGACGGTCGAAAGCCTTTTCGATGTCCAGGAACACTGCCCCTGTTGCTTTGTTTATGTTGAAGCCATGTGTTATATGTTCAACGACCCGTAAGAGTTGTTGTGTTGTGCAGTGGTGATTCCTGAAGCCGAACTGCTCCGGTCTCAGGATGTCATTTGTTATGCAGTGTCTAGTGATGCGTTTGAGAATCAAATTCTCAACAGTCTTACTGAGCGAGCTTAGAAGGCTGATGGGCAGTAATTTTGTGGGAGGCTGGGTCTTTCCCCGGCTTCCTGAACATCAGGACCTTGGCCGTCTTCCAAAAGGCGGGGTAGTGTTGCTGTTCTAGTATGGCATTCGTCATGTGTGTTAGGTACTCAGTAGCTGTATCCGTGAACTCCTGGAGGACAGGGTTTTGAATGCCATCATGACCAGGGGCTTTCCTAGCAGCGGAATGCATTATAGCCCGGGTGACTTCGGCTGTGCTAGCATGTCGAATGTCGTCGCGCGATGGTTGGGCTAGAATGCGTGTAACCACCTGGTCAGTAGCAAGTGTGAACACTGGATCTGATGGTACCAGGTTCGGTGTGAATGACGCTGCGAGTGTGCGGGACATTAGTTCTGCTTTCTCTTCCGCTGAGTATGCAGGTCCGTCAGGCCCTTGAAGCGTTGGGGTATATATTTTCTCCCTGGTGAAGTTTCGGGCTAGTTGCCACACGCAAGGTCGCGCGGTGTCCAGTCCTTCGAGTTTTTGGTTCCACTGTTGTGTTCTATGTGTTTGTATTTTATCGTGTATGATTCCCTGTAGCCTGTTAACGTGCCGTTAGAAGTACTGACGCCTGGTGCGCTGCCATTGCCTCCTGAGGCGATTCCTCATTGAGATTAGGCCCAGGATTTCCTGGGGCAGGGGCGCACTGTGTTGTTGTGAGGTGCGATCAGGCATGGTGCCCGCCATTGCCTCCTGGATTGCGTTAGTGAGGGGTTCTACTGCCTCGTCAATTTTTGTTGTTTCGTTAATTTCGTGTATGGGTGGGATGTGGCTATCGAGCGTTTCCTTGAACAATGTCCAGTTCTCACACCCGTAGTCCGACATCCTGCGTTGTTCCATGTGCTGCAGTGTTTCCTCAATGTATAGTATTACAGGGTGGTGGTTTGAGGGCAGATCGTTTTCAACGGAAACGTTGAGTGTTGATGTAATGCCCTTGATGAGGGCCATGTCTGACACGTCTGGCCTGTATTCCCTCTGATAGGGAATGTGCGTCGGTTCAGTCGCCGCTAGTATAATGTAGCTTCTGCCTAGCGAATGTTCATACAGTTTTTTGCCGTTGGGATTTCGTATGCTCTCTCCTCTGCGTTTAACAGTGTAGTTGCCACTGCACTCTCAACGTTGCCGCCGTTGCTTTTAATTTCACCGAAGGCTGTTTTGACTTTCCTTTTTATGCTGAGTATTATATCTTTTCCTATTACCTCACACTTTCCCAGCAGGATGCACTTCCCATTTATTTCATTCCTGAGTAATTTATGCGGCAGCAGTCCTGTATTTCCATGAACACTTTTGTACTTCATTTATTCGTCGATCAGTTGCGCTTTATCATTTGTCACCCAAGGTTTCTTCACAGATCCCTTCCCAGTACGTACGTTTTGTCTTCCCCTTGTCTGTGAATCTCTTTTTATAGGTGCCAACGGCTTTGTCGCAAAGGTAACGCCGGTTCCCGTTAGATCATCGAAGTTAAACGCGATCGGGCTTGGCTAACACTTGGATGCGGGACTATCCGTGTCTATTGAGCGCTGTTGGCAAACGGCCCTTGCGAGAACAATTGAGAAGCTTGTCGGTTGAGAAGCAGCGTCTCCGGTCACGAACAGACATCGGCCGGAAGAGCTGTGTGCTGTCAACATGCCCCTCGAGATCAGAACACAGTGGGGCCCATAGGCTGAGGATGAATGGCCTTCTGTGGCCTGTTTCGACGCAGAGTTCTCTTCTTAGAGATATCCACTTCAACTAAACTGCCTACTGTGGTATTCCTTATAGCAGTACCCACATCTTTAGTGAACTTCAAACGCAATTAATTTACTGTCCCGCGTCCAAACACACTCGTTATTCCACAATATTCTGTTAACCTACAGTCTACTCTTCATCAATACTAAATTGCGATCTGAGTCCATATCTGCTCCCAGGTACGCCTTAACAGCCAATACTTGATGTCTGATGTCTGGCCATGATGTGATAAACGTGGAAGCTTCCGCTGAATCCAGGTTTTTCCCATGTATACCTCCTCCTCTTCTTATACTGTAACAGTGTATCTACAATTACTAACAGAAAGTAACTGCAGAACGCAATTAGCCATTCTGCTTCCAATCTTCCTATCAGTCCCTTATTCTTTCGTACCCGTATCTTCTATATCTTTGCTAAAACCTCATTCCAGTCGTACATGACTATTAGATTTTCATTCTCCTTCACATACTGAAATACCCGTATATTACATATTACTAACAGAAAGTAGCTGCAGAACGCAATTAGCCATTCTGCTTTCAATCTTCTTATCAGTCCCTTATTCTTTCGTACCCGTATCATCTATATCTTTCCTAAAACCTCATTCCAGTCGTACATGACTATTAGATTTTCATCCTCCTTCACATACTGAAATACCCGTCCAGTACCGTCGTGTACTTTTTCTGCCTCATCTTCTGCTTACGACGGCGGCATTTACACCACAACTATTGTCGCCCATGGTATTCTGTCGAAGCTGATGAGAACAACCATATCATTGAACTGTTCACAGTAATTCACTCTCTGCACTACTTTCCTATTCATAACGAATCCTGATCCCATTATACTATTTTCTGTTGCTACTGATGATATCCTATATTCCTCTGACGTTACCCTTTAGTCCGTCATTGACTCTTTTTCCCGTGGTCACCTCCCCCGTGGCAGTCCCCTCCCGGAGATGGCAATGAGTGGCACCTTTTGCCAACGGAGAGATCATCATGACACTTTCTCAAATTTTTTAACTACAGGCCACATGTTCTGTGGATACATCTTATGTGTCTGGGTCCATAACGCAGCGGTTTACATTTAATTCTGCATCCTCATGCCATTGATCATTGCTGAATCATGCGCCATTTAGGGTCAGTTTCCCAGTCTAATGCAAGAGAGAGCCCTGAACCTCACTTCACTCCTCTGCCCTTTCTGTCAAGGCCGGTAGCAGAACGAGGGTGACTTTTTATGCCAGAAGACATTGGCCGACATTGCTGATGGTTTTCATCTACAATTATACAGTGGGTGGTTTGAACCCGGAACCCATGAAGTTTTGATTACCAAACAAAGACGTTAACACTAGGTCACTGGTCATAAAAGTTTGAGAGCGACATTTGTGATCAAGTAAGGGGTGCTTTGTAGTATGTTGGATGAGCTCATGAACGTGTATCGAAACTCATCAGTCCAGTTACCCTTTGCTCATTATTTCAAATTCTGGTACCGACTTTACTTTCCCTAAGGTTATCTGTGTTCGGCGAGCGAAGATATGGTGCGGATGTATAGCTTTCCCCCCGAACAGTAACGAGATGTTTGTACATATTACTACTTCTCGCCGCCCCTTAGTACTGTAGCTCTCAGTGGATTGGTGATTTATATTCCACACTGCAATCTCTGTATGAGCTGTTACAGTCCCCGATAAAAATGGTTCAAATGGCTCTGAGCACTATGGGACTCAACTGCTGTGGTCATAAGTCCCCTAGAACTTAGAATTACTTAAACCTAACTAACCGAAGGACAGGACACAACACCCAGCCATCACGAGGCAGAGAAAATCCCTGACCCCGTCGGGAATCGAACCCGGGAACCCGGGCGTGGGAAGCGAGAACGCTACCGCACGACCACGAGATGCGGGCACAGTCCCCGATATCAGACAAACTTGCGATCATCACGTTGCTGGACACAGCAGTTGATTTCAGAGTCAGTACTTTTTCCCGAATGCATATAATGTGGTACACTACATAGTGCCATGTGGAAAACCCAATGTCTGATGATATCAGAGCCATGTTCCGATACCGTTTGCATAATATGGCGTTCATATAAAGATGATACCGACAATACGCCAATATGTGCAAGGTTCCGGGAGGGAGTTGGTACCTCTAAAAGTGAGTATTTTGGTGTACGGTTCATTCCAGTGACATTTATCTAACGTAAGGCAGAAACAAGTTTTCTTTTAGAAGGCACGTTCTACGTCTTGTAAAGTAGTACCAAAATTCTTGGGAGATGTACTGTAATGTGAATTTCTTTAATAATTTGAGAAAAAAGTTTGTAGAAAATATTCTGTAGGCTTCAAGTGGTAAATTATGAAAGCCTGACTAATTGCACAATACAGTGCAAATATTATTAGCAGGTTCATATAAAATATGTGAGTATGGAGCATTACATTAAATGGGTCAAGATATAAAAACGGTGCTGTCAGTTGTTAGCACAAAAGATTGCTTGGTCTATTGTTAATACTTTTGATGTATTTACACAATGAAGCAATGGTAGCCGTTTAAATGCAACAACAAACGTGTTTAACAATATTCTGGAGTGTTGAAACGCAGAGTAGAAATGGTTTTTAAAGTGTTCAGTGAGTATTTCATCAAATGAGTTCGCAGTCTCTATCGATGTAAAAATTACAATCAAGCCCATTAGTAACTTTGGTACATATTTCACGAAGTGGGACATTGAGTTCTGTGTCTGTACCTAAATCTAACGCCGACGTTTAAAGCTATTGCAGTGAATCGGTTCTGAGAGAAACAGCCGATAAACTATCTACTCGAGGGCCTTTAAATAAGTTTCAAATGCGTAATTCGGCTTCATGGAAAAGCTGTAGTTTCCTTAGCAGCAGTAGACAGACCAATTTCGAATATTAACAGTACTGCAATATGCTCGTTCTTTCGTATTCAGTTCCACGTCATTTACGAGAAAACGTATTGCATTCTCGATGAGTTTGTGGAATATTACGGATATATCCTTACTCTTTCGGTACATGTACTGTGTGAATGCCAACAAATATTTAGGAATTGTATGAAACTGATGCCGATTCAGACGTAATGTGTCGCGGGGGACAATTGATTAAGTGTACCAAATGCTCAGTCAATACCCCCAGACTTATTTACATGATGTTTACATGATGTATACAATACCGCAAGCATTTTAACAACATTGTAAGATTAAGGACCCGAGCTAATGATACAAGAAAGAGTAACCTAATGACATATGAAATTAGATATGAGTCGATGTCCCTCCGTAACGTTAAAAGACGAAGAAAAACATAGGGTTGTCTTTACGGTTAGCGGTTTTTGTCGCACGCAAGGTAGGCCATATTGCATACTACAAAACAGCTATTTACATATTCTGTAACGACGAACACCTGCAGGCTGTGTATGATATTGTCATTCCCATCCATTAAATTGTTTTTTTTTTGTGCCGGATTAGTTTGTGTTTGCTCGATAAAGTAATTTTCAGGTGTGTGGAGGGCAGGCTGCGAATAAATTGTCGTTCGCATTCATTAAATTATATTTTGTGCCACCTTGAATTTTGTTTACTGGATAATGTAATTGTGAGGTGTGTGGCGTGTAGGCTGTGCATGAAATTGTCATTCCCTTTCATTAAATTATATTTTTCCCCGCCTTAGTATTTTCTTTCCAGATAGTGTAATAGTGAGGTATGTGGAGGCTAGCCTACCGTACCGACCACTGTTGGAATCACAACGGCATGGCGTGGGGAAAGCGTAACGTCGAGTTGTACGCGACTCCGAAGCCCCTGGTGACGGTCTGGAAGGTGTCTGGGCTGTGGCCCTGGGGCGGCGGCGGCGGCGTGGCGTGGCGCCTGCTGCGCTCCGCCTGCCCCCTGCTGGCCATCGCCGCCAGCTGCCTCGCCCAGTGGGGCGGCGGGCGGCGGACGGCGGCCACGCCCACCCAGGCCGCCGTCAACGCCGTCAGCTACCTCATCGTCTGCTGCAAGCTGCTGGCCGCCGCCTGGGCCGCCGCCTCCGGCGCCCTCGACGTCTTCTCCGAGTTCCTGGCGGTCCTCCACTACTTCGACAGCCGACTGCCGCCGGCGAGGGAACTGCGCTCGAGGCGGCGCACGGCGGTCCTCATCGGCCTGTTCTTCGGCATCGCCACGATCCTCGTGGTGCTGCAGTACTGGGCGCGCGGCACGCAAGACGGCATCTGTGTGGCCGAAGTCGTAAGCGCCTTCTCCATCTGGTCGTTCCTAATATTCGACAACATGGTGACTCTCAGTTTCGTGGCCGTCGTTGCAGAAACTTGGACTAGGTTCAAGGTCTTGAAGAAGCGCATTTCCCTGGCCGCCTTACCAGTTGCACACTGGGGTCTCTCCG
Source organism: Schistocerca americana (assembly GCF_021461395.2). NCBI lineage: Eukaryota > Metazoa > Arthropoda > Insecta > Orthoptera > Acrididae > Schistocerca > Schistocerca americana. The sequence goes on along the minus strand of NC_060123.1, from coordinate 89,047,521 downwards.
GAGAAACGAAGAGGATGGCCCCTGGAGCGTCGAACATCCGACGCCTGTACCAGGCGCACGCCGTTCTCCACCGAGCGGCTGAGATTCTCCAGAGCCACTTCGCGGTCATCTCCCTCATGTCCGTGGCCTCCTACCTGCTGGGGCTGGTGTACAGCTCGTACCAGGGCCTGCTGCTCGTGCTGTCAGCGGGCGGGGCTGCGGGGCCGGGATTCGGACTGCAGGTGTCGATGGTGCTGTGCCCGACGCTGTACAACCTGGCGGGCATCCTGGCCATCGTGGAGACGTGCTCGGCTGCGTCCCGAGAGGCGAGGGCGGTGGCCGACCTGGTGCAGGAGGTGGCCGCCGTCTGCGACCCCACGTCCGCGCTGCCCGAGCTGGCGGCTTTCGTCGACCAGGTGCGGGAGTTCCCGGATCTGGTCTTCACAGCCGCCGGACTGGTAGATCTGGACAGGAAGCTGCTCGTCTCCACCCTCGGCGCCACCATAACCTATCTCGTCATCCTAGGACAGCTACAGTGATATTACTTTTGGATTTAATTTCAAGTGAACCAATAGTTACTGCTTCTTTTGCACATTGTTTGTTTTTCTGCCGTTTCTTACAGATCTTTTACTTCATCTTTTATTTGTGCTGCTCGACTGTCAAAAATAAATAAATACATAAATAAACAAGTAAAAAGAAAGAAAGAAAAGAAAACTGAGATTTACTTTCGGTAGCAAAATGTTGTTGTTGTGGTCTTCAGTCCTGAGACTGGTTTGATGCAGCTCTCCATGCTACTCTATCCTGTGCAAGCTTCTTCATCTCCCAGTACCTACTGCAACCTACATCCTTCTGAATCTGCTTAGTGTATTCATCTCTTGGTCTCCCCCTATGATTTTTACCCTCCACACTGCCCTCCAATACTAAATTGGTGATCCCTTGATGCCTCAGAACATGTCCTACCAACCGATCCCTTCTTCTGGTCAAGTTGGTAGCAAAATAGGAACCTTCAAATTTAGCAAACGCGCTGTAGCAGCATATGTTGACACAGTCGTATTTTTCTGTTTTCCATATACTGAAAACATATGCAAACCGACATTCACACTCTTAGCAGTGGTAGTTGTAAAACATAACGAAATAATTTTTTTCACTTGTGAAATATCGTCATTTTTTTCACTTACGAATGGCAGCATTTGTTGCTATAGGGACACTTTCCTTCATAAATAAGAGAGATTCTTCGATGAACTTTGCACAGCATACAAACCGTACTTAAAGGTGTATGAAACTCTAGAATTTTCCAAATCTGTTGAAAACTGTGGTAAAAATTGAGGTAATTAAATACAAAATTTATGTTTTTTCTAAACATAAAGTTTAAAATACAACAGCTCATTAGTGTTTTCATAAATTAAATAAATTCTAGAGTTTCATGCACCTGTAAGTATGGTATGTATGCTGTGCAAAATTCATAGAAGAATTTCTCTAACTTATGATGAAAAGTGTACCTATAGCAAGAAATGCAGCCATTGGTAAGTGAAAAAAAATGATGAATTTCCACACGCAAAAATAATTTATGTTTTCCAACTTCCACTGCAATGAGTGTGAATCCTGAATCCTTCCTGGTTTGTGAATTTATTTGTAAAAGCATAGAAACTGGAAATTAAAATGTGCTGTGATGCCTCTCCTGCTCCAAGTCGGCACGTTTGACGTCCTACCCCCCTTAATCTCTGTACACAATTTGACGCATGACAGTGGGACCATCAGCTAAATTTTTAATTCATGATACGGATTATCAAATGATTACACAGCGTCAGTGATTGTGCTGAAATGTAATCACTGACGACGATAAATGTATCACAGATATAAAGAGCAGAATGGCCTTGGCAAAGCAAACTTTCCAAAATAAAAGGAACTTGCTAACAGACATTCATATAAGCCTAGAAAGTAGGGAAAAGTTTGCCAAAACTTTTGTCTGAAGTGTCGTAAGATACGGATGTGAAGCGTGAGATCTTGGAAAGGCAGAGAAATAGAGACTGGAAGTTATGGAAAAGTGGATATGGAGAAGAATGACGAAAACAAACTGGGTACATAGAAAAAGCAATGAACAGGTCTTAAGAGAAATAAATGAGAACAGATCGCTGCTAAATTATATAGGAAGAAGAAAATAAAAAAAATTATAGGGCACATAATGAGACACAACCAGTTCCCAAAGAATGTGTTTGAAGGAAAAGTTTCAGGGAAAAAAACCAAGGGCAGGCCAAGAGCAACGTATTTTAATAACATCGAAGAAGATATGGGGATAAAATCGGATGAAGAATTGAACAGGATGAGAATGGAGAGAGGGACATGGCTAAATCGACAAGGCACAGCCTTAAGTTCATGATGATGATGACACAACGTTTCGCGAAACCTGTCAACTTCATTTTCATCTGTTATTAGTAGGGGATAGTACGCTTAGGAATACACTTGCTCCTTGAGCCGTGCTTTAGTCTAGTGAATTATTTTGTAATCACAGACAGCAATGAGCCCCAGGGACAGCCGTAAACACTTTCCGTCATTGTATAAAGTTTTGTTCTTGCAGAATGATTACTTTCAAAATATAGAGTGAGTACTTTGATTGTAGTTAAGAAGTTCATACCACTTTTACAAGTGTAAAATTGGTTACAATCATCACATGAGCTTTTATATACTCTTGGGTTCATGAAATGTAATGAAAATTCTACGCCATATGCCCAAATGACCTATAATGAATATTCTGGAAAATCTGAGACGGTATACAGAAAATATTCTTAATGAACAAACGGAACTGGAGCACAAAAATATATTTTAAAAACTTTATTGGCTTCGTTAAGCGAAAAGGATGAATTTAATGGCCTCACGTCAGAACGAAATAAAAACAGCAGACATTTCAATACAAATTATATCTTTGTAGGGAATATGAAAGAATACAATTATGCAATCTTTTCAGTGTTAATTCAGTGTAAACATATGTGAGTCAGTGGAATGGACCTTGAGTGAAGTAAGTTTCCTGTCAAATGACACAGATGAAAATAAAATGTGAGCACCATACATAAATTTTGACAAAGTCCAACAGCACGAAAACTGAGAAACAATCTCAGCAAAACGCTACAGGACGTAAAGAAAATGATTACTAACATAGGTTTTAGCCATATTTTTATAGCCTGCATTAGTACTGCAGGACCATTTGAAAACTGAGTCACAGCCGACACGAGACTCGTCGGGTGTAAATAACGAGCTAATAAAACCAATGTGCAGCAGAAGCTGGAGGAATACGTACGGCCGCGCGGGGTAGCCGCGCGGTCTTGGGCGCCTTGTCACGGTTCGTGGGGCTCTCCTCGTTGGAGGTTCGAGTCCTCCATCGGGCATGGGTGTGTGCGTTGTCCATAGGTTAAGTTAGTTTAAATTATATTAAGTAGTGTGTAGGCTTAGGGACCGATGACCTCAGCAGTTTGGACCTATAAGATCTTACCACAAATTTCCAAATTAAGTACTCTGTCGTTCACTGACGTAATGAATGCTGCTTACCAATCAGACAGTAAACTTTTGGGAATATGTGGTCAATTAAACCAAGCTTCGTCTGTCGTGTACCATCTTGCACAGAAGAAAGCCTAGGGGGTGGACCATGTGATAATTTCTAATGGACTGAGTTGCTTTATGTCTTAACAACTTTACCTGTCTTCAAAATGGTAATCTGTGTTAGTTTCCTGCGCCTTCTATTACAGAATGTTTTAACTTGTGATTGGTTTCTAACGATACTCCTACTTGATTTGATTTCACTCATTAATTATTGGTCTACAGTAGAGCAAAAATGTAACTAAATACTATAAAATACTGACAATATTTTCTCAATAATGCATAATGCAATGCTTTTAAACTTCAAGAGAATATTTGTCCCTAAGTACATGAGCATATTGTATCTTCGAATTTGGTTTTACATTTGCAAAAACCTTAATTTTCCAGAGTAGTTTTTGTAATTTCCGAAAGAGACTGCAGCATATAAAAAGTGAATGGCATTATTTAAAAATGGAATAACAAAGTATATTAAACTTTTATTACAGTGCTGGCTATAGGGAGAAGTCTGAAAAGTTTCAGTAACACTTTGAGGCATGGACTGGAGAAGGTGTTGGTACCATTCTGAACAGAAATTGACACATGTAGCTTGCGGTGTTACCCACTTGTTAGTTTCTAACGTCATTGTTGGATTCGTGAAGTGCACACGCTATCGACGACTTCCCGTAAATGCAAGATTGGATTAAGATCGGATGATGTGGAGGAGGAGGAGGCGGTGGAGGGGGAGATTAATATTTAACGTCCCATTGCCAACATTAGAGACGAAGCACAAGCTCGGATTACGGAAGCATGGATAAGGAAAGCGCCCGTGCTAGTTCGAAGGAACCTTCCCGGCATTTGCGTTAAGTGATTAACGGAAATCACGGAATACCTAAATCAGGATGGCCAGACGCGGGTTTGAATCGTCGTGCTCCCGAATGCAAGTCCATTGTACTAACCATTGCGCTAATCCTCTCGGTGAGTGATGTGGAGTGCCCATGGTAATGAATTCACAGTTTCCAAAAGGTACTAACGTACAATGCCCATATAGCGTGCATGTATCACTGGTTCCCACAACCGGAGAAATGGAGCCTAATTGCTACCATGTAAACACAGACTGAACCACAAATGAGCCAACTCCAGCCTGGACATATTCTTGTTGACACGCAAGATCAATAGCTTCATGGGGCTTACGCCATACTCACACGTATCCGTCAGCTTCACATAGCTGAAACCTGGATTCATTGGAGCACTACTGTCCCATCGTCCTATGTTGCTGATCACCTAACTACGCCGGTTGTTAAGGTCTGTATCGCGGTATCAGCAAAGGGACACTAATCGTCGTCTGATGTGACCAGTGCATCGCATTTGTTTCAGCACACCGTGGTCGAAATGGCTTCTTAAAGTGAGGTAATGATTCACAATTGACAGTTAATCATCCCATACAGCTCTGTCGAGGGGGCCTTTACCCATTTCTGCGGAACTGATCACCAGTCATAGACAGCCGAATATATGAGTAATCTCCGATAGGCTTCGACCTATGCTTCATCCCACGTTCAAAGTCAGTTAAATAACAAAGTTCTGGCATTTTCAACACCCACCCGTCTGTAACAGAGTGCTCAGCTACAGTGTCTACGCTCGAGACGAACCCTGCATTAGCAGCTACATTCGGGGATCACACATACCTCATCTAGTGGGACAATCCCTACTCACTTTTCTCAACTCGCATTAGAACCACAAGCCAATTGACGCTGGTTTCACCTGATTACCACAAAGTCTCAAGGAACTTAGCCTGAACGCGTCTGGGGTACTTATTCCGCTCCTTTGTCTCTTATTTCTTCGACGGCGATCACCGCGTCTTCTTCCGCAGCTGATTTGGCCTCAATGAAGAAAGCTTCAGCATCAGGAGGAACACAGATCAAGTAATGATGGGGTAGAGTAGCTTAAAACTTTCAATCTAGTGATTGATCAGGATTGCGAAAGCTTCTGTAATAACCTAACACAGTGTCAGGTTTGCATAATTTTTTTTCTTTCTCGAGTATGAAGTATGTTAGTCCGATTTATCATTTCCTGTGAACTTCTACTGAGGCACACTTCCATAAAAAAAACTTCCATGTAATTTTAACGTGCAACTACGGTAATGAGTGGGATACGGTAGGCTAACAGTGTTGTGAAAATTAGTACTGGTGCGTCTCCTTAACGATGACTGTGAAACGTGGAGCGACGTGATGCGCTCGCTGACAGTTGGGCCTACGTACGCACTGTTAGAAGCAGGTTTGAACCTCGTGCTGCGTACGGCGTACTGTGCTCACGTGCGTCTTTCAAGGCGTGAGTTAGCAGCACTTAACTCTCAGGTAGGCAATAAAACTGTGGCAACAGTTTATACCCTTGCAAAACAGACTCAATGAGTTGCCTAAAAATTTCGAAAATAGAGCAGTTCTTAACCATTATTGCCGCCGACCAATCTCACCGCAAGATTACGGCATTTTATGGCATCAACATCACGAGACTTTAAGATGCATAATTTACATTGTTAATTCTAGTGAGTCTTCTGAATATTGCAGTTTTACTACAACATAGTGTTTTGTGTCCATTGTAGATTCTGTGTGCCAGGGTACATTATTGATTTATGTTATAATTATCTGGAATAGGTTACTGATCCCAAGATTCCTACTGGTATGTCAGAGTATCATAAATATATAACAGAATTTAATAGAGTTATATAAAATTTAGTACCTTTAAAAATTCACTGTAAATTAAAGTTTAATAGCAGGAGTTTGCATAGTAACAGATCTTCAGGAAAGTATACTTTTATTTCAAAGTAATTGTTTAATGTAACTTGAATGATGGTGCGAAAGTAGTCAAATATTGTAACAGAATTGAATCTGCGTCTGTATTTCTGTGAATGACCACTTGGTGTGGAATGTTTCAGTGTTGTTTCAACAGCTGACGCTTCATCATGAGTTTCAGTAGTTTGATGTTTTATTTTTCTGACCAGAGTGATTTATCTAGGCCGGCCGTGGTGGCCGAGCTGTTCTAGGCGCTACAGTCTGGAACCGCGCGACCACTACGGTCGCAGGTTCGAATCCTGCCTCGGGCACGGATGTGTGTGATGTCCTTAGGTTAGTTAGGTTTAAGTAGTTCTAAGTTCTAGGGGACTGATGACCTTAGACGTTAAGTCCCATAGTGCTCAGAGCCATTTGAACCATTTTGATTTATCTAGAAACCAATTTGTGAAGGTAAGTGTTAGTGTGCAGCTATGCTTATTTATTGTATTGTTCAATGTCGTTTGAGTGTTACAGTAAAAACAGCATGTCCTATCGTATTAAAAACGTTTTGTCGAAATTACAAATGGTTCAAATGGCTCTGAGCACTATGGGACTTAACATCTGAGGTCATCAGTTCCCTAGAGCTTAGAACTACTTAAACCTAATTAACCTAAGGACATCACACACATCCATACCCGAGGTAGGATTCGAACGTGCGACCGTAGAAGTCGCGCGGTTCCGGACTGAAGCGCCGAGGACCGCTCGGCCACAGCGGACGGCTTCGAAATTATAAATCAAGGTGATTCAGGCATGCTAAATTAGTCACATTGAATATTTGCGTCAGCATGCATGATACAAAATAACGTAATAGTCAATTACCCTCGACACTTGTGTAATTGATTTGTTTACAAGTGAAGTCCGTACAATTGAACTCGCTACTGTGCTATTTCAAAATGATCCGAGCCCATTTTAACGCAGTAAAATTATTCACCAAATCTAAAACATTATTTCTTACATCAGTATTAACACTAATTCTTTTATTAATTAATACTCCGTTAATTCAATATTGAAAATATTTAATTTGTGAGATGTAGGTGAAGTGGAGTTTAGTAACACTTTATTTATCATATAAGCTATTAATATACAGAACAGAAATTACTTTGACAAAAAAATGAAAATCTATTTGGCCCAAATAAACCTCATTATGGCACGAATAGTAATTTAATATATCCTGTTGAAAATAACAATATCCAAAATACAAGAAGCCATTGTGCCTACAATGAGCAATCAACACAAAGTACCAAGTGACAATATGTGGCCCTCGTCTCTCAGTAATCGTGACTCTAGGAAGTCCTGATACCACGAAATATCCACTTACCTCGCATAGAAGTTAACTAGCCACTAGCTACTCCTTGGTCGATTAGTACTAATTACATTTAATCATCTATCTGTCAATTGCCAGCAACATTACCCAACTACTCACGCTGCTGTCTAAGTGATCAGTAATCAAGTTACACATCTAATAAATGTGCTACATAAGAAAACATTACAGTTTTCAGTACGATCTAGCGAATCGCAGCTTCGATAACACAAAACCACAGCACAATTCAAAACAATTGTTTACTGAAGAGAGCCTTTGTTCTACTAGAATCAACTCTCATGTAACCAGTACAGCCCCGTGCCCAGCGTATACTGGCTTAAAAATATGAAATAACATTCACTGTCGCATTCCCCGCTCGCAGTGCACAAGCGAGCCACAAATATCCGCAGCACAGTGAATTACAATTGGCCACATTTAATGCACCTTGTTGGACATAAGAATGTGCCTGTACTTGAAAGCAAGGTCATCTGGGTACCAACATTTACTTCAAAACCGCTCTGATTGTATCACTTGCATTCTGCTGAGGCCGTTCTCGCCTTCACTGTAGTGTTCCCAGACGACCAGAGAAGACAGTATCTTCTACCTCAGGCTACCAGCCATACGACAGTCGTCCCTGCTGACTGGCGTCCATTTGGTACCGCTCTTCACCAACTCCGTGATGGCCCTACGATCCTCACAGACCAACCTCGTTGTTGAATGTGGCACATATTCTATGTGTATTGAAAAGTAATGACGCCGAATTTTTTATGTGAAAATTTTTGTCTGTCAACAAAAATATTTCTACCATCGAGAGATCAGTTTGTTGACATTGTCACTATAGAATATCTGACGTTTCCGATGGAGTCACAGCCTCACCACTGACTGCACCACTTCATCACTATTCAAATGAAGTCCTCGAAGGTGTTCTTTAAAGTTTGTAACAAGATGAAAATTGGATAGGTCCGAATCGGGGCTGTATGAAGGATGATAGATGACGGTCAATACGAGGCGCGGGATATATGGCAGCGTTCGTGTGTTGTCTAGCATTGTCATGCTGAAGAAGAAGATGCTCCAAGTGTGGGTGAAGTCTTCAAATTCGAAAATCAATTACAGAATACTGTTTCTCACACACCGCCATAATTACGTTACACACCGCCATGTTATTCGAAGACCTCTAGAGGCAGAGGGCTGCAAATATGTAGATATGAAAGATAATAAAGATGTAGAATTTTGACAACGTTTGTTTCATTTAAAAAGCTTTAAGAGCTTTCACGGAGAAAATAGGTGGCATTACTTTACACCATGCCATCGTAGTTGAGTCAGTTACGATTACCATTGTTGGCAGCGAGTTGTGTCTGTTTCCGCTACAGCGAGGTCAGGATGTCGCGAGTGTTTACTGATGTTGCAGCAGAATTCATTTATACAGGGTGGTCCATTGATCGTGACCGGGCCAAATATCTCACGAAATAAGCGTCAAACGAAAAAAACCACAAAGAACGGAACTTGTCTAGCTTGAAGGGGGAAACCAGATGGCGCTATGGTTGGCCCGCTAGATGGCACTCGCATAGGTCAAACGTATGTCAACTGCGTTTTTTACAATAGGAACACCCGTTTTTTATTACATATTCGTGTAGTACGTAAAGAAATATGAATGTTTTAGTTGGACCTCTTTTTTCACTTTGTGACAGATGGCGCTGTAATACTCTCAAACGTATGGCTCACAATTTTAGACGAACAGTTGGTAACAGGTAGGTTTTCTAAATTAAAATACAGAACATAGGTACGTTTGAACATTTTGTTTCGGTTGTTCCAATGTGATACATGTACCTTTGTGATCTAATCATTTCTGAGAACGCATGCTGTGATTATCTGTAAATACCACATGAATGCAATAAATGCTCAAAATGATGTCCGTCAACCTCAATGCATTTGGCAATACGTGTAACGACATTCCTCTCAACAGCGAGTAGTTTGGCTTCCGTAATGTTCGCACATGCATTGACGGTGCGCTGACGCATGTTGTCAGGCGTTGTCCATGGATCACAGTAGCAAATATCCTTCAACTTTCCCCACAGAAAGAAATCCGGGGACGTCAGATCCGGTGAACGTGTGGGTCACGGTATGGTGCTTCGACGACCAATCCACCTGTCATGAAATGTGCTATTCAATAACGCTTCAACCGCACGCGAGCTATGTGCCGGACATCCATGATGTTGGAAGTACATCGCCATTCTGTCATGCAGTGAAACATCTTGTAGTAACATGGGTAGAACATTACGTCGGAAATCAGCATACATTTCACCATTTAGATTGCCATCGATAAAAGGGGGCCAATTATCCTTCCTCCCATAATGCCGCACCATTTATTAACCCTCCAAGGTTGCTGATGTTCCACTTGTCGCAGCCATCGTGGATTTCCCGTTGCCCAATAGTGCATATTATGCCGGTTTACGTTACCGCTGTTGGTGACTGACGCTTCGTCGCTAAATAGAACGTGTGCAAAAAATGTTTCATCGTCCTGTAATTTCTCTTGTGCCCAGTGGCAGAACTGTACACACCGTTCAAAGTCGTCGCCATGCAATTCCTGGTGCACAGAAATATGGTAAGGGTGCAATCGATGTTGATGTAGCATTCTCAACACCGACGATTTTGAGATTCCCGATTCTCGCGCAATTTGTCTGCTACTGATGTGCGGATTAGCCGCTACAGCAGCTAAAACACCTACTTGGTCCTCATCATTTGTGCAGGTCGTGGTTGACGTTTCACATGTGGCTGAACACTTCCTGTTTCCTTAAATAACGTACGTATCCGGCGAACGATCCGGACACTTGTATGATGTCGTCCAGGATACCGAGCAGCATAAATAGCACACGCCCGTTGGGCATTTTGATCACAATAGCCATACACCAACACGATACCGACCTTTTCCGTAATTGGTACACGGTCCATTTTAAAACGGGTAATGATCACGAAGCAAAAACCGTCCGCACTGGCGGAATGTTACGTGATACCACATGACTATTAGAGCGACATCTATCACAAAGCGAAAAAAGTGGTTCAACTAAAACATTCATATTTCTTTACGTACTTCACGAATATGTTATAAAAATTGGGGTTCCTATTTTTAAAAAAACGCAGTTGATATCCGTTTGACGTATGGCAGTGCTATCTAGCTGGCCAACCATAGCGCCATCTGGTTTCCCCCTTCAAGGTAGACGAGTTTTGCTCTCTGTAATTTTTTCGTTTGATGCTTATTTCGTGAGATATTTGGCCGAGTCACTATCAATGGACCAACCTGTATAGCTGGATGGTTGACAGGTCAGCAAGTGTATAGAAGAAGGTGATCAGCCGTTGTAGAGTAACAGAAGGTGTGAGAGAATCATTACCAGTTTGTTTATTATAAGCAGTGCAGCAGTCGAAAGTGTCATGCTGCAGCAGTCAGCGCCCAGCCATGCGTCCTGGCCTCAAATGGTGGCACTTTCTGGGTCGGCACAAGCAGCAGGAGGCGGCCGGCGGCCCAGGATCCCCAGACGGACTGCTGGCAGCAGTAGTGACAACGTCAGCACCTCGACCTGTGTAGCGCTAAGTCAGGGGCCCACAGGCACGCAGCGGCAGCCGAGCGACGGTGGAGGCCAGTCGTGCCACTTGGCGCAAATGTGCGGCCTGTTAACAGGCTGCAGTGAGAACCCGAATGCGATGAGCACCCGCGTGCGGAAGAGAACCAACCACCTCCGACGTAGGAGGCTGCGTCATCGGCGCGCCGATGTAGGACTGTGCTAGCAAAGTGCATACATGCAGGCAGCAGTTCAGTGTTAGGCAGGGACAGGTATCGCCTGCGTGTAAGTTGCAAACCATGCACCGTCAGTCGAAGTCATCCAACAGATGGTACACTGTTCCAGTGCATCAGATAACCTCATGACACCACTAGGCACAACCCAAAGACTTACAGCTTGCTGAGTCAGCGTTTAGTAGTAGTTCTGGCTGAATGACTCCAATGGCTATATGGAGCACTTATCATCACTGGCTATCGAAGGTATCAGATCCTGCATAGCCGGACTGGGCGGTGCTTCTTGTCACCCTATCTGGCCCTGCTGTGAATCGAAATTATTTCCAACCACCTGGCACAGCGCTATGCTAAAATACGTATAATCCTCCACCAAGTCAGATCGACCCCTTTTAGATTCTGGTAAACAAATAGGTGACAGATTACTGCTCATTTGACCGCAGGTTGCAGGCATTCATTTGTAACGCACTATCGCAACACCACACTTCGGTTAGGTACTACAGGGAACCAATTGCCTTGCTCCAGCATTCTTGATCGCATGGACAAGTGGTTTAACCAGATGTAGTGTGGAGCTTCACTTTCACTCTTCTGTAAGTCGCCGACCGCTCCTAGTTTCATGTACATGAAACTTTATCATCAGATATTGAACAAACACCCTTAGAAATTATTTGTAATTACTTCATTATTGTTGTTGCTGTCGTTGTGATATTTAGTTCAGGGTCTGTTTTGATGCAACTCTATCCTGTGAAAGCTTCTTCATCTCTCAGTGCCTACTGCAGCCTACATTCTTCAGAATCTTAGTGTATTCATCTGTCGGTCTCCCTCTACGATTTTTACCCTCCACGCTGCCCTCCAATACTAAACTGGTGATCCCTTGACGCCTCAGAACATGTCCTACCAACAGATCTCTTCTTCGAGTCAAGTTGTTCCACAAATTTCTCTTCTCTCAAATTCCATTCAATACCTCCTCATTAGTTATGTGATCTACCAATCCAATATTCAGCATTCTTCTGTAGCACCACATTTTGAAAGGTTCTATTCTCTTCATGTCTTAACTATTTATCGTCCACGTTTCACTTCCATACATGGCTACACTCCATACAAATACTTTCAGAAACGACTTCCTGACCCTTAAAGCTATACTCGATGTTAACAAATATCTCTTCTTCAGAAACGCTTTCCTAGCCATTGTCAGACTACATTTTATATCCTCTCTACTTCGATCATCATCAGTTATTTTGCTCCCCAAATAGCAAAACTCATTTACTACTTTAAGCGTCTCATTTCCTAATCTAATTCCCTCAGCATCACCTGATTTATTTCGACTGCATTCCAGTATACTCGTTTCGCTTTTGTTGATGTTCATCTTACATCCTCCTTTCAACACACTGTCCATTCCGTTCAACTGCTCCTCCAGGACCTTTGCTGTCTCTGACAGAATTACAATGTCATCTGTGAACCTCAAAGTTTTTACTTCTTCTCCATGGAGTTTAATTCCTACTCCTAATTTTCTTTCGCTTCCTTTATTGTTTGCTCAATATACATATTGAATAACATCGGGGATAGGCTACAACCCTGTCCCACTCCCTTCCCAACTACTACTTCCCTTTCATACCTCTCGACACTTATAAGTACCATCTGGTTTCTGTGCAAATTGCAAATAGCCTTTCGCTCCCTGTATTTTACCCCTACCACCTTCAGAATATGAAAGAGAGTATTCCAGTCAACACTGTTCAAAGCTTTCTCTAAGTCTACAAACTGTACAAACGTAGGTTTGCCTTTCCTTAGTCTATCTTCTAAGATGTCGTAGGGCCAGTGTTGTCTCACGTGTCCCACCATTTATGCGGAATCCAGACTGATCTTTCTCGAGGTCGGCATCTACCAGTTTTTCCATTGGTCTTTAAAGAATTCGTGTTAGTATTTTGCAGCTGTGACTTGTTAAACTGATAGTTCGGTAATTTTCTTGACGTCTGAGGCTATTTCACCTGACTCATACAACATGCTCACCAGATGGTAGAGTTTTGTCTCCCAAGGCTATCAGTAGCTCTAATGGAATGTTATCTACTCCTGGGGCCTGGTTTCGACTCAGGTCTTTCACTGCTCTATCTGACTCTTCACGCAATCTAATATCTCCCATTTCATCTTCATCTACATCCTCTTCCATTTCCATAATATTGTTCTCACGTACATGCCCTTGTATAGGCACACTATGTACTCCCTCCACCTTCCTGCTTTCCCTTCTTTGCTTAGAATTGGGTTTCCATCTGAGATCTTGACATTCATACAAGTGGTTCTCTTTTCTCCAAAGGTCTCTTTAGTTTTCCTATAGACAGCATCTATATTACCCTTAGTGATATATGTCTCTACATCCCTACATTTGTCTTCCACCCAACCCTGCTTAGCATTTTTGCACTGCCTGTCGATCTCATTTTTGAGACGTTTGTGTTTCTTTTTGCCTGCTTCATTTACTGCATTTTTATATTTTCTCGTTTCATCAATTAAATTCAATGTATCTTCTGTTGCCCAAGAATATCTATTAGCCCTCGTCTTTTTAGCTACTTGATCCCCTGATGCCTTCACTGTTTCATCTCTCAAAGCTACCCATTCTTCTTCTGCTGTATTTCTTTCCCCCAATTCTTGTCAATCGTTCCCTAATACCCTCCCTGAAACTCTCTATTACCTCTGGATCTGTCATTTTATGCGGGTACCATATCCGTAAATTCCCACCCGTTTGAAGTTTGGTTGTGTGCTGTCCTTAGGTTAGTTAGGTTTAAGTAGTTCTAAGTTCTAGGGGACTGATGACCATAGATGTTAAGTCCCATAGTGCTCAGAGCCATTTGAACCATTTTTTTTTTGCAGTTTCTTCAGTTTTATCTACAGTTCATAACCAATAGATTGTGGTCAGTGGCCCCATCTTCCCCTGAAATGTCTTACAATTTAAAACCTGGTTCCTAAATCTTTGTCTTACCATTATATAATCTATCTTAAAATTTCCAATATCTGCATGCCTCTTCCATACATACAACTTTCTTTCATGATTCTTGAACCAAGTGTTAGCTATGCTTAAGTTATGTTGTGTACAAAATTTTACAAGGTGGCTTCCTCTTTCATTCCTTACTCTCATTCCATATTCAACTACTACGTTTCCTTCTCTTCCTTTTCCTACTATCGAATTCCAGTTACCCATGACTATTAAATTTTCGCCTCCCTTCACTATCTGAATAATTTCTTTTATCTAATCATACATTTCATTAATCTCTTCGTCATCTGCGGAGGTAGTTAGCTTATAAACTTGTATTACTGCGGTAGGCGCGGGCTTCCTATCTGTCTTGGTCACAATAATGCGTCCACTATGCTGTTTGCAGTAGCTTAGCCGCATTCTGCATGGGGGCTTAATTAAATATAATGCAAATATTTTTGGTAGCTGTAAGTCCGATTACGCTGTCTCGTAAACGGTTGGCCCTGACTAGTATTATTACGCTATCTGACTGCATAGAACAACAACAAAGAATGAAATGAAAATTTTCGTTAACACAATTAATTAATTAAGTCCCCAGCAACTATGAAACCTACGAAACCAAAGCACAAGTATAACTGTTCTGTATGTGGAAGTATGACTCAACGCACATCTGGCACGGTTCTTCTTCAACAAGACAAGAATTTTTAAATACCAATTATACTGACGTGATAAAAGAAAATTAGAAATACTATAATTGCGCAAGAAAACCAGAATTACACTCTAATACAAGAACACACGCCAGATGCTTTGTTGACTGAACCTGTAATGACGCATTATTCAGGACACTGAAATAATGAGAGAGAAAAAGAAAAATTTTTTTTACCTTCATTTATATTGATGGAAAGCACTCTAAACATTACAATCTCTCCACACCGACTCGCCACTAGGACATCTCAGCAAGCACTTACTACCACGAGTTTTCAACAAGCACTTACTACTACGAGTTCTCCCTAAGCACTCACTACTACGAGACCTCGACAGGCACTGCCAGTGGAGGCGGCTGAATAATACTCTTTGGCGCAATCTCTGGCGCTGTGCTCAGTGTAGCCACCTTTCATATGCCCCTCCTCCACGGGCCAGAATTTGATGGTATTTTTGCCAGCATTGGTGGTGAAAATACCACCAAATTCGTCCACAAAAATAAAAGATAATATTAATACCTAAATATCACATAATTAGATAAAATTTTTGGCTTTGCACTGACCTTTCAATAACCTACTATATAAAATACAGTAAGCAATACAAATTCTTTTCATACATGTGACTTTACATAATAGTTCACACAATACACAAAAAATCAGTTTATACAAATGTTCACATAAAATGCTTTCAATGATTAGTTCCAGTAGTAGCACCCAGCGATGGTCAAAAGGTGCAAACACCAACAAGTGACATCATTTTAGTAAAAGCAGTTTCATCAGTGGCACCTAGCAATGTTGAACAGGTGCAGAAACTAACAAGTGACATCATTCAGCAGAAGCAGTTCCATTAGTGGCACCCAGCAATGTTGAACAGGTACACACAGCAACAAGTGACATTAGTTCAGTAGAAGCAATCCATCAGTGGCACCCGGCAATGTTGAGTAGGTGCAGACAGCAAGAAGTAACATCATTTCAGTAGAAACAGTTCTAACAGTGGCACCCAGTAGTGTTGAACAAGTGCAGACAGCAACAAGTGACATTAGTTCAGTAGAAACAATCCATCAGTGGCACCCACCAATGTTGAGCAGGTGCAGACACCAACAAGTGACATTATTTCAGTAGAAGCAGTTCATCAGTGGCACCCAGTAATGTTGAACAGGTGCAGACACCAACAAGTGACATTATCTCAGTAGAAATAGTTCCATCTGTGGCACCCAGCAATGTTGAACAGGTACACACAGCAACAAGTCACATTATTTCAGTAAAAACAGTTCCATCAGTGGCACCCAGCAATGTTGAACAGGTGCAGACACCAACAAGTGACATTATGTCAGTAGAAACAGTTCCATCAGTGGCACCCAGCAATGTTGAGCAGGTGCAGACACCAACAAGTGACATCATTTCAATAGAAGCTGTCCATCAGTGGCACCCAGCAATGTTGAACAAGTGCAGACACCAACAAGTGACATCATTTCAGTAGAAGCAGTTCTGTCTGTGGCACCCAGCAATGTTGAAGAGGTACACACAGCAACAAGTCACATTTCTCAGCAGAAGCAGTTCCATTAGTGGCACCCAGCAATGTAGAACAGGTGCAGACACCAACAAGTGACATCATTTCAGTAGAAGTAGTTCCATTAGTGGCACTCAGCAATGTTGAGCAAGTACAGACACCAACAGGTGACATCTTTTCAGTAGAAGCAGTCCATCAGTGGCACCCAGCAGTGTTGAGTAGGTGCAGTCAGCAAACAAGTGACATTATGTCAGTAGAAGCAGTTCATCAGTGGCACCCAGCAATGTTGAGCAGGTGCAGACACCAACAAGTGACATTATCTCAGTAGAAGCAGTTCCATTAGTGGCACCCAGTAATGTTGAGCAGGTGCAGACAGCAACAAGTGACATTATGTCAGTTCGAGCAGTCCATCAGTGGCACCCAGTAAAGTTGAGCAGGTGCAGACACCAACAAGTGACATTATGTCAGTAGAAGCAGTCCATCAGTGGCACCCAGTAATGTTGACAGGTGCAGACACCAACAAGTGACATTATTTCAGTAGAAGCAGTCCATCAGTGGCACCCAGCAATGTTGAATAGGTCCAGAGAGCAGTCCATAATATTCACCATCACTGATCACACTGTTCATCAGAGTTTATAAGCAGAAATTAAACATGTCCCAGTGGAACCAATCATGTAGAAAAAGTACAAGTAACAGTCCATAATATTCACTATCACTAATCACACTGCTCATCAGAGTTTATAAGCAGAAATTAAACATGTCCTAGAGGCACCAATCATGTAGAAAAAGTACAAGTAACAGTCCATAATATTCACTATCCTAATCACACAGTTCATCAGCAGAAATTAATCATTTCTAAGTGGCACCCATTATGTTGAAAAGTGCAGGTAACAGTTCATAATATTCACCATCACTAATCAGACAATTCAGGTATGAACAATAGTTTGAATACACATACAAATGCTTTTACACACTAAACATATAAATTCTAATAAACACACAAATGATATCAGATAATTGTCATATTAACTATTACAAATACACAAATACTAGTAAACCTATAATATTTATGGGTGTCAGTGCAAGCCACTACAAACAAATAAAATAATATTTATGAGATAGGTGGGTAGGATTGGGAAAGGAAAACACACAAAACACACTCACTCATCTTTCATCCACTTTAACTACTACTGTGTAATTGAATAGTGTTAACTGTGTAAATGCAATTCTGTCAAAATTTGATGTTCATCTTGTATATCAAGTAGTAGTGGCAGCAATGTATAGCAGTCAATAATAGTTCAGTCAACGTCATAGTCATCATGTGAAGACCAGTGTTTGCCAAGCCAGATCAAATGTACTGTTGCTGAACAACTGTCAGTGTGCCAAGATATGCAAATACTTCCTCTCTTCAAAAAAAAAAAATATATATACTGCTTAGTGATTTAACAAAGTGTGTGTATAGACTATCTTCCTTCTACTTTAGTGTTCTAGTCTGCTATCTTCATCCTCCTTGTTCCACATAGACCAACAAAAAAAATATGCACCTCACTTACTTTACCTCTTATCCACCAAAACTCCAATAATCATCAGCATCACATAATCTCAATACTTCAATAATACCTCTTACTTCGATACATACAAATCTTATCATCAATAGCATTTACCTTACCTCTTGTCCACCGAAACTCCAATAATCATCAACTTCACATAATCTCAATAATACCTCAATAATACCTCTTCAATACGTCGATACATATAAACCTTATTACCAATATCATTTCACTTCCATAACAACTCTTTCCTCTAGTCAGTCTCCTCGAACAAGTACAGATAAAAACCTAATGCAAACCTCATCACTCCATACAATCCGAAGACACACTGTCAACACACAACCTCTGTGTAATCCATCTGACCCAAATCTTCTACTCATTATGAATTATAAACAAAAGAAATGCATACATGACCTCTAACAGACTTAGTTCGAATAACTCTCAGTAATTAAGTACGATTACGTAGTCTGAATGATCATAATATTTCATAGTGTGTACACCAATTCAAGAATTATGGCAAACAGAAGCAAACATGTGGAGTATTTCTTGTGTCAAGTGTCACTTCCTATTTCAATTGCTCACGAAAAATGCAGTGTAATAACTGTCAATGGTCTAAACCTAGTTTTGGTATGTCATGTCGTTAGCTTCCTTCCTATTAGCATACATTTATACAGGTTTCATAAAACCTCCAGCTCATGTGACTTCTATGAAGTTTCTTGTACTAATGTCGTTCGTCGAATTATAGCAGTTCATTTTCTTGTCTTAAAAATATAAGGCACTGAGCGTAAGCAAAACATGCAATAGCGAGTAAATATACCAGTAGAGAACAGAATGTCAACAAGTGGATGCAGCACAATTCTTACAACGACGGTCTGCCAAGCGAACAATCTATAATTAATACAATAGCGTGACCTAAACTCTATGTTCATACACAGTATATCAGCATTTCTATATACCAAATTAAAGAGTAGTTATGACAACAAAACAGAAATGTGTTAATATGCAATCCATAAGCATAGCAGTAAACATATATCTTACGTAATAAACAGGTCATTAGCATCATATCAGCATAAGCAAATAAATGTTCATATGTCATCTTAATAAGTAAACATGAAGGCGCAAGCAGATAAATCACAAAGTATAACTTACATACATAATCACAGTCAGCACAATTAATCAGGTTACAATTATAATTTAAATAAATGAGCACAGCAGGCACATTATTAAAAAAAATATGACGTCAGTGAAAAAGCAGTGCAGCCAAGCGATGCATAATATACACAAGTTACAACCCAGTTCATTAATAATCACTGTCAAAATCAGTTAACGTTCGCAAGCACGTCGCTTCACAAGTAATTTCATAGAACATGAAATTTAGCACAAAGTATGAATCACGTAATCGCAAGCAGCAAATTACGTCTAAAGTACGTACCTAAGTGGAAATATGTTACCTGAAAAATGAACTCAATTAATAGTCACCTTTTTAGTTTATTAGTTACTTCTTGGAAATTACATTCTTCCTGAAAATTTCTCGATAGCAAGTCGTCTTAACGTCGGACACGCACAGAATTTACCTGAAGTTCTTAAATATTTTATAGAACCGTATCCTGAAAAATACTGAATGTTAATAACATAATTCATCAAGTCACTATAGCTTTATACTGAATTTAGTCGGAGAACTTAGACTGTGTATTTGTTTACGGTTGTCAGTGCATTCGCACTGAGCGCTCGATCAGCTGTAGGCGTGTGACGTAGAAAGTAATTGTTTGCGGTCAACGACTGCCTTGTGCGGCGCGCAGACTTGACTGTTGCTTTGAGTATATGCCACCGCCAAAACACAGCGCGGTATCCTTGTATTCTTGCGTGTTTACATGTAGCTGTTAGTTTCTCTAAAGTATGTCATTCCACAAAAATTGTAACGTTAGATATATGATGTATTCCCTTAGAGCGTCGAGATTTAAGAGTTTCTACTTCAACAGTGTTATCATGAATAATTTTACGAATTCTATGTGGACCGTTAAAAAGCAGAAAAAATTTGCGACACAAACCTTTTCCTTTGTGAGACAAACGATGAGACTTAATTAACACCTTTTGACCAACTGACAAGATTTTTAAACGACCAGGATGTTTCGCTGATTTCTCTCTTCTAGCAGCCGCAGATGCAATATTTTGTAGAGCCATGTTCACAACTTCAGAATGCCGCAGTTTCCGTGAAGGCGGAAAAGGAACGATTTCAGATATGCGATTTGTCGGTGCTTTGTTTTTTAATATCAGTATAGGCGGTAAAGAAGTTGAATCATTAGGAAGTTCATTCAGAATGTTTTGAAAAATATGAAGATACTGATCCCACGTTCTGTGATTCTGATGACAATAAAGACGACACAATTTATTGATTGCCTTCATCCATCTCTCTGAAGCGTTAGATTGAGGATGAAAGAGTGAAATGAAAATTGGTTTAATTTTACGACGCTGTAGAGTACGAAGCCAAATTTTAGAACGAAACTGTGATCCATTATCTGATATAACCTTATCAACATGACCAACTTCTTCAAGAAAATGTTTGATGAAAGCATTAGATACTGAACGAGCTGTTGCTTTGCGTAACGGTGTAAAACACACATATTTTGATGTCAGTTCCACTGCTACGAAAATGTACGCAAAACCATTAGTAGATCGAACCACTGGACCGAATAAATCGACTGCAGCCATGTCCTTTAATTTCGCTGGAATGATAGGAAACAACGGTGCTCTGTGAGAAATTGTTGGCGGCTTAGCCTTTTGACATAATTTGCATTTCGCCAGAACAGATCGAATGCGTTTTTCCATATTACTGAAGTAGCAATTTTCCCGTAATATATGAAAGCATTTTCTGGGACCAAAGCGTGCATAACTGAAATGCGTATACCAAATCAGTTTATTAACCCACTCATCAGGAATACAAACTAATTAAACAGAGTTGTCGACCGATTTTCGTTTAAAAAGAATGTCATTGCGAACTAAATAATGATGTCTAATCGCTACGCTTTCCTTTCTCCTCCACTTCTCCTTAATGTCCTTCCAGATTGGATCCTTATTTTGCTCCTTAGCGATGTCCTGGAGCGAAGACGAAATAGAGTTCTCAAACGCAACACCTTGAATATACATCAAACAATAATTGTTTTCTATGCAGTCCTCTTCAGCACTTTGTTTCAAACCCATAGGTGCACGTGATAAAGCATCAGCAACAATATTTGAAGAACCCTGTATGTAAACAATACTAAAATCAAATTCCTGTAGGTACAACGCCCATCGTGACAATCTGCCATGAGTTAATTTTGTTGACATAAGAAATTCCAGAGCTCGATGATCGGTGTAAACCTTAGTATGTCTGCCAAACAAAAATGTGCGAAATTTTGTGAAAGCCCAAACAACAGCCAAAGCTTCAAGTTCCGTAATCGAATAATTCTTTTCTAATTTAGAGAGAACACGACTTCCAAATGCAATAGTTTTCTGTACTACAACGCCGTCTTCTTCTATCTCTTGAAATAAATGTGCACCTAGGCCTTTGTATGATGAGTCCGTCGCCAATCAAAAATCTTTAGATAGATCCGGATGTGAAAGAAGTGGAGCAGCAACTAAAGCATCACGAAGTTGTTCAAATTCTGATTGAGCTTCCTCATCCCAACACCAATTAGATTTCTTTCCAGATAGTTCACATAAACGAGGTGTGGCCAACTTGTCCAATCTAACAAAGCGTCTAAGAAAATTACAGACACCAAGGAAACTACGAACATCACGTTTTGTGGTAGGAACAGCATAATTACGAATAGCGTCTAGTTTCTCTGGATCAGGAAGAATACCTTCTGTAGAAATAATGTGACCGAGAAATTTCACCTGAGAACGACCAAATTCAGATTTTTCTAAGTTCACTGTAATGCCAACTCTTGCAAAGATACGTAATAATGAATCCAAAATTTTGTTGTGCTCACTCCAAGAACGTTTAGCAATAAGAATGTCGTCAACATATGAAGTAATATTGTCACGAAGATAAACAAGTAAAATTTCATTTAAGCTACGAATGAATGCTGCTGAAGATACAGTAAGTCCAAACGGTAATTTCCGAAATTGGTAACAGTTACCAAAGACTAAAAAGGCAGTGTATTTTCTACAGTCAGGGTGGAGTTCTATTTGCCAAAAACTTGCGCGCATATCAATCGTGTATAAAACTTTAATTCCATGGAAATGTTGAAGAAGTTCATCTAAATTTTGTGGGGCGTCAGTTTCAGGAATGATATTATTTATCTGTCTGGAATCCAGAACCAAACGAATTGACCCATCCTTTTTAAGAACAACGTGTAATGGGCTAGTATAAGGATTGACTGCAGGCTCAATAATGCCCTGATCTAACATGTACTGAAGTTCATTCTTAACCTTGTCTCTGTAAGCCAAAGGAATAGCGTACGTTTTCCCACGAAATGGTGTGTGTTCTTTTACTTTAAATAAATATTGTAGGCTTTGTATAGTTCCTGTGTGATGACTAAACACTGTAGCATGTGAAGTCAAAATTTGGTGCAGCTCTACTCTTGCAACGTCATCTGGCACTTCAGCTTTCTTAACCTTTTCATTAATTAATTCTTCGCTATTAATTATATCATCCACCGCGTCTCTGTATCTATTGTCATTGTCATGAATAAACACACTGTCGTCATAATGCTCAACGAAAACATCAGAAGTAAGAAACCTTAAACATTTTGTATCTGACTCAGATCTTGTTAAACACTCGAAAAATTTCAAACATTTCGGCATTGCGGCAACAGTCAAATTCACACTTCCCTCTTTAAAGTTCAAAATTGCCTTATGTGTGTTAAGAAACTCCATACCTAATATAATTTGTGTACTGAGTAATGGAACAATAATAAAATTAGCAGAAAATTCGTATCCTTGACAATTGAAATTTAAGTTGGTCTGTTGTTTAACTTCTACACTTTTTCCAGAAATCGCTCCTCGAATTGTACTTTTAGAAATAGGTAACACAGGACTGGCAATAGTTCTTTCACATATACGAAAAACTGATTCACTAATGACATTCAATGGGCTCCCAGAATCTAAAACTGCAGTGACCTTATTCTTACCCACACATACTTCAATAACAGGATGTAAAAACGCGTCTACATTATTTTCCTTTTCGTCTAGCAAAATGTCTCTCATGTCTTCCAGGCGTACGTAGTGTAAAGTCGTAGTGTCATCACTTTCTGAACCGTCTATATTGCTGCCAGAAGCCGAAGCTGCAAGTCATTGTCGATTGTTTGCGTCACGTCTTTGGTTATTCGCGTCACTTCGCGGATCAATTTCTACGATTTACACTTGTCTCTCTGAAGTTCTGTCACGTGGAGGATGCCAATTAGGTCCTTCCTGTCTGTTAGATGTAAATTCTTGGTTGTGTCTGTTATTAAAATTTCTGTTTTCCTGTCTGTCTGCATAACTACTTCTTGTGTAATTTCGACTGTCACTTCTGAAATTATTGTTGTATCTACTACCCTGATTATTTCTGTAGTAAGAATTTCTATTACTGTATGAATAATTTCTGTCTTGATGGTACCGGTTACTGTTTCCGTATGATTGATCATTCCGGTACGAATTACCGTTATTATAATTGTCTGTGTAATTTCTGTTAGAACGTCTGTTATTGTCATGAGGCTGGTATCTATTGTCCTGTCTGTTACGTCTGTCATTCTCAAAATTACCCATATAACGCCCGTTCCGATCACTATCTCTTTTCTCTGAAAATCTATTGTAATTACTGTTACTGAAAAAGTTACAAGAAGTCCCGTCGTCGTTGCCATACTCAAGTTCCTGCAACAAAGTCTTAAAGGTCTCGATGTCGTCTTTACATCTTCCAGCTAAAGCAATTTGTCTTATGGATTGTGGCAGCTTAGTTAAACAAATGCGAATTAATTCAGTCGGGCTATAAGGGTTGGACAGGAACTGATTCTTTCGAATCATGTCTTCAAAATATTCTGCTGGCGTGCGGAACTCAGACTGTTTAAAATTACGCTGCATAATCAGACTATGTTTGACTCTGTCTTGCGTGTTTTCGGACCAATATGCCGATAGAAGTGCATGATAAAAATCATTTAGATTATTACAATCTCTAATGAGTGCGCGCATCCGCGTCGCCGGTTCGTTTTCTAAATATCCACACATAAATTCCAGTTTGTGACTTAGTGGCCAATTTGGTGGAAGTGCGTACATAAATTGATCTAACCATGAACATGGATGTATGTCATTCTTAGAATTGCGGAAGATCTTAAATTTCCGAACAGTCAAAAAGTGTTTATAGTCAAAGTTTTCGCCTCGTGGCGACAAAGACCTACCGCGTCTGTCCCAGTCACAATGACGATTATTGTTAAATTCACGCGCCTGGCGCTCTCTTGTTGCATCCCGTAAATGAAACAAATTATTTTCTTCAAAGCCCTCTGCTAAACCAACACTTGTCAATTTATCTGAGATCTCCTCAACTCTTTCCGATGAGTCACTTAATTGTTCTTTCTGTTTATTTACGTCTTCTGTAAATGTCGCGATTCGGGTTTCGGTGTTGTCACATTTAGTAGTTAACTGTTCACACTGTTGCGTTAAGTTAATTGTCCTGTCATTTGGTACGGATTCCTCGATTCTCTCAAATATTTCTTCCTTATCGTGTGCGCGTTGTAAATTTAACTCTGAATATTTTTGCACTATCACGCGATCTTTTTCTTCCCGATCTCTGTCCTGTTCCTCTTATCTAATCTCTACTGCAACTAATCTATTATTGTGAGCATTCAAAATTGGTTGTACTTCTTCTCTGATTTCTTTCTTCGATTCATCTTTCATGTTTTTGAAACATGTCCCTGTTCGTGACCCTAACTGTATTTCCATTGTTTCCATCTCGGTTTTACTTGTTCCCATTTGTGATCCCAGTGAGTCTAACCGTGTTTCCATTGTTCCCATATCAGTTTTAATTTCAGATCGTAACTGTGATCCCACTGTTTTTAATTCGGTTTTAATTGTTCCTAGTAGTGATTCAAACTGTGTTTCCATTCGTGATCTCAAATTTAATATAGCACCCATCAACTGCTCCATATCTACTAGTCCAAAATTCCTTTCGCCCCTAACATTTCCCACAAAACCAGCTTCCTTCGTCATAGCTGTAAGGCCATCTGTGTTCGATACTATCGCAGAATCTTCTGTCGTTAATCTCGTATTCTGTGAATTTTCTGATTGAGAAAAATTTTGAAATGGTTCCGGACTATTTTCCCGACTTATTACATTGTTTTCCACTTCATTATCCATCATGCTGTTTTCCTCTGTTGGCGAGTTCGCCATGATAACAATTTCGTTATTCTCACTATTCATCATTTTTGCCTTTTTCATTGATCGCGTAATCATTTACAAAATATACAAAACTCGTCACTGTACGAAAATTATACACAATGACTCTTTATCTCCAACAATACCATTTACATGAAATGTCTCCCTCAAACACGATTAATCGAACAACTGAAATAATTGCACTAAATTGTCAAACGCGTATACAAGGCAATAAAATTAAATTATGAAATACCATTAGAAGAATGACAATTACCAAATCTACACATGCAATATAGACTACAATTACTAAACTACAAATTACTACAACAATACTACTGTCTACCTACTATTTTTGCAATCAGAAGAATTCCAAGGGACGATCCGAAGCAGCGGTCGCCACGTGCATGGGGGCTTAATTAAATATAATGCAAATATTTTTGGTAGCTGTAAGTCCGATTACGCTGTCTCGTAAACGGTTGGCCCTGACTAGTATTATTACGCTATCTGACTGCATAGAACAACAACAAAGAATGAAATGAAAATTTTCGTTAACACAATTAATTAATTAAGTCCCCAGCAACTATGAAACCTACGAAACCAAAGCACAAGTATAACTGTTCTGTATGTGGAAGTATGACTCAACGCACATCTGGCACGGTTCTTCTCCAACAAGACAAGAATTTTTAAATACCAATTATACTGACGTGATAAAAGAAAATTAGAAATACTATAATTGCGCAAGAAAACCAGAATTACACTCTAATACAAGAACACACGCCAGATGCTTTGTTGACTGAACCTGTAATGACGCATTATTCAGGACACTGAAATAATGAGAAAGAAAAAGAAAAATTTTTTTTACCTTCATTTATATTGATGGAAAGCACTCAAAACATTACAATCTCTCCACACCGACTCGCCACTACGACATCTCAGCAAGCACTTACTACCACGAGTTTTCAACAAGCACTTACTACTACGAGTTCTCCCTAAGCACTCACTACTACGAGACCTCGACAGGCACTGCCAGTGGAGGTGGCTGGATAATACTCTTTGGCGCAATCTCTGGCGCTGTGGCTCAGTGTAGCCACCTTTCAATTCCTATTTTTTATTCACTATTAAACCTAATCCTGCATTACGCCTATTTGATTTTGTTCTTATAACCCTGTATTCACACGACCATAAGTCTTGTTCATCCTGACACCGATCTTTACTAGTTCCCAGTACATCTAACTTTAACCTATACATTTCCCTTTTTAAATTTTCTAACCTACCTGCCCGATTACGGGATCTGACATTCCACGCTCCGATCCGTAGAACGCCAGTTTTCTTTCTCCAGATAATGACGTCCTCCTGAGAAGTCCCCACACGGAGATCCGAATTGGGGACTATTGCACCTTCGGAATATTTTACCCAAGAGGATGCCATCATCATTTAATCATAAAGTAAAGCTGCATGCCCTCGGGAAAAATTACGGCGGTAGTTTGCCCTTGCTTTCAGCCGTTCACAGTACCAGCACGGCAAGGACGTTTTGTTTGGTTTTACAAGGCCAGATCAGTCAATCATCCAGACTGTTTCCCCTGCAACTACAGGAAAGGCTGCTGCCCTCTTCAGGAACCACACGTTTGTCTGGCCTCTCAACAGATATCCCTCCGTTGTGGTTGCACCTACGGTACGGCTATCTGTACCGCTGGGGCACGCAAGCATCCCCACCAACGGCAAGGTCCATGGTTCATGGATGGAGGACTTCATTCTTATATAGCGAATAAAGTGCTAGAAAAATTGAGTTTTTTTGTAATCACGGCCGTAATATGCATTGTTTCTTACAGTGTGAAGCGCCACAGAAACTGATACAGGCACGCGATTCAAATACGGAGATACGCACGCAGGCAGAACACGGCGCTGTGGCCGGCATCGCCTTCATAAGACAACAGATGTCTAGCGCAGTTTTTACATCGGTTGCTGCTGCTATCAAGCTGCGATGGTAGGTATTCATGATTTAAGTGACCTTGAACGTGGTGTCATAGTCGGCGCACGAGGGATGGGACACATCATCCCCGAGGTAGCGATGAAGTGGGGATTTTCCGGTACAAGCATTTCACGACTGTACCGTGAATATCAGGAATCCGGTAAAACATCAAATCTCCGACATCGCAGCGGCCGGAACAAGATCCTACAAGAACGGGACCAACGACGACTGAAGAGAATCGTTAAACGTGACAGATGTGCAAATTGATGCAGATTTCAATGCTGGGCCATCAAGGAATGTCAGCGTGCTACCCATTCAACGAAACGCCATCGATATGGCCTAATGGTCACGCTTGATAACTGCAAGACACAAAGCTTTACTCCTTACCTGGGCCGCCAAACGCCCCAGACACGAACATTATTGAGCGTATCGGATGCACAGCAACATGCTGTTCCGAAGAGATCTCCACCCCCACGAATACTCTTACTGATTTATGGACAGCCCGGCAGGATTCATGGTGTCAGTTTCCTCCAGCACTACTTCAGACATTAGTCGAGTCCATTCCGAGTCGTGTTGCTGCACTTCAAAAAGAACAACATAGGAAAAGCAAACTATGGGAACGTGATGATGAACTGACGAGGCATACACAACGGCGCACGTCTTTTTCAGATAACGCCCCTTGGATTTATTTCATGTGATGATTACTAACTGATAGTCTTTCACATAAATGAGTTTGAAGAGTAGGTGTGTAGTGTGATGCGGTAAAAACCAGGGGGTGTGACGTAGCATATAGCCTCCACGATAGCACCAAAGGACCACTGAATTTAAAGTCCTAATGCAACCTGTGGATCATCTTCAAAGCTACCACATGTCCTGTACTTGAACCCGGCATATCGGATCAGAATATGTGACCAGCAACTGATAGCCACCAACACCCCCACCACCCCCACCACCAGTCATGGACTTGCCGATCTAGCGCTAGCGACCGACAGCGTGTCAATGGTTTTCCGCAAATCGTGATAGAAAATTGCTGTGTAAACAAAGGAAACTTCTTCTCGGATTCAAGAGAAGTAAAGTCCTTGATGACATATAAACCCTGAACGTAGCGAAAATGAGCGTAAGGGGAGCATTGAGAGAAGCGTTCAATGACTTTCGAAGTAAAACTTTGTCAACCGATCCAAGTAAAAACCTCAAGAGATTTTGGTCGTATGTGAAATCAGTAAGTGGGTCAAAATCACCTATTTGTTCACTCAGTGACCACGCTGGCATCGAAACGGAATATTACAGAGAAAAGGCCAAAATACTGAACTCAGTCTTCCACAATTGTTTCACCGAGAAAGATCGTAACATGGTCCCTACGGCAAATATTGAGATGACCGATTGCGGAATAGGAAAAATAACTGCTGTCGCTTAATAGTGAAAAGGCGCCAGGAGCAGAAGAGATACTCGTAAGAGTCTATAAAGAAAGACCGATGGGCAGATGCACACAATTATTGAACTATATCGTTGGCGTCAATTTACCATGTTTTACACTAAAATATTATGACATTCTTGGAGAAGCAGAATCTCCTCTATAAAAATCAACATGGATTCCGCAAACAGTGATCCTGCGCTCTCGGTCCCTCCATGAGATCCACAGCGCCGTAGAAAATGGCGCTCAGGTTGATGCCGTGTTCCTTGACTTCAGGAAGGCATTTGACATCGTGGCGGACTGCCGTTTAGCGAAAAAAAATACAAGTAAATACAGATTAGCGACTGGATCCAAGACTTCCTCGCAAACAAAACTCAACACGTCGCTCTTATGGAACAAAATCGACAGATGGTAAGGAAATTTTCGGTGTACTCCAAGGACGTGGGACAGGACCGTAACTGTTCAAATTATATACACTCCTGGAAATGGAAAAAAGAACACATTGACACCGGTGTGTCAGACCCACCATACTTGCTCCGGACACTGCGAGAGGGCTGTACAAGCAATGATCACACGCACGGCACAGCGGACACACCAGGAACCGCGGCGTTGGCCGTCGAATGGCGCTAGCTCCGCAGCATTTGTGCACCGCCGCCGTCAGTGTCAGCCAGTTTGCCGTGGCATACGGAGCTCCATCGCAGTCTTTAACACTGGTAGGATGCCGCGACAGCGTGGACGTGAACCGTATGTGCAGTTGACGGACTTTGAGCGAGGGCGTATAGTGGGCATGCGGGAGGCGGGGTGGACGTACCGCCGAATTGCTCAATACGTGGGGCGTGAGGTCTCCACAGTACATCGATGTCGTCGCCAGTGGTCGGCGGAAGGTGCACGTGCCCGTCGACCTGGGACCGGACCGCAGCGACGCACGGATGCACGCCAAGACCGTAGGATCCTACGCAGTGCCGTAGGGGACCGCACCGCCACTTCCCAGCAAATTAAGGACACTATTGCTCCTGGGGTATCGGCGAGGACCATTCGCAACCGTCTCCATGAAGCTGGGCTACGGTCCCGCACACCGTTAGGCCGTCTTCCGCTCACGCCCCAACATCGTGCAGCCCGCCTCCAGTGGTGTCGCGACAGGCGTGAATGGAGGGGCGAATGGAGACGTGTCGTCTTCAGCGATGAGAGTAGCTTCTGCCTTGGTGCCAATGATGGTCGTATGCGTGTTTGGCGCCGTGCAGGTGAGCGCCACAATCAGGACTGCATACGACCGAGGCACACAGGGCCAACACCCGGCATCATGGTGTGGGGAGCGATCTCCTACACTGGCCGTACACCACTGGTGATCGTCGAGGGGACACTTAATAGTGCACGGTACATCCAAACCGTCATCGAACCCATCGTTCTACCATTCCTAGACCAGCAAGGGAACTTGCTGTTCCAACAGGACAATGCACGTCCGCATGTATCCCGTGCCACCCAACGTGCTCTAGAAGGTGTAAGTCAACTACCCTGGCCAGCAAGATCTCCGGATCTGTCCCCCATTGAGCATGTTTGGGACTGGCTGAAGCGTCGTCTCACACGGTCTGCACGTCCAGCACGAACGCTGGTCCAACTGAGGCGCCAGGTGGAAATAGCATGGCAAGCCGTTCCACAGGACTACATCCAGCATCTCTACGATCGTCTCCATGGGAGAACAGCAGCCTGCATTGCTGCGAAAGGTGGATATACACTGTAATAGTGGCGACATTGTGCATGCTCTGTTGCCTATGTCTATGTGCCTGTGGTTCTGTCAGTGTGATCATGTGATGTATCTGACCCCAGGAATGTGTCAATAAAGTTTCCCCTTCCTCGGATAATGAATTCACGGTGTTCTTATTTCAATTTCCAGGAGTGTATAAATGATCTACCAGAAAGCGTCGGCTGCACTCTGAGCCTGTTTGCAGATGATGCCGTTGTCTATAACAAAGTAGCAACGCCAAAAGGTTGTAACGATTTGCAGAATGACTCCCAGAGAATTGATGAATGGTGCAGGCTCTTTCAGTTCGCCCTGAAAGTAAATAAATATAACATATTACGCATACATGGTTTTAGAAATCTAGTAACGGAAAAGTACACTATTGATGAGTAAACCACTGGAAACGACATCTGCCGTAATTTATCTAGGAGTGACTGTCCAGAGCGACCTGAACTGGAATGACCACATAAAAGAAATAGTGAGAAAAGCAGTTGCCAGTCTCAGATTCTTAAGAAGAATCTTAAGGAAATGTAACATCCACGAAGGAAGTGGCTTATAAGGCGTTTGTTCAACCAATTCTTGAGTGTTGTTCTTCTGTCTGGGAACCGTACCACGTAGGACTGATAGAAGAGAGAGAGACAGAAAGAGAGAGAGAGAGACAGAGAGAGAGAGGGAGAGAGAGAGAGAGAGATAGAAGATCCAACGAAGAGCGACAAGTTTCGTCACGGGATCGTTTAGAGTTATGGAGATGCTTTGGCAGACGTTACAAGATAGGCGTTGTGCGTGACGGAGAGATTTGCTGTTTAAATTTTGAGAGAGCACTTTCTGGGAAGTGTCGGATAACGTATTACTTCGCCACAAATACATTTCGCGTAATGACCACGAGGAGGAAATTCGAGAGATTATAGCCAATACAGAGGCTTATCGCCAATCATTCTACCCACGCGCTGATCACGAGTGGAACAAGGTGGGATGGCCTCAGTTAATGGTACAAAAGGTACCCTCCGTCACGCACCGTTTGGTGTATGATGAGGACGTAGATGTAGATGTAATCCGTTATCCCAGTTTAGGTATAATTTTACCGCTATATGTAATTTATCTGTGCACCACTTTCCAAAATGCACATCTTTTGCCATACTCTAATACAAAATAATTCTTTAATTAATAACTGAGGGTAAAGAACACATTGTAATATTCACCGTGTCATTTATAAACATTATGATTCAATAATAATGTGAACACATTTTTAGAGCTCACCGTTCGACCAAGTCTCTCCAACTGCACCGGTACTGTATTGGAAACTTATATCGGTAAATTATATGCAGCAACTTCGTCATTTTCCTGAAAAGGAACCATAACGAATATAGGTTCATGACTGTCATGAAACTAAGATTATTTGATGTATACTCACCCATAAGTAAAACGTTATTTTGCGACTTATACTATAACAGTACACAGAAAGTTAGATAAACTACAGCAGTATCGACTATTTCTTCAGACGATCTGATCCTCAGCACACAGAGCCCATACCTAGCAATGCGTCTCCTTGAAGCATTTTTTTTTTTTTTTTTTTTTACAGTTTCTTCAGTTTTATCTACAGTTCATAACCAATAGATTGTGGTCAGGGGCCCCATCTTCCCCTGAAATGTCTTACAATTTAAAACCTGGTCCCTAAATCTTTGTCTTACCATTATATAATCTATCTTGAAATTTCCAATATCTGCATGCCTCTTCCATACATACAACTTTCGGCGCAAGAGGTACGAATATCATAGCATTGGTACCAATTAGGAGCCAGTACAATACAGGCAAGTCTCCCCTCCTTCATCTAATTTCGGCCACAGTCTTTAGTAATATGACTCACAAGTTCAAATTCCCTATTCGTTTCATAATAGCCCAATCTTCAACCAAAATCAATTTAATAATTGTAGAGAATGATCAAAAACCAATAACTTGAATAGTGTGCTGGATCCTTCGAAGAGTTTTGATTGAGGACGGGGGCAAGAGCACTCGTAATGAATCGTTTGTTTGTCACTTAGGATATTGTTAACGGACGTTGCGTTAAAACCGAATGAAATGATTTTCAGAAGTCGCCATATTCAAACGATTTTCTTTCTTTAAATAGCGGCTTCACAGTTGTTTTCAATATCACGTAGGCTTGTACCAGAAGCATATCTCTCGTTTCTGATGTGCCGGATAATACTTCATCAGAAATAAATTGCGGTCTGGACGCTTGTTGATTAGCTAAAATGTCAAGCAGGTCAAAAATCTCCCGGAGACCACAAAATTATAAGCCCCTCTTAGCGGTCTCATGTGAGGATGGTATTTATTTTAGGTAATATGTAGCACTCGATGTATTGCGGTAATGCTTAAAATTTTCATGTCGTCGATACACGATATTAGCTAATTTAATTGATTATAATTGCATCATTTACGTGATTGTTCTATTTAATTAGCCAAGGGTTTATTGGATCCAACACCACAACAAATGATTTAGTTACTTCAATATAAATCACTTGTGGAAGGTAATCATTACTAGAGCTCTCGAGGGTCTCACTGTTACTATGAACAAAGGTCACAGTAAAACTGTTTTTTAGCTGCAGATCGTTAGCTCGCTGATATGCGAGCAGTAATATATCAATATATTGACGGAAGACTCTCTACTGGAATGTTCTATTTATTTCATTATTGCTCTGAGTGGCACTCCTGAAAGCGCTTTGTAACATCCTTGCATTTACGATCATGCACCATTTCTCGACAGCGTAGAGTCAACCGACTCACGCAGTTCCGTACTGGTGAGCTACATTTCACTTTTACTCTATGGACTAATACTCTTGACTGGGTGTTGTGTGATGTCCTTAGGTTAGTTAGGTTTAAGGGGCACCGGAAAGGCTCAAAATCATGAAAAGTTCAATTTTTACTTTTTTGTGTTTTCTGAATCTGCAGACTATTACCTTTTAATAGATATATAATTTATTCAATTCCGAAGACTACAACTATTTTTAATTTTTTTTTGAAATGTGTTCTACATGGGCGTGACCCACTGTGGCGCTGTTAAACTGCTGTCAAATGGTGTTATTATTAACGTCCGTGTTCATCAGGTACATTAAGTGATGTGAGATAAAGTATGTGTTGTGGCTAACCTGAGATGGTTCAATATATATCGCTGGTGTGATTGTCGATTGTTTCATGTTTATTTACTCTGCTGTTATCTCGAAAATATTCGTAATTAATTCTGTTTCTTGAGTCTCTGTTTTGTTGAAGTATAATAATGAGTAAAAGTAAAGTTATTAGAAATCCTCTGAAGGCTTTTAAGAAAAGGAGAAATGTTGGAAAGTCAAAGGTATGTGTTATTACTGTAAACAATAAAGACGATAACCAAGTGAGTGAACCTAACCTCTCAAGTACACTTGCCCATAGCAGTCAAAGTGGGAAGGAAAATACTTCACAGAAGAAGCTTGGTTCAATGAGTGAAAACTATGAATATTTTATGGGCGAATCGGATGTCAATGAAATATTTGATATGTCGGTTCTCAAAGAAATTTTTTCAAACTGTGTAAGATGTATTCATTGTAGTGAAGTTGGTCTGGAACTCTCCATAATAAAGCACGTAGAACTTGCTAGTGAAATACAACTGAAATGTGATAAGTGTTCATACATGACCACCTTCTGGAACAGTGTTGCAGTAACTGCAACTGAAGAAAATGGTAGCAAAATCTACGAACACAACAACGAGCGATGCTTGCTTTAGACAAGGAACGCCTTCGGGCTGCAGACAGGGCTGTAAAGAGTCTAGAAATACAAGCAAGAGTAAACAGAAGGAGGAACAAGAGGAAGCTGGAGGAGGAGTTTGCAGAGGATGAAGATAATCCATCCTATGGACTTGGAATGCACTAAAAAGTTAATCCAATCTTTGTCGCTCGATTCCCAAAACTTTTATTTTCTCATACTAATTACATGTTTTCTAAGGATCTTCCAAACATATTTGTTTCAAACTTTCAGTAAATGTTACACAGTACCTTCTGCATAATTTAACACAGCCTTTTTTCAAAAAACTGTATATTTTTGAATATATAAATAAAAAATTGCAAAAATATGTAGTGAATTTTCATTACAATTGAAAAAAAATCATCTTTAATAACTGAACTAAAATTTTGTAAAATCCCTGTGTTCAGTTGTAGCCCATATTCCAATAAATAATCTGTAAGAAGTTCAACTTCCTACCTCAAATACTTTGTGAGGAAAGATGTAATTTATAAGCGTTATTTTAACATTGCAAGTATAGGGCGTTCCGGAGCCCCTTAAGTAGTTCTAAGTTCTAGGTGACTGATGACCATAGATGTTAAGTCCCATAGTGCTCAGAGCCATTTGAACCATTTGAACTAATACTCTGTTTGGCAACTCGAACTGTGCATTGTCGCTTTCTTCGATCAATTTGATGCGTTCTGCATTAATAAGTTACATTAAACTGAAGTTGGGTATAAATGATGAAACACAGAGAGCCGTGGCTGGCTCGCGTCAGGCCTTTTTTTCCATTGGTTGCCGTCCAGTGGTGTCTAATTTCTTCTTTGGTTACCGCCATAACGTTGGTGTCTTCTCTCTGTGAGAGCTAGCAGCGTGTATCGATACTAGTACTGCTGTACTATCTTTGGTGTGGCGGATATATTTTCCGGGTGTGCTGCGTGTGGCGGTCGGTCGGTTGGGGCCATGGAGGTAAGAATAAGGGGAGATGGCGCTACGTATCCCAGCCGTACTACGTTTTGAAGCCACGGGGGCGTGGCTCGCTGCCATGACACTCTGACCAAAACATTGCCAGTGTGCTATAGCGCTGCGTGTATTGCAGTCGCTAATTGCACCATATACGCATGTAACGGCATCAGATTGGTTGTTTCAAAGTTTTTGTTTAAAATAAAATCTCGTAAAGTCGAAATTCCGCGTTTCTTCTGATTAAAAATAGTGTTTAATGTAATATTACGAATAGCTAGCCTTCAATGTAAACGATACAATTTTGTTAATTCAGTAATAAACGTGTATCACAAACTAAATAATAGAAACTGAAAACTAAGTTAGCTATACCCTCCCTCCAAAGCCCCATAAATACATCTTGTTTGTAATACGTACTGGGACATTTCAGTTACGTTACACTACTGGGAATCACTGTTCATTACCACCAATATTTACTGAAAAACGGTACATAGAATTGCAAATCTACACTGTGTCCTGTTTAGGCCTATACTTTAAGCCAGTTAATGTAGTGTTAGCTTTTAATTTGGTACATGATGAAGACAAAGTGAGTTACTCAACACTTCGATTATCGACGATACGTACGTATTATACTGAAACGTGAACTTGAAAACTAAGAATTTAATTCTTTGAATTAACATACCTTTTGCAAATGTCTTGGGTGTGTAGGGAAAACTGATGGTACAGCATTTTCTCGGAGCCTTACTGTTGAAAGGGAAGCTCGGTCTATGTCCTCTTCTCGGAAATGCTGAGAACGTATAGTGCTCCATTTAGACGCACGCCAATTCTTCCTCCTCACGACATTCTCCCACAGAGCTTTCCGACTTTCATTTTTAGGAAATCTAAAATCATACAGGAGGAAAACACGCTATAGTACAAGTACCGATATAGCACACGTTCATTCACAATGAAGTTCTAAAATCACACTTAACGAGACAACTTACACATGAAATGTTATTCCCTTCGATTTCGCATCACAATCAGAACGATTCGTACATCCAGACACCACACAAGTCACCATAATAGCGCAAAATCCTTCCAAAAGCGAGTGACAAGCCTATGCACACAAGCTTACAGCAGCAATGTTTTGGTCGGATTGAGATGGCTACCCTCGGCTTCACATAGCTTCACAGCTGTGACGTCACGGCGTCTCCCTCTATTCTTACCTCCATGGTTGGGGCAGAGCAGCGAGGAAGTCTCTGTGGTGCGTGCACAAGCGGTTGCAGTTGTGAGGCGCTTCTTGCGAGGGTTACGAAATTCTTTGCCCACCGATCCTGGACACTAAAGTTCAGTACTCTCTTAACCTACTATCAAGCCTCAACCGCTATCACATCTCTTCGTTTGATCCTGGTTGTCGCTCTCTGAGAGATTCCCACAAGCAACAACGTGTGTGAATTGAAGTCAGCTAGAATGGCAGGCATCTTCCTGTGTGGCGTTTAACGTAATTTAATTCATTCCTTCATTAATGAAGTGTACCAGCGGTATCTTCTGCCTTGTGGCCGTATCTTCTACTGACCTGCCCTGGTCATTGATATAGTGTTTTGGCAGTGTATTTTCCTCGTCATGTTGATGCTGTCAAGCACGGAGGGTAGTTCGACAGCTGAGGTGTTGTTGGTGGTTTTGGGCGTTTATTCTGACTTGGCTGGATTGGGCACCAGTATCGAGAACGTCGTGTTATTGACATCTTGTTGTCGTTTTGCTGGTCGGGTGGAGCATAACTGCTCTTGTTGGTTGGTTAGTCGGCTGGCTTTCAATTGGGTTGCTTTCCGATTAAGAGGTTGTCGGTCTGGCTGCCCGACTCACCTAAACTTGGGTTAGTCTTATCTTACCAGGCCGATCCTTGGCACCTTCTGAGCGGCGCTCCTTGTGGTTTACATAGTGATTTTCCTTTTAGTCTTAAGTACTCTGTGTGTCCTTCAGCTGAGTTTTAGCTTATTAAAATTGCATGGCTTTTCTTCTTAGGCCTTAAGCTGTAAAAAAAAATTGTTTCTTGTTTGGTATGTGGTCTTCAGCCGAGTTTCAGCCTTTCAAAATTAAAACGGAAAATTCCTTGTACCTAAGCCTTAAGCTGTAAATTGGTTTCGAGATTTCAGCCATTTCAAATCAAAAGTTGAAAATTTTGTCTAGGCCTTAAGCCGTAAGAAATATTTTCTAGTTTTTATGGGCCTTCAGCCGAGTTTTCCAACTTAAAAATTGGAAATTTCTTTGTCTGGGCTTTAAGCCATGGGATTGTTTGGGTTTCGAATGTAGCCTTCAGCCAAGAGTTATGTGAAGCATTTTAAGTTGAAATTTAGAAGCTATTCCCTTTAGGCCTTAAGCGAAAAAATTGTTTTCTGCGTGGTGTGTGGCCTTCAGTCGAGTTTTAATCTCTCTTAAATTAAAAATTCAAAATCCTTGTCTTGCCCTTAAGTCTTTAGATAGTTATTCTTTAGTACGAGGCCTTGAGCCGAGTGTTACACGAAATATTTTAAGATAAGGCCTTCAGCCTTTTCAAGTTGAAAGCTCTTCTTCCTAGGCCTTAAGTCATTAAATTGTTTTGTTGATATGAGGCATTCAGCCGAGTTTTCAGCCAGTTTAGATTAAACTTTGAAAATCTTTGTCTCAGCCTTAAGCAATAATACTGTTCTTGATTAATGTGAGGCCTTCAGCCGAGTTCTATGAAAAAAATTCAAGTTAATGCTTTCAGTCTATTTATATTGAAGATAAAAAAAATTTTCTAAAGAAATGAAACCTCCAGAAGAACTCCTGTACCTCAATTCCTTACTTAGGCCTTGTGCCTTGGATTTTCGATGTGGCCTTCAGCCGATCTAAATTAAATCAAAGGAAGGTCTTTCGTTAAAATCTTGAGAGTTTTGATTCTTGCTTGTGTGACTGTGTGTTTTAAGAAATAAAGTTCATATGTTGAGTGCAACTGTCAGTAACTTACTTTGGTCTCTTTCCACAAATTTAACCGCATCCGCTCTGTCCTGCTAGCCCAGGGATTCCACATAGGCATCGAAATTTACTTCATTTTGACAATGTAACAGTAAATTCATAAAATTTACAACAAAATATTACTTGCCGCTGATATCACACAGTAATTATTCAGATACCGTCATTTATACTGCAATAAGTTTTTGTTATTATATTAGCTGTTACCTGCAGCTGTGCTTGCATATCAGTACTTTTGTTATTGTGAGTGATTATAAGTAACCTATTGTTGCATGCCATAACATCAACTGCCGAAGAGTGTCTACCAGTCCAGGTATACAGAGCTCATGATGTGAACCGTTTCTGGCCCTCAGTTGGCCCAGTGGACAAGTCAGCGACACACCCATTGTCATAGCCAAGCGGTGTATAACGAAGTGCACGGATGGGAACTTGCATCTGCGCATTGTTCTACTGAAATAGCTATACAATATATAGTGTGTGCATTGTGCTACCAGTTCGATAATTTTTAACGTGGTGTACGTTTACTGACGTAAAAAAAGTATTATTTTCAGAACATTCAACAAAGAAATTCGTTTTAGATATAATAAAGATAAAAACTCAAAGAGAATATAGCTTTTTGAAAAAGTACATTCACTGACCTGAAAAAGATCATGGGATACCTCCTAAGATCGTGTGGGAGCTCTTTTGCCCGGTGTAGCACAGCAGCTCAGCAACTAGAAGTGGCGTGGCCTCAACAAGTCGTTGAAGTGTCCTGCAGAAATATTGAGGCATGCTGCATCTATAGCCGTCAATATTTGCAAAAGTGTTGTGAGTGCAGGATTTTGTGCACGTACTGACCTTTCGATTACGTCCCAGAATTGTTTTATGGGATTCATGTCGGGCAATCTGGGTAGCCGAACCATTCGCACGATCTGTTCAGAATGTTCTTAAAACATTTTTTACAAGTCGTAAGTTTCTCCAAGCATTATATAGGAATGCACCTTGAGCGTATTGTGACACCTGCTAGGCTCCGGTCTTTAACGATTTGCAGTAAATATTAAATTTTGGACACTAAACTATTTTTCACAAATTAATAAGCTGCTGATGTAAGGGGAAATACTTGTTAATTGCGGGTGCTAACATCTGCAAGGACATTTTTTCTTATCAGTCTTCCGGTTAGTTTGACGCGGCTCGCCACTACTTTGTCGGACTGTTTAATTCAGAGCGGCACTTGCACCCTGCTTCCTCAACTTCTTTGTTGGATATATTCCAGTCTCTGCCTTCCCTGCAGCTATTATTCTCTACAGCTACCTCAAGCACCATGTAAGCTGTTCCTTGGTGCATTAAATATATCGCTTATCAACAAACATACATAATGTCATTCTAAGAATAATTTCTAATTGTCAACATTTATATCATGTATCAGAGGACAGTATTGCATTTGAATCTTAATGTTATCAAGATGTGTGATTCAGAATGTTCAGAATTACTTTTTCAAATGTAGTGTTTTCGGTGCTGAACGATTTGTTTTACTAAGATACTGAATGCTGTGCTGATAATTTATTACTGAAAAGAGAAAAATCGGTTCATTATTTCTTTTGCCCCTTCTGTACTTCATCATAACATGTTTTAAATATTTTTGTAAATTTTCCATTTCTTATGATTAGTTATGCTTTGAGAGCATCTTGTTACAAGTCCTGTACGTGAGTACCGTGGTGTAGCTTAAAACATGCAACTTTGGCATTAAGTGAAATGTATATCGTCACAGTTTGGAATTAAGGATATAAATATAACTATTTTCTAAATGAAAAATTGGAGATAATCAGACTTTTTACCTTAGAAAATGGTAGTGGTTGAAGTTAGAGGAATTGTGCAACATCCAGATCTCTGGGAAATTTGGGTGTGACTGTGGCTCGAAGGTGGACTGCCTGAAACGTGCACTGAGCACATCGTAACCACATCAGTGCCTGCCGTCCAAGAACATGTAATGGACCTCCTGGAACATTCTCTCACCCCGTGCCGCTAACAGGAGACTATTAACAGCCAGATTAGGGAATTACCGTCGCATGTGTAGACTGCCGTTAACACCACAACACAAACGGCTGTGTTTGGAGTGGTTCTGTGATCATGAAGCTTGGGTTGCTGATGAATGGCGTGGTATTGTGTTTAGTGAGGAATCGCATTTCTACACTATCACAGGAGAGTATAACAGCTACCTGGAGACAGATCCCAGTCTTCCAGTGTTTTAGGGAGGCGCATCAGCATTACTCCCGGTGTCATGGTATGGGAAGCTACTGTGTATCTGTGCCTGGTGATGGCTGGTAGTGACTGAGCGAAGCCTAGTGGTATAGTGATACGTCATGGACATTCTGTGTCCTCATGTGTTACCTGTCATGTGACGGTATGGTAGTATCATTTTTCAACAGGATAATGCTCGTCCACTTACAGCACAGGGCTCCCTACGAACTGTCTAAGTGACAATAATGGCTTAGCGGTGAATAATGGTCTAACAACTTTTAGCATTGCGCTTGATAATGGCATAAAGTCCGAAATCTAGATAGTACAAAGATAAATATAGTAACACAGTCAAATGGCGGTTTGCTCTTTAACAGTATTACATGACTGTGGCTCAACACCATCGAAAGCTTTTTATCTGAATGTTTTTCATGCCCTTTCATGGCCAGCAAGATCCCCAAACACCTGTTGCACCAGCTCGAATGTCGACTGTGTACCAGTACCAGTACCCAAGATGTGAAATGTTAGTTCAGATAGTTATGGACCAGCCTGCCTCAGGAGAAGATTTGACGGCTTTATGACACCATTGCCATCGGAATCAGCGCTTGCATCCAGGCTGGAGAGGATGCAGCATCCTACTGATAAGTGGGCTCCTAATGCCAAGTTCTTTGTAAATCTGACTCTCCATTGTATTCATTGAAATAACTCACATACCCTCTCAATGCACGAAGTTTCATTTGGTATTCTCGTCCCCTTCAGGGTACCTCAATCGCTTCTTTTTTTTTTTTTTTTTTTTTTTTGTTAGGTAGTATAAGCTGTGCAGCCAAGTACTACTTCGGCAGACGTGGTGTTAAGTGAACGATGTGGACTCGTTGAGATGTTATTGATGAGCTTATATTATATTTGTTTCTGTGAAAACTTGAAGTATTGTGTTTTGCTGTGACTTATGACAGAATACTGAATTGTTATTCTGATTTATTTTGGTGAAGTTTGTGATCAGAATTTACTAGGAACAGATTGCAGTCACGATAAAACTGTAAGCGACGTACATTTCCCTTTCACGTGGTCGACTTTCGGAATCTTTATGAAAGCAGATAGACAGATACTGGCTTTATACATTAACTTTGGAGTGGTGTGAAGTTTAACCCTGTCACTTGTGGGATGAAGCGAGGCTAGCAACTCATTCTCTGAGTTTTTTTAGTAGTGCAGTGAAGAGAATTAATCCTAGTTTGCTAACAGACTTTCCTAATTGAATCTGCGTGCAATGATTCACGTAACTCAGTGGGTAGTTT
The DNA here is from genome assembly GCF_021461395.2 of Schistocerca americana. NCBI lineage: Eukaryota > Metazoa > Arthropoda > Insecta > Orthoptera > Acrididae > Schistocerca > Schistocerca americana. Next base: position 89,005,722 of record NC_060123.1, on the reverse strand, counting down.
AAAATGATCGTGAGTCCAAAATCTCAGCTTTTCAGAAAATAAAAGAAAATGGTTTCTGAAGTTTATTTGAAGGTCAAGCCCAATTACTTTAGCTTCGATGGAAGAAGGTGAGGTAACAAGAGCGGGCTGAATAAAAAATTATATTAATTCATGAAGGGACATATTTATTTTATGGACATGAGAACTTTCTGTAATGAGCTACAGAAAATAGTATACTATTTCTGCTGTCTTTCTTTTTGCACAGAATTAACATTTTGTTCTATTTTTATCCTAAACTATGGTCTTTATTTTACACTGCCGTATTTCGAACCAAGACATCCTGCGAAAGATTTCTAAGTGCCTTCTCTAGGGAAATATTTTAGGATTAACGGCAACAAACAGGATATCCACATCTAAACTGGTATCAATGATCGTGACACTCCTGTAGCTTGCTGTCTCTGATAGAATTACAATGTCATCGGCGAACCTTAAAGTTTTTACTTCTTCTGCATGGATTTTAATACCTACTCCTAATTTTTCTTTTGTTTCCTTTACTGCTTGTTCAGTATACGGATTGAATAACATCGGGGAGAGGCTACACCCCTGTCTCACTCCCTTCCCAACCACAGCTTCTCTTTCATGTCCCTCGACTCTTATAACTGCCATCTGGTTTCTGTACAAATTGTAAATAGCCTTTCGTTCCCTGTATTTTGCCCCTGACGCCTTCATATTTTGAAAGAGAGTATTCCAGTCTACATTGTCAAAAGATTTCTCTAAGTCTACAAATCCTAGAAACGTAGGTTTGCCTTTTCTTAATCTAGCTTCTAAGATAAGCCGTCGGGTCAGTATTTTCTCACGTGTTCCAACATTTCTACGGAATCCAAACTGATTTTCCCCGAGGTCGGCTTCTACCAGTTTTCCATTCGTCTCTAAAGAATCCGCGTTAGTATTTTGTAGCCGTGACTCATTAAACTGATAGTTCGGTAATTTTCACATCTGTCAACACCTGCTTTCTTTGGGAATGGAATTATTAAATTCTTCTTGAAGTCTGAGGGTATTTCGCCTGTCTCATATATTTTGCTCACCAGATGGTAGAGATTTGTCAGGACTGGCTCTCCTAAGACTGTCAGTAGTTGTAGTGTAATGTTGTCTACCCCCGGGGCGTTGTTTCGACTCAGGTCTTTCAGTGCTCTGTCAAACTCTTCACGCAGTATCATATCTCCCATTTCATCTTCATCTACATCCACTTCCATTTCCATAATATTGTCCTCAAGTACATCGCCCTTGTATAGACCCTCTATATACTCCTTCAACCTTTCTGCTTTCCTTTCTTTGCTTAGAACTGTGTTTCCATCTCAGCTCTTGATATTCAAACAAGTGGTTCTCTTTTCTCCAAAGGTCTCTTTAATTTTCCTGTAGGCGGTATCTATCATACCCCTGGTGAGATATGCCTCTACATCCTTACATTTGTCCTCTAGCCATCCCTGCTTAGCCATTATGCAATTCCCGTCGATCTCATTTTTGAGACGTTTGTATTCCTTTCTGCCTGCTTCATTTACTGCATTTTTATATTTTCTCATTTCATCAATTAAATTCAATTTTTCTTTTGTTACCGAAGGATTTCTACTAGCCCTCGTCATTTTACCTACTTGATCCTCTGCTGCCTTCACTACTTCATCCCTCAAAGCTACCCATTCTTCTTCTACTGTATTTCTTTCCCCCATTATTGTCAATTGTTCCCTCATGCTCTCCCTGAAACTCTGTACAACCTCTGGTTTAGTCAGTTTATCCAGGTCGCATCTCCTTAAATTGCCACGTTTTCGCAGTTTCTTCAGTCTTAATCTACAGTTTATAACCTATAGATTGTCGTCAGTGTCCACGTCCGCCCCTGGAAATGTCTTACAATTTAAAACCTGGTTCCTAAATCTCTGTTTTACCATTATATACTCTATCTCCAGGTTTCTTCCATGTATACAACCTTCTTTTATGATTCATGAACCAAGTTTTAGCTATGATTAAGTTATGCTCTGTGCAAAATTCTACTAGGCGGCTTCCTCTTTCATTTCTTGCCCCCAGTCCATATTCACCTACTACGTTTTCTTCCCTTCCTTTTCCTACTATCGAATTCCAGTCACCCATGACTATTAACTTTTCTTCTCCCTTCACTATCTGAATAATGTCTTTTAAGTCATCATACGTTTCATCAATCTCTTCGTCATCTGCATAGCTAGTTGGCATATAAACTTGTACTCCTGTAGTAAGCGTGGGCTTCGTGTCTATCTCAGCCACAGTAACTAACATAAGGTCGCGCGGTACCAGACTGTAGTGCCTAGAACCGCTCGGCCACTTCGGCCGGCTCAATTTTCTGCATTAAATTTAATGTTTTTCCGCAGTATGACGTGTTGGGAGTCCTGACAGTGAAGTGACTGAAGTAACTTTCTTTTGTTACTATGGTATTCCAGAAATTCTAATGACGATATTGTTGACAACTGTGTGCTAATAAATAATTATAACCCATGCAATGTGATATTCATCACTCTGCATAAATAGCTAATCAGGCGAACATTCACATAGATAAGATAATAATAATGGCAGTAGAAGTAGCGAATACATATTTACAGTGATCGATTAATAGTTCACCCACCTGCGAGAGATACACTTAGACTAAGGATGTGACAACTCACTGCTGCAAAGCAGTCTAAGTATTAACGCCGATGATGGTGATGAATAGGGAAGGAAAGCAAATATGCCCAGATAGTAGTGCATGTGTTCCTTGCAAGTGAGGCGAAGCTGGTTCAGCTGCTGCAGCGGCCACCTGATGTAAACTTAATGCTGTTCAGCCGAATCTACTGTTTGAGCATCAGTGGGTGTAAGCATCTCAGTGTCTGTATGACACCTAATAGGGCGTCCTACCTGGTGGCAGTATTTGAAAAACCTTGCTTTATGACGTTAAAGTAATGTTATCTGTGGATGAAGCTCGTTAGTTACGAGATGTATCACTGAAGATTTCGGCCTTGTTCCACAGAAACTTTTATTGTCCGTTGGTCTTACAGGCTCAATATACAAGTCCAGGCGCCTCCCATGGAACAGCTAACGTATTTAACAATAGAGTATGCTTACATCTACATGAGCAGACTTAAGAGTTTAATTAATGCCAGCTATGCCACACAGCGCGAACCACAGAATCGGCAAAGGTGGCTGTCATATGTCCACCAAATCTATAACACATTGTGGAGTAATCTACTGTAGTTAGCTCTCTGAACTCTCAGCCCATCAGAAGAAACTATAACTCGACTATACGGTGCGTGCTCAGCATCGATGGAGGTGGAAGCATGTAAGCAACATTACGTGATATGGGTTCCATACTACGATCATATTTAAATTTGTTTATACGCCTAACTATATGTAAGAATTTTTAAAACTCCCGTCATTCCGATGCAAATGAGCAGTTATCATCATGGTTGAATGGACTAAAAAACTTGACCGCAAGGATCTTGTACCAGGCGAATGGTGCCGCAGTTATAATGCTCTAAACCAGAAGGACAAGCTAATGGATATTTAATTCCAAATAATACATGTACTTTGGTTATTGAGCCTTTAGGCTAGGGGAAAACTAATCTTGTTCTAACATTGTTAACGTATCCTGTGAGAGAATGTTTATTCGAAAACGTGTTTCAGGCAAAATATCAGCTATTGCAGTAGATTTTGCGTAGTACTGAAGGAGTACCATATCGGGCCCTCAGTGAAAGCAGTGACAATCCGCCGTCTGGAAAAGTGAAGCCAAACAGTATTCGTATCTGACGACATTGCAGTAGGAAATCAGGATAAGATCCGCTGATATTTCTGCTTTTATCGGCTTATACAAGCCTATATATTTTATTTGAGCCAGAGGCACTCAAGGGTCCCGAAACAGTTGGTCTAAATAATAAGAACCTCATTATCGTTTTCAAACAAGACGATCTGAATTTAATTTATCAAGCACATGTAGGAACCGACATGTCATTCAATTGACTCCGTATCATTTTTGAAGATGCTGAATCAATTTGCAGTATGGTTTTCTGGTTATAAATAATATTCGGAATTGAATGAGGGTCGATAAAGACGAAACTGAGATTTGCATAAAACGCAGAATATAAACACATAACTGTAGACTAAGGACAAATTTGCACTTGTGTCACACACGCCTTCAGAGGGTGCAAAGCACATACATCTATACGTTGACAGAAAAATCGAAAGAATGAACACTAAATTAATGGAACTGGAAACCTTTATTGAGTCGGGAGCAGTAAACGTCGCCGTGTTAGGTGCTTGAATATGGCATTGTGAATTATATGTCAATGATAAAATTGAAGAAGTCAACATAAAAATATGTGTTGATACATCAAGGCGATAGGCACTTCACCCACATCATCACCAATAGTTTTAAAATTCATGTTAAGTTGTGCATTGTGCAAAAAGTATGTTTGTATACAGCATCATGTCGACGACAAAGCGTAAAGCTAATGAGGTACAGAAGGCCATTCGAAGGAAGTTATGGTTGTCAGTTAAGTTAGTTGCAACATGATTATCACCTCTTGGAAATATTTAAGCCAGTGACTGACAATCTGAAAAAGATGTCAGGCATAAAGGATGGAGACAGGAAAGAAGAAGAAGAAGTAGACGATGGAGTATATGTATCACTGACTTCATTAACTGTTACAGTAGGTCAGCAGCACGAAACCTTGATTTTTGGCCAACACCCAATAAACTTAACTCACATTACAATATGAGCTGACGGTAAGGAATCTGAAAGAGCGCTAAAGTTTTATTAGACCTAATATTTTTAAAAACTTCGAAAATCACAAAGCACACCCCGAAAGGGATAAAAGTGCGTGGTCAAAAATTATGCGTGACTAATACACACGGGATATCAAGTAGATCAGCTAATTGAACGCTTGCAATAACCTGTATAATGGGATAGGCAAGCCTCAAACCATGCAACAGCGTGACATGATTGCAAGGAAACGTATGAACAAAGGTGGAACAAGTATTCTCAAGAATCCACCATTCAGACTTTACATACAATTTTTGTGGAGCTGGAACGAAACCGAAATGGTTCCTCGCTCGTGAAGGCAAGAGAATTAATTTCCTAGACAACACATGCAACCAACACGACATTAGTTGTGTTATAAATAAAGATCGTCGCTATGTAGACCAAATATCAGATGATAAGACTGGACAGATACATCAAAGGATATTGGTATAGGGCGATGTATTGTTGCATATGTGGTCGATGTGACGATGCGGGCCAAACTTAGCCACTGCAATAACTCAATCAATACAGGATACACGAAATTCTGAGAGGCAACTACAGGTGGCTAAAAGACATGACATGGCCATGGAGGCCATCACTGCCGGTAAAGGACTATTTTTAGAACCATTAAAGGAAGGCTTTGGCTTGCACATAAACAAAGAAAAGCCCTTAGCAATTTTACCACACAGACCACTTGGCTAAACTTATCAGAAAATTCAAATTTCGCAGCTTGTTTATGCAGAGGCGATGTGGAAATCCAAAGAATATGGGATTATCATTTTAGATGTTGGGGGAGGAGGGGAGCGGGGCTACGAAATTCACTGGGTTACGTATGTTTAAAGAGAAACAGTATACCATCCATTATTTTGCTCATTCCGCTTGAAGAATTGTGGGGTTACTTCACCGAGAGGAATCAAGTGTTATACAAATTTTGAGGCTATCGAGATTTTAATTCAAACCTCCATGGACATTTCTTTTAATGTTTTTCCTGAGAGTTGCATAAAAACAAGCAGTATGCATGTCACTGCATCATTTGACGTCAAGATGTGATGTCGCTCACTCTGGCACTAAAAGAACGTTCATCTACTTTAATAGCAAACTACTCTCCACCAACAGATCTGAGCAAGGAGAAGAGGAGTATAGCAGTGATCGGTTTACTAATGTAAACGAAGTAAATAATGAACTGCACCTAGGTAGTGGGGAGATTGTGGTAATACCTGCTGCCTCCTATTACAGTGATGATTTAAATGTATATATAAAACGATTTGTAAAAGGATTTGAGTTACATGCGAACGTTAATACAGTTCAAATAGTGATAAAAAATAAAAGAGACAGTGGACATCACTTGATTTAACAGCTCCAGTTTAAAATGTCGATTGTATCATGATCCATGAGTATTATTCCCACAAACCATTCGTCAGAGAAACGTTTAACTATAATGATGGGGTGGAAATTATTACTCAGCATCACGATGGACTGACGCTTCCAGGCAAGAGCTTCCTATATTTGGAGGGGTATTTACAAATACGAAGGCTTTGGCGACATCGGTAACATCGCGCCTTACACATAATGCATTTGACTTTCTGTTTCAAGAAATAATATGCGACCTTAATGAGGTAGAAATCGATGGCACCAGAAACACTGGAATCAAATCGACTCTCAAAACATGTCTCTGCATCAGCATCAAATATGAATGCAGTTCCATTTAAAATGTTTATGGGTATTCCACTTAAAATGCTAATGTGCTTATTCGATGATAGCAAACACATTATTACAAACACTAAGCAGGAGCAGATTGTACTTGGTAGTGCTACAGATAATAACTCACATATTGCAGGAAAAGGAGAGGAAGAGCATAAAATTGTCCTCTATAAATTGATATGAAAAGTACCACATTATCTCTATCAGACAAAGATGTCTGAAACTTTGATGTTTTCTGAATTCAGGAGTGAAGCTGCCCTTAATTTTTCATTCGTGAGAGTTGTTTGAATATCCAATGCCTACACAGTCATCTCGCTAGGAATGAACTCAGCTAGAAACACCTTGCTTTATTATTCTGGTGCTGTAAACAGACAGGAAAGGGAATCTCTAAAAGGATTCGAGTGTGCTTGAGAAGTGTGAACTAACTAACGGTAGAGATTACACAGACTTCCAGTTTTTTCTTTCTTTCTATACGGTAATTTACTGCTCCACTGGAACAGAAATACACGTCGATTATTTTATGACGTGGTCACAAGATTTTACACATCTTATCATGAGACTGACATGGTTTCAGATGCACACTTAGCACGCAGAAATTTAAGGAATTATCAACCATATTGGAGATAGATTGTTCAAAGCAATGTGAGGCGGTGAAGACTGGAACTGTGGACATAAGTACTGAATTAAAATCATCCAAAAATTTCCATGTGGGCAATGCAGTGTGTGTAGTATTGTTACATGACCATCTCGTAAACTATTCACCACTAATAGTAATTATACGTGTGGTATAAATTATGAAACATACAATGCATTATACAATAATGACACACAGAGCAAAGATTGTGGTAGACACACAAGATGATTATGACAAGTATGGATGATTTGTTTTTAAAGATGTTGCATTCTCTGACACTGGGCAAGTACTAGAAAAGTATTCCACAATCGTTGCTTCAGCCAACCATTAAGCTCAGTTCATTGTGCTAAAACTTGAAGAACAGTGGCGTGGTTGACCATTTTACCACGAAAAATCGCTGAGGCGATGAAAGTGTGACGTAGGTAAATATGGTGTTGTCGCTCTAACTAATTATCATAGAGACAGCATAGTTTACATAAACGGTCATGAGAAAATTTCTTGGCTGCTAGAAATTAAAAAAAAAAGTGTCTATTCAGAAGCTGGAAATAGGAAAGTGTCCCCCCTCAAGCAGCTGAAGGAGAGATACAGATAAATTGAGTTTATGACTGCTTCAGAAAATGTGCAACTGTTATTCAAGTGGCTTACCAATAAAGTAGATTGTTTCTCTTACAAAATTCTTGGTATTTATTTATTCAATTCTTATTTTCCACCTCTCCACTTGCAAGCTTCAGGTGAGAATTGAACTTATGCGTTCTGTTTCACCACTTGCGAAGAAGAATAGGAAGCACCAGGGGCCCTTGCAAACAGACACATTGTTAAGCAGGATATGTCGTGCTAGCAGATGTTGACAACCAGCAGCGGAAATGGCAATGAGTGCGACCTTGATTAGGTTACGCCGACTTGCTTGGAACATTATCGCTGTATCGGATATGCGCACATAATAAAATACCATCGAAGTGGTGGCTTTCTTCCCTCAGTGATACAGCTAGCCGTATTGTAGGTACAACTACGATGGGAAGGTATCTGTGGAGCGTTCAGGCCAACGTATGGTTTCTGACGAGGAGCAACTTTCAGTAGGTGCAGGGGCAGGAGTCTGGGTGATTGATCTGGCCTTGTAACTGTGAATGAGAAACTACAGCCATAACTATTCCTAGAGGCTTGCAGCTCTACTGTATGGTTAAATGATGACGGCTTCCTCTTGGGTAAAATATTCTGAAGTTAAGGTAGTCCTCCATACAGATCTCCAGGAGTGGGCTACTCAAGAGGATGTCGGCATAAGAGAAATAAAACTGGTGTTCTACAGATCGTAGCGTGGAATGTTAGATACCTTAGTAGGGCAGGTAGGTTACAAAATTTAAAAATGAAAGTGGACTGGCTGAAGTTAGATATGGTGGAAATTAGTTAATTTCGGTAGTAGGAGCAACAGGACTTCTGGACAGGTGAATACAGAGTTGTAAATACAAAATCAGATAGGGGTAATACAGGAGAAGATTTAATAACGTATTAATTTCGGTAGTAGGAGCAACAGGACTTCTGGACAGGTGAATACAGAGTTGTAAATACAAAATCAGATAGGGGTAATACAGGAGAAGATTTAATAACGTATAAGAAACTAGGAATGTGCGTTAGCTACTATGGAGAGCATAGTGGACACATTATTGTAGCCAACATGGGCAAAGCCCACACTCACCACAGTAGTACAAGTTTACATGCTAGCTAGCTCCGCAGATGATGAAGAGGTTGAAGAAAAGTATGACAAGATAACATAAATTATTCAGGAAGTTAAGAGAGACGAAAATTTAATAGTTATTGGGACTGAAATTCGATAGTAGTAGAAGGAAGAGAAGGAAAATTTGTAGATGAATATGGACCAGGGGAATAGAGTGATACAGGAAGTCGCCTAGAGTACAGATCATAAATTAATCATCACTAATTCTTGGTTTAAGAATTATAAAAGAAGACTGCATACAAGATAGAGACCTGGAGACACCAGAAGGTTGCAGATTGTTGTGTATTTAATAGTAAGACAAAGATTTAGGAACCAGGTTTTAAACTGTAAAACTTTTGCAGGGGCAGATATCGACTCTGATCACAGTTTACTGGTTATGAACTGTGGATTAAAACTCGAGAAATTGAAAAAAAGGTAGGAAATTAAGGAGATGGGACACGGATAAATTTAAAGAACCAGAGGTTTCTGAGAGTTTCAGAGAGAGCATTAGGCAAATGGTTAACTAGAGCAGGGGAAAGGGGTACAGTAAAAGACGAATGGGTAGCTTTTAGATATTAAATAGTGAAGGCAGTAGAGGATCAAGTAGGTAAAAAGAGAAGTCCTAGTAGAAATCCATGGTTAACACAAGAGAAATTGAATGTAACTGGTGAAAAGAGGCGAAAGAGAATACAAACGTTTAAATAATCAGATTAACAATAAGTGCAAAATGGCTATGCAGGAATGCCTGGAGGACAAATATAAGGATTTATGAGTATATTTCGCAAGGGGAAATACACTCAGACTCCATGAATAATGTAATAAATCCGGTTCTAAAGAAAGCAGTTGGTGACAAGTGTGAAAATTACCGAACTAGCAGTTTAATAAGTCATGGTTGCAAAATATTAATACGAATTCTTTACAGTAGAATGGAAAAACTGATAGAAGTCGACTTTGGGGAGAACCAGATTGGATTCCAGATAAATGAAGGTACACGCGAGGCAATACTAAGTTACTGACCTTATGATTTATCTTAGAAGAGCCGGCCGCTGTGACAGAGCGGTTCTAGGCGCATCAGTCTGGGACCGCGCGACCGCTACGGTCGCAGGTTCAAATCCTGCCTCAGGCATGGATGTGTATGATGTCCTAAGGTTAGTTAGACTTAAGTAGTTCTACGTTCTAGGGGACTGATGACCTCAGATGCCAAGTCCCATAGTGCTCAGAGCCATTTGTACTATCTTAGAAGACAAGTTAAGGAAAGGCAAACCTCAACTATAGTATTGTAGACTTAGAGAAAGCTTTTGACAGAGCTGACTGGCATACTCTCTTTGATATTTTGAATGTAGCAGGGGTGAAATACAGGGAGCGTAAGATTATTTATAGCTTGTATATAAACGAGACAGCACTAATAAGAGCCGAGGGGCATGGAAGGGAAACAGTGGTTGAGAAGGGAGTGAGACGGGGTTTGCAGCTTATCCTCAATGTTATTTAGTCTGTAAACTGAACTAGCAGTAAAGCAAACTAAAGGAAAATTTGAAGTGGAAATTAACGTTCAGGGAAAAGAAAAAAAAAGCTTTTTAAGTTTGCCGATGACATTGTAATTCTGTTCAGAGACAGCGAAAAACTTGGAAGAGCAGCTGAATGGAGTGGACAGCGTCTTTAAGGGAAGATATAAGATAAACATCAGCAAAAACAAAACAAGAATAATGGAATGTAGTCGAATTAAATCAGGTGATTCTACGGGAATTATATTAGAAAACGAGACACCTAAAGTAGCAGATGAGTTTTGCTTTTTGGAAAGCAAAATAACTTCTGAGGAAGACAAATTTGTTAACATGGAGTATAGATTTAAGTGTCAGGAAGTCCTTTCTGTATGGAAGTGAAACTTGGACGATAAACAGTTTAGTTATAAAGAGAATATAAGATTTTGAAATGTGATGCTGCAGAAGAAAGTTGAAAATTAGACGGTGAGATCACGTAACTAATGAGGAGGTACTGAGTAGAGTTTTGAGAGACAAGAGATTTGTGGCACAACTTGTCCAAAACAAGGGATCGGTTGATAGGACACATTCTAAGACATCAAGGGATCACCAACTTAGTAATGGAGAGAAATGTGCGAGGTAAAAATCATAGAGGGAGACTAAGAGATGAATACAGTAAGCAGATTCAGAAGGATGTAGGTTGCAGTAATTATTAGGAGAGGAAGAGGCTTGCACAGGATTGAGTAGCATGGAGAGCATTAACAAACCAGTCTTCGGATTGAAGACCACAACAACAACAGTAAAATAAGCAGGTACGTTATGATTACAGGTACAATGAATCCGGGCGTTGTGCCGGTCAGCAGTGTTGGATTTCACGTACGTGGGTGTGTGAACTACAGCCATCTCACACACTCACGAAAGGTGCAAATGTAGCAGTGCATGTAGATGAGTCCCATATGTATGGTGAGAAGAACGAATTTTTGACCTTACAAAACTAACTGCACCCCATATTTATCTATGTTACTCATGGCCTAACACCCGAAAACCGGTTTATGGAATAAATAATAAAAACTGTAAAATATTACACCAATTATGTGTATATTTTCATTCATAATATACAAAATATTCTACCAAGAATCGATGGAAGAGCAATTTTAAATCTGCATTGCTCTGCAGCTATGAAATAAGGCTATTCAGTTTCACTTTGCCTTTATTTCTTGCAGAATTGTGCAAAAAGTCACGTGACACGAACACCCATCTTGGATGACGTTGGTTCTAACTCGCTTGCATTTTCAAACATAAAGGAAAATTCAGGTAAGTAAGGTTCATTCAAAAGTTACCGGTTTTGTATCAGGCTTTCCAAAGAATGCGTAGAATGTAGGCGGCAACATTAATGCTAAAATAGATTTCAATAAAAATAATTTGTGTTTGAATTCAGAACATGATGGAAACTAACAAAAAGAGTGTGCTTGCTTTGATTAGCACAGTTAACGTCATTACAGACAATAACGCAGCACATGCAGTGGTCAGTGGGGTAGTACTCAGTTAACGTCTGCAGTCTGTGAAGCAGTCCAATCCAAGGAATCTCATCAGAGGACAATCTGAGTTGCAGATCGCTAAACAACACCCTTCCTCGAGTTTGTTATTTTCTATAGGGAAGTGACACTGATCGTTTGTCCCCGTAGTCCTACTCCATCGGACGTTACATCCTGTTCCATCGTTCCTTGTTAACCACCTTTTAACCACTGTCTAAATTAAAGCTTCCTCTAAACTGCCAGAGATCTACTTCGTAGTGCTGGTGTTGAATGAATCCTCTACGTAATTAGAGAGCACTGTTCAACGATTTTCTGTTACTCTCTCTTAGTGCTATCATCTATCTGTCAGATGGAGACTTTACTCTCTACTCTCCTTCCCCTTCCTCTACCCTCCCCTCCGCCCCCCCTCCCCCCCCCCCCTCCCTCCGCACGCTCTCTTGGTGCAGTTCGACAATATCAGTTTATCAGGTGGCTCGAGGTTCCATTCTCGTCCTTGTAACATCGTTCTCGGTCACACAAAAACCGTGTGTACTGTACACTGCAATCAAATACACGGAAAGCGCCCGACATGTGTCAGCTACAATGACTTGCCTTAGACCGTAAGGTATACGATTACGAAAGCATGAAATATCGTACTCTCAAGCGATCATTTGTCTGATGATGCATGTGGAATGCCAAGAAAAACTTAAGGAATTACTGCATGTCAGAAAGGATTGAGAGAGTTTTAGTCTAAAAACAATGATTTACTACGAAGAGTCATCTCAGAATTTGAGAATGAAATGAATGATGGTGTGGTATTGATGACCAGGAGAACCCGCCTGGGCAAGCTAGGCCGCCGAGTTGCAAGTCTTTTCAGTTGACGCCAAATTGGGCGACATGCGTGTCAATGATGATGAAATGATGAGGGCAACACAACACGCAGTCCCAGAGTGGAGAAAATCTCTAAGGCGGCCGGGAATCAAACCTGGGCCCAGTCCAGAGGAGTCAGACGAGCTGACCATTCGGCTAAGGGGACGGATCTCAGAACTTGAAGCAGAAGTACAGTACCAACAATAAACAGGAAACGAGCTGAATGGGAAAATGCATCATCACTTTTTGACTACATTGTAGGGAAGCAGCCTACTCACGCTGTAGTAAATTCACATCAGTTTGCATTGTGTGCCAGCCAGTCGGCTGTAACTAGCTCTGACGTCATAAATGTTGCGCAATACCTTAAAAATCAAGCAAATGACCTAAAACTTTTCTAGCATGTCAGGAATAATACTAAATTAATGTGTATTAAATATCAGTTTGATAACTTCAGCCATTTTCGAAATTTGGACGTTTTTCTGAAAAAATCATTGGCGCAACAGAACAGAGCTAGAGACTTCAAAATTTATATTTAGATTCATCTTTCATAATGATTTAATAAAAACAGTACTTTGGATTTCACATATTAAGATTTTAGTGGAAATTCATGATTTTGTGGTTCTCGTCTCAAAACTGAAGGAAGCAAGATAGATTAAGTAGGCTAGTAAATAAGGCTAGGATGTTTAGATTTAAATAGGTTGGAGGTCCGCTATGACTATGAAGATGTGAAAAGTTTCTTTTGAATACCTATAAAATTATAGCGATAGCGGATCTCAAAAGGGCCAGTTCAGAGTTCATCTATTGCGTACAGTGTAATTTAATTAATTCTCTCGCCCAGAATATTTAACTTAGCCACGTCAAAATTTTATTATCAATACTTACCTGCGTGCTGAATGCACGTTTAAATTAAGAGCTTCATCGGCCATCAGCAAAAGAAGCTATAAATTATTTTGTAACTTGAAGTGGTGCGTTACCAGCCCAGCGGCTAGGCGAGAGAACTGATTTGATCAGGCGTTCCCTTAGCCGTCCGCACCGCGGCTATATACACTCCTGGAAATGGAAAAAAGAACACATTGACACCGGTGTGTCAGACCCACCATACTTGCTCCGGACACTGCGAGAGGGCTGTACAAGCAATGATCACACGCACGGCACAGCGGACACACCAGGAACCGCGGTGTTGGCCGTCGAATGGCGCTAGCTGCGCAGCATTTGTGCACCGCCGCCGTCAGTGTCAGCCAGTTTGCCGTGGCATACGGAGCTCCATCGCAGTCTTTAACACTAGTAGCATGCCGCGACAGCGTGGACGTGAACCGTATGTGCAGTTGACGGACTTTGAGCGAGGGCGTATAGTGGGCATGCGGGAGGCCGGGTGGACGTACCGCCGAATTGCTCAACACGTGGGGCGTGAGGTCTCCATAGTATATCGATGTTGTCGCCAGTGGTCGGCGGAAGGTGCACGTGCCCGTCGACCTGGGACCGGACCGCAGCGACGCACGGATGCACGCCAAGACCGTAGGATCCTACGCAGTGCCGTAGGGGACCGCACCGCCACTTCCCAGCAAATTAGGGACACTGTTGCTCCTGGGGTATCGGCGAGGACCATTCGCAACCGTCTCCATGAAGCTGGGCTACGGTCCCGCACACCGATAGGCCGTCTTCCGCTCACGCCCCAACATCGTGCAGCCCGCCTCCAGTGGTGTCGCGACAGGCGTGAATGGAGGGACGAATGGAGACGTGTCGTCTTCAGCGATGAGAGTCGCTTCTGCCTTGGTGCCAATGATGGTCGTATGCGTGTTTGGCGCCGTGCCGGTGAGCGCCACAATCAGGACTGCATACGACCGAGGCACACAAGGCCAACACCCGGCATCATGTTGTGGGGAGCGATCTCCTACACTGGACGTACACCACTGGTGATCGTTGAGGGGACACTGAATAGTGCACGGTACATCCAAACCGTCATCGAACCCATCGTTCTACCATTCCTAGACCGGCAAGGGAACTTGCTGTTCCAACAGGACAATGCACGTCCGCATGTATCCCGTGCCACACAACGTGCTCTAGAAGGTGTAAGTCAACTACCCTGGCCAGCAAGATCTCCGGATCTGTCCCCCATTGAGCATGTTTGGGACTGGATGAAGCGTCGTCTCACGCGGTCTGCACGTCCAGCACGAACGCTGGTCCAACTGAGGCGCCAGGTGGAAATGGCGTGGCAAGCCGTTCCACAGGACTACATCCAGCATCTCTACGATCGTCTCCATGGGAGAATAGCAGCCTGCATTGCTGCGAAAGGTGGATATACACTGTACTAGTGCCGACATTGTGCATGCTCTATTGCCTGTGTCTATGTGCCTGTGGTTCTGTCAGTGTGATCATGTGATGTATCTGACCCCAGGAATGTGTCAATAAAGTTTCCCCTTCCTGGGACAATGAATTCACGGTGTTCTTATTTCAATTTCCAGGAGTGTATATAAGAACGCTGCGCGAGGAAGGAAGGCCCCAGTTCTCTCTAGACGCTGAATGACACGCCATCTGTGTCGGGAGCCGCGTCGCATCAGTGTCACTGCTACAAACAGCCTCGGGTGCCGTATTAAGTTACTAGAGATACGCGGAACCATAAAAACATTTCATGTGAAGTGTTAATTCTGGGATGATTTTCATTATCTAGTTTCAGTTTGCGTATTGTCGTATTTTCACGTGCCGTCGCGGGACAGACATTCTACCAAATATTTAGCATGGCGTTTGATGAAGTATTTTCATCAAATTATGGCGAGCATTCTTTTTAACATTTAATTCGGACATTTATAGTTGCATCAGCGCATTAGACTCTGAACTACTCTGTTAGTTAGGTTGTAGGGATACTTGTGTTTTTTATCAGTGAATTTCAGAATATACTCAACTATTTTGGAAAACCGTTTTTGATTAGAAATCCCGGAAAATCTCCTAATTCCTCAGAGCTATAAGCTGCAGCTATAATAACATTCTCAGATAAAGTGGGCACTAGGATCTCTAATTACTGGTTCCATGTTTTATTAAATCACTTTCTGGGTGCCAAAAAGTAAATAGAGAGCCAGTGTTGAGAACGGCGAAAGACAGCATTAACAACATTCTAAAATCCAGAAACTGATTCTACATGCAAGCATTTATGCAGCAAATTATTTTTACAAAAATATCCGCCGCCCCACATATGGTGCATCGGCCGGGAAATGTTACAACATTCAAACAAGGATACGACAGTAGATTAGATATTACAAACTCATCCGCCGCCCCACATATGGTGCATCGGCCGGGAAATCAACTAAGTGAAAGTGATTTTTAACTATTCGGATTCGCGAGTGAAATGCGACACGCAACTGAGTATAGAACAGTGAATGTGTTACGTGTGCATGTGGACGACGCAATTGGATTAAAAACGCATCTGGATTGACGGAGCTGGCACTGAGTCTAGCGGTGCTGCCGGCATCGCGAGAAGCCAGTCTCGCCGCACCGCAGTCGTCCGCTGGAGCAGCCGGCGCAGCCGGCGCAGCGCCTGCAATTGCGGGCCACGCAAACACACAACAGCCGTCGGAGAGCCGTCTGCAGTTCAACGTGCCACGTCGCATCAGGAATCCTGGTACGCCGCGCCGGCAACGCCATACGTCGTGCAGAAGGAACTAAGTTAAGTGAAAAGCTGTTAAAAGTTTTACTAACCTGCACTAAAAAACCGTCAAAAGAAGCTGAGGTTAAACTTAAATCAGAACCTATGTCTGTTGAGGGAACTGTAAATCCAGACAACGGTTCAAGTGTAAATATGCATGAAAGTAGTAATGTTAAAGTGAAAAATGAAGTGTTGTCTCCTGACAGTAGTGTGCGAAGGGGCAATGATTCAATAATAGAGACCCCTGTAGTAAAGCAGAAAGTAGAAATTGTAAATTTATTGGATGATAGTTTCTCTGATGAATTAAAAATGAAACAGTCATCAGAGATGGTAGAGTTTAAGAAGGAGCAGTTAGATGTGACTAATCAATCAGAAGTTTCATTTAGTTTTGATGATTCTGGTATTGGAGCTAGTTTTTCGTCACCTGAGAGTGATAAAAAGCCAGCTAGTGAGCAAACCAAAGATGCTGGGGCTGTTGATCTAAATGTTATATTACAAGCAATAGCTGCCAGCAATGCTGAATTAAAGTCTGAAATTGTGGCCAGCCAAACAAATTTTAATGAACGATTGGAGGTAATGGACGATACCTTCAAGGCTGGTTGCAATAAGTTGAAAGAGGATCTAGACAGTTTGAATTATAAAATTGATTACAATCATGAAGATATTAAGAAAAAGGTTGCTCAACAGTTTTCTGAAATGTATAAAACAGTTAAATCCGAAGTTGCTGAGGTTCGCAAAGACTTCCAAATGGAAGATGCGAAGCTGGAGCACAAGTTAACAGAAAAGATCGAGGCGGAATCTGAACTGCGCTCAGATAGGTTTAAAGATGTTAACATAAAAGTAAACATATGTCACGCAGAAGTAAATGCAATCAAAACTGATACTACTCATATTGTACAAAGAGTAGATAATGTTGAAATGAAAGTAGAAAATATCAGTACTAACATTGCTAACATTGAGAGTAAAGTAGCTTCAGTAACTTCTGGTAATGGTAGTATACAACAAGTTGTAGCTGCAAACGCCGCTTTTATCGGGTGTCGTCAGTTTTTGCGGTTTGATCCAGATAAAAATATCCACCCGCTAGATTTCTGGAACGATTTTGAAGATGTGATTCCACCAACTTGGTCTGAACGAGAGAAAATCTCATTTATTAAAAGCCATTTAGCAGGTGACGCCATGCGTTGGTCAGCTGATGTTATGTTGAAGTGTAAAACATTAGCGGAATTTAAAAAAGCTTTCATTAATGAGTATTGGTCTAGCAATAAGCAAAATGAAGTGTTGAGAGAATTTTGGAGTGGAAAACGCTTCAATGCAGGCAAGGAATCAATTAAAGAGTTTGCTAGGTCATGGATTTCACGTTTGTCACATTTGGCGGAAAAGCTAAAACCAGAAATGATTATACTAGGTCTTGAAGCCAAACTGCCATGGTATTGGCAAACTAGAATTATATCAGCCCCTAGAGACAATCTGGATCGTTTCATTGAGTATCTGGAACGTGTAGAACGTGTTGCGGCCAATGAGGAGCAAGCACGTAATAACAGAAATGCCAATAACAATAATAGTAATTTTAGGAACGAGCAAAATGGCAATGTAAATATCAGAACAGTAGGTGTTCGCCATCCTAAGAGAGGTAGGAATTGGGGAAATAATTATCAGAACCAACAATGGCGTCCAAGAGATAATAATTTTGTTCCAAACAGAATTATGCAAATAAACAACAGTACGGAAAGTAATGCTGTGCCAGTCAACTATAATGAAAATAAAGGAAACAGTAGTAGGCCGAGGCAGGAAAACTAGTTCCCGTCTATGAGGACACTGGCGCTCACCAGGCGGTTACTTTTCCTATGCCAGTAGTTAAGGGAATTGGTAAGACAGATCAGAATACTGAAACTGAACATGTGGATGAAGAGTCGGTAGCACCTAAGGATACAACAGAAATATTAGATCACTCACAGTATTTGATAGATACCGTGTTAGACACGCTTTCTAAGTGGGAAGAGAAAGAGAAGGCGCAGCAGTGTAACGATAGGGACGAGCTACAAAATACTGAATTGACAGGTGAAGAAGCAGAAGAAATTCATGCTTATATTTACAGTGAGGATGATGTGCTCTTATCTAAAGTGCCTGTGCAGGATGTTGATAATGTACTAATAGATTTAGGACAGGAGATAAGTGGGAATGTAGAGGGTAGGCTGTTAAGGGTCGATGTACCCAGTAGCTGTGACCAGTTGTCACTTGAGAAGGAAACCGACGATAATGGTAAAAGTGGTTTAGCTGTAACTAATGTTACCCCAGGTCTGGAGGCGCAGAATCGCTCAGACTATAGTAATTTGGGTTATGTTCAGCAAACTAAATGTAATGAAGTCGTGCGGTGTTTCGATTTAAAATTAATAGACCGACTGCAAAAGGCAGCTGAAAATGTAATTCAGGAAACCCCTACACACTGTGACCTAAATGTAATGAAGACAGATGTCGATCACTTTAGTTGGAGACAAATCCAAAAGGAACTACTAGATGAATTTGAGGAACCACCTGTACAACCTAGAATAAGCCACCCTATAATAATAGTGAATATATTGGGTATCAATGTACGTTGTCTCTTAGACAGTGGAAGTGAGGTGAGTGCAATATCTCAGTCCTTCTTTGATGCATTACCTGGTAAAGACAAGCTTACAGTAATGAGGGTATCAGGACTAAGAATAATTGGTGCTACTGGCAAGGTTTCAAAAACGGTAAAGCAAGAAGCTTTGCTGCCCTTTAACATTAATGGTAATTTAATTGATCATCCATGTTTAATTGTAAACAATCTCAGTATTGAGGTTTTAATTGGCATAGATTTCTTGTCAAAATATCAGAGTGTTGTTGACTTTGAAAGAAGCCAGTTAAAAATGGTCTTGCCAATAACCGGAGTAATTATAGTACCTTTTAGTGATAAACATGTAGTAACTGATCATGAAACTTGGGAGCTGCCTATACGAGTTCTGAAAAACAGGAGATATTGGGACGAAGGTGTTAATCTTAATAACAATAAGCTGAACACAGAAGAAGAAGAAGAAGCAATTATTTTAGACAAAATAGAAGCTAAATTGCAGGAAATCGATAGGATTTCAGGCAATCAAAAAGAAGAACTGAGACAGGTTCTAAAAAGGCATCATAAAGTATTTTCAGATCGACGTGGCGTGGTCAAAGGTTATGAATGAATGCTGTAGGGAGGAGGTTGTTCTGTAACCTCTACACAGTGTGGCAGCTGTGCAGTCCCAGCTGTGTGAGATCTTCTTTCCCATTTCAGATCTCACTCATTCATCCTCTTTCCTGTCCGCAAAAATTTCGACCTTTTCTTTCCAAATACTAAAATTTTCCGTTATGACTATCAAGCCAGCATTAAGCTAATGAATGCTGTAGGGAGGAGGTTGTTCTGTAACCTCTACACAGTATGGCAGCTGTGCAGTCCCAGCTGTGTGAGATCTTCTTTCCCTTTCAGGTCTCACTCATTCTTCCTCTTTCATGTCCTCAAAAATTTCGACCTTTTCTTTCCAAACACTAAAATTTTCCGGTATGGTTATCTTTACAGCATTAAACCAATGAATGCTGTAGGGAGGAGGTTGTTCTGTAACCTCTACACAGTGTGGCAGCTGTGCAGTCCCAGCTGTGTGAGATCTTCTTTCCATTTCAGGTCTCACTCACTCTTCATCTTTCCTATCTACAAAAATTTCGATACCTTCTTTCAACACACAAAATTTTCCGTTATGGTTACCAAGCCAACAATAAACCAATGAATGCTGTAGGGAGGAGGTTGTTCTGTAACCTCTACACAGTGTGGCAGCTGTGCAGTCCCAGCTGTGTGAGATCTTCTTTCCTTTTCAGGTCTCACTCACTCTTCATCTTTTCTATCCACCTAAAATTTCAAACTCTTCTTTACAGCATTAAACTAATGAATGCTGTAGGGAGGAGGTTGTTCTGTAACCTCTACACAGTGTGGCAGCTGTGCAGTCCCAGCTGTGTGAGATCTTCTTTCCCATTTCAGATCTCACTCATTCTTCCTCTTTCCTGTCCTCAAAAATTTCGACCTCTTCTTTCCAGACATGAAAATTTTCTGTCATGGCTATCAAGTCAAGAGTTATGTAACCATTCTATCTACCGATTAGTGAAGAAAAATACCTAATGTGACAAACCTAATAGTGACAAACAATAGAGAAGTATGACGTAATTAAGATACAAATGTATTTGAGTAACAATTATGTATAGAACCCAGGTAATATAGTAAGTACAAAGTGTTGTTTTATTGGAAATGGTCCACCAACAGTAATTTAAAAAGATATATGAATTCATGTACAAGCAGGATCTGAAGTGGTAGTGAAACCTAGTGTATGCATTAGAGCTAACTAATAAATAGTAAGAAAGAGATTGTTTAGTGTTATGAAAAATATGCAGATAAGTTGTAAGATTAAACTCACCTGGTGTAGCAAGGAAAGACAGTGTAATAGAATTGAGCAGTGTTTGAGGTTGAGACGTGAAGGACACGTCCCTGAAGTATTTATAAGGTTGGAGCTGGCCATTATTTTAGTGTAGTGTGTGACAGGATACACCTACACGTATTGAGGTTATGAGTTGGAGGCGTGAATGCGACCATAGGTATCCTTATGTTAAATGAGACAGAGCAGCTCATGGTGTCCTATAGGTTTAACGAATTTAGCATTACGCTCGTCCATAATTACTTGATGCACTTTGGTGGTAGGTCTGAGGGAGACTACCTGAGGTTTCAGCGTCCGATCGAGTGGAAATGGATTGCCACGTGAGCAAACTAATCAGCTGCAATACACTATGAATATGAAAGAAATGTGCTATCCTATGCTTTAAATATTAATAGAGTGAGTTTTAAATAAGTACATACACTAGCAAAATAAATAAATAACATACTGACAGACGTGAAACATTATTTTAGCTCAGCATAAATACACTTCAAGGTAAGTAAGTACCTAATTGCAGATGTGGAACTGACAGCAGCAGAGGACCAATAAGTGGATTTGGTAGTCAATTAAACGTAGTGTGTTTTGAACACTCAAAACTGTACTCTTACCAAAAGTTACTCACATGTACAAAGAAGCTGAGAAAACAACCACTAATCATACTCATACTATCTCTAAAAATAAGGTAATCAAAGATGAGTCAGTTCAGTGCTTAAAATACAAATGTATCAGGAATGTACCGAGCATTGGATCAGTGTTCCGGCCCAGAAATAATAAATTCAGATTAAATATGATTTATGATTGTATGCCTTAGGAGCATAAATTTTCTCTAATACATGACTAAAGGCGTTTTGAGCCATTTGTTTAACGATTTTATGACAGTTAAGTAACTGTGAGAGTAATACTGAAAAACTCTGTTAACTTTGTTCCAGCAAAATATTGAAGGATAAAATGTATATATCTCCATTTCATTGTGACCCACCCATAGATATTAAGTGAACAGAGTCTGAGGCACCCTTTTTGTTTGTTCTACAGGACAAACCAGATAATGGCAGCCTGGTAGCTGCGTGAAAGCGTGGAGTGACTTGGACACAACTCACAGTGACCCCTCCCCTTTCCCCCATGTAATTTAGAGAGAAGTGAAGGACGCACACCATTGCAACTTCCCCTTCTCTACCCTTGTGAATGGAAGTGTAGGACGCCAGCCAAAGCGGCTACAACCACGTGTGTAAAAATTATTTGTGAACTTTTCTTTCAGGTTTAGAAAAGACTGCTAAGAGATAATCATCTGTTTATGTATCATGTTATTTTCTTTGAATTTGTGTATGTAAAAATGTATTTAATGTATTTAATGGATCTAAAATTTTCATAATTTTTCAATTTATATGTGTTTGTTTGTCTAAGGCAATATGTATGCCAAAATATTTCATTGACTTTGCTTAAAATTTTGAGTAATGACATTGTTTGAAAGGCAGTGAACATGCCCACAATTTAAATAATTAATGTAGGTAATCAGTTTTCTTTAATGTTTCTACAGGTTTATATTTCAATTTTGATTTTTTTATAGGGAGTCTTGCTTCCCTTCTGTAATTAAATTTTTTTTTCATTCATTAACATTCATAAACAAAAAAATTTAAGTAGAGGGTGATGTAGGGAAGCAGCCTACTCACGCTGTAGTAAATTCACATCAGTTTCCATTGTGTGCCAGCCAGTCGGCTGTAACTAGCTCTGACGTCATAAATGTTGCGCAATACCTTAAAAATCAAGCAAATGACCTAAAACTTTTCTAGCATGTCAGGAATAATACTAAATTAATGTGTATTAAATATCAGTTTGATAACTTCAGCCATTTTCGAAATTTGGACGTTTTTCTGAAAAAATCATTGGCGCAACAGAACAGAGCTAGAGACTTCAAAATTTATATTTAGATTCATCTTTCATAATGATTTAATAAAAACAGTACTTTGGATTTCACATATTAAGATTTTAGTGGAAATTCATGATTTTGTGGTTTTCGTCTCAAAACTGAAGGAAGCAAGATAGATTAAGTAGGCTAGTAAATAAGGCTAGGATGTTTAGATTTAAATAGGTTGGAGGTCCGCTATGACTATGAAGATGTGAAAAGTTTCTTTTGAATACCTATAAAATTATAGCGATAGCGGATCTCAAAAGGGCCAGTTCAGAGTTCATCTACTGCGTACAGTGTAATTTAATTAATTCTCTCGCCCAGAATATTTAACTTAGCCACGTCAAAATTTTATTATCAATACTTACCTGCGTGCTGAATGCACGTTTAAATTAAGAGCTTCATCGGCCATCAGCAAAAGAAGCTATAAATTATTATGTAACTTGAAGTGGTGCGTTACTAGCCCAGCGGCTAGGCGAGAGAACCGATTTGATCGGGCGTTCCCTTAGCCGTCCGCACCGCGCCTATATATATAAGAACGCTGCGCGAGGAAGGAAGGCCCCAGTTCTCTCCAGACGCTGAATGACACGCCATCTGTGTCGGGAGCCGCGTCGCATCAGTGTCACTGCTACAAACAGCCTCGGGTGCCGTATTAAGTTACTAGAGATACGCGGAACCATAAAAAATTTAATATGAAGTGTTAATTCTGGGATGATTTTCATTATCTAGTTTCAGTTTGCGTATTGTCGTATTTTCACGTGCCGTCGCGGGACAGACATTCTACCAAATATTTAGCGTGGCGTTTGATGAAGTATTTTCATCAAATTATGGCGAGCATTCTTTTTAACATTTAATTCGGACATTTATAGTTGCATCAGCGCATTAGACTCTGAACTGCTCTGTTAGTTAGGTTGTAGGGATACTTGTGTTTTTTATCAGTGAATTTCAGAATATACTCAACTATTTTGGAAAACCGTTTTTGATTAGAAATCCCGGACAATCTCCTAATTCCTCAGAGCTATAAGCTGCAGCTATAATAACATTCTCAGATAAAGTGGGCACTAGGATCTCTAATTACTGGTTCCATGTTTTATTAAATCACTTTCTGGGTGCCAAAAAGTAAATAGAGAGCCAGTGTTGAGAACGGCGAAAGACAGCATTAACAACATTCTAAAATCCAGAAACTGATTCTACATGCAAGCATTTATGCAGCAAATTATTTTTACAAAAATATCCGCCGCCCCACATATGGTGCATCGGCCGGGAAATGTTACAACATTCAAACAAGGATACGACAGTAGATTAGATATTACAAACTCATCCGCCGCCCCACAACATGGTTCTCTCTATCTTGGAATGAAAGGGAGAAATTTTAGTACCATACATGAACAGGCTGAACAACAGAGACCAGTGCTGTGCAGGAAGATATGCTCAACATCCGCTGTCGGCGTCATAACGCCCCGACTAACATATTCAGTTCACATTGCACTAAGTCACTGGAGAAAAATTGAGACATCTGGACATCTAAGGAAATCGCCATATCGCGGCCCTAGTGAAACCCTTGTTGGGAAAGAGTCCTCTTCGAAGGTGACGAAGAGATGAAAAGTACGTTGCACGAAGGACATACGTAAGTGTAATGTAGGTAACTGTGTCTGTAAACCTTCGACTTAGACGACGATATATTTTAGCGACTCAGCCTTCTGATCTTTGCTTTCCAAAGGTGCTCTCAACCTTTGAATTACGTCCGATTACAAAGTCGTAGAAAACTGACATTAATATTGATATTTAAGTTCTGCGTCATCCACTGCACCTTTAGCTGTAGTAGAATCCGAATGTTAAGAGTGAAATTGGGACAATACCATGTATTATGTCCTTTCATACTATTTTGTTTGAGTGAGCTCTCACCAAAATCCTTCAACAAAAAATTTTGGACAGTAAATGACAGTTGTCAGTGACCAAATAAAGGGGTGACACAAGACGCGCTCAGTATTCACAAAAGGGTCGCTAGCTTTCTGCGTCTTTTTATGTTGATACTTGTGTCCTATTGCTGTTCGATTACACGACTCACAATAAATCACTGAAAACCGGAAAACTGAGTATCCGTCCATATTAAACTACAGCGGAAAACCCGATTTAATGGGGAATATTTACTGGAAGAATCCAAAGAGAATATAATTCGTTCGCAAAAGATGTGGGTTACGATACACTTGTTACACTTTTCTTTAGTGTTATTATTTGACCTTCACTTTATAGATGAATTGAGGGGAGTCGGACAGTTGTTTGGTTCAAAATGTTTTATTTTTATTTTTTGCACTTTTTTTGTTACGCATATATTTGGGTTTAAATTGATTCCAAATCTATTAATTTATGTTGAGAGGTTTCCGTTTTACAAACACTTTAGTAAAACCCTGCAACGCACACTTTTCGTGAACTCAACCTTCTTTTTGCTCGCTAGTGACTACGTGTTATAATACAGCTGTTTGAAAACTTAGTTGGTAACACTGATGAAATACTGTTGGCAACAATGATGAAAACAGCTGCAAGTTTACTTTGTTTTTTTTTTTCAGTTCTTTGTTTGTGGTGACTGAAAGTGAAGTTTGTGTACGACATTCGTATTTCAGTGTTTAGATCTCAGAAAATAAGTTTATTATATGTAAAAATGTCGCGAATACAAAACAAGAAAAGAAAACTTCAGATGTAACCAAAAACAGTTTTTGCATCGTGGCGAATCTGACGTGGAAGTTCATTGTGAAGGTGAGCCTAGGTCTAGTATTACTACTGAAGCTGATTGTGCTTCTAAAACAAGCTCTTCTTCTAAGAAGCTTACCCGTAGCTTGCCTAAATGTGAGATATATGTAAAAGAAGAAGGTTGCTATGATATTGTTAATATCAACCATTTAGGTAGCACAGCTAGCCAAATTGCGGTGTGCGTCTCTACTGGAACCAGGCTGGGCTTAAAAGTACCGGTAGTAATAAAGTGCAGTGACTGTTCTTTTGAAGTGTCCGCTACTAATTCTCCATGCTTACCAGACTCTAAACAATCAGAAGTGAATGTTCGATTAGCCTACGCATTTCTATGTATTGGAAAAGGTGAAGAAGCGGCGAAAACTTTCTGCGATGTAATGAACTTGCGCCACCCCCAGCTTTCAACTATTACAATAGGATGCTTCGAGATGCTGCAAAAGAGGTCTGTGAAGAGAGTATGAAGGCTGCTGTTGACGAAAGCGTTAGTGAAAATGATGGTAATAGAGACTTGACAGCAATATTTGACGGATCCTGGCAACGTAGGGTCCACGCTTCACTCAATGGAATTGTAACTGCAATAGCAGAAAACACAGGCAAGGTAATTGATGTTATAATTTTATCCAAGTATTGCAGATGCGAAACTAGAATGACCAAAAATCATGATGCTGATTGCCTGGCTAACTACTCTGGAGTAAGTGAAGGAATGGAGGTAAAAGGAGTTCTGGAAATGTTCCAAGAATCGCTGCCGAAATACGTGGTGCGGTACAAGTATTATTTAGGAGACGGGGACAGTGCTTCTTTCCCTAAGGTTTTTGAGGCCAAACAATATGGCCCCGACATCTCAATTGAGAAACTGGAATGATGCGGTCACGTCCAGAACCAGATGGGTAATCGCCTCGGGATATTGAAACAGAAACTTGGGCAAACAAAACTTTACGACGGCAAAACTATCGGGGGTCGTGGCCGCCTTACTGGTGAGGCTATAAGTCAAATACAAGTATATTATGGCCTAGCTATAGGAAGGAATCCTATAAAAACTGTAAAGGACATGAAGTCAACGGTCTGGGCAGAATTTTTTCATTTTACGGCCACTAAAGAAGACACATCTGGACACGGCCTATGCCCCAAAGGTGAGACAAGTTGTTGCAAATTCCTTAAAGGCCAAGAGAAGAATGAGCCCTATGACCACAATGACCATACTCATCTTTCTTTCGCTGTCATAGAACAAATAAAACCCATACTTACAGCTTTGGTCCATCCTGATCTCTTGCGTAAGTGCCTACATGGTGGAACACAAAATCCGTCAGAGTTGTTAAACAATGTTGTATGGTTGCGGCTACCAAAAGCAACTTTTATTTTGTTGACTACATTTCAGTTGGGATTGTACGAAGCTATTACAAGTTTTAATGAAGAAAATTCAACAAAGTGTAAAATTTTGAGTCATCTAGGCATATCTCCAGGCAAGAACTGTGTCAAATTTTTGAAAAAGGACGACGAACTTCGGATTAAAAAAGCGGACAATGCTGTCACAGAAATTGAGAAAAGTGTCAGCAGGCCACACAGCAAGCAAAAATAAAGATTGAGGACCAGTTTGAAGTACTAGAAGATCGAGATAGACCTTTATATGAAGCTAGAATGTACTGAAGTAAGAATAAAATCAATGTTTAATAGTCTTATCTTTATTAGCTTTTTCCCACCAACTGTGTTTTTCAATGGTTAGGAACATTTTTCTTGGCTACTGTTAATGTTATCAAGATAATTTTTTAAAAAGTTGTTTCTTACTTGTTAGTTGTTGATTTAAACTGAGGAAATACGAATATCTTTTAAAGAACTGTGGTATAAATTTAATTAAAATGAAAAAAAATTGCAGTTTTTATGGCTACTTTAAAAAATACTTTTTAAGTATAAGTTTTTATTATTTTTAAGACTTATCAGTTTAAAATTAAGATAATGATGTAAGGAACACAACAAAAAAATCATGATAATATGTCAATTGGATAGGGAGAAAAATATTCCGGAAGTCATATAATTTAATCTGGCCGAGATAGAGCCATCCCACTCCCTTTAAGAATACTGAAAATCTGTAGACAAGTGACGCTCTGTTTAATAAGCGCGAGAAGGTTACGAAGTCGCTCATTAAATTACAGTGGTAGATGCTGAAAGAGAGACGTCGTGTGTTACGAAGAGATTTGCTATTAGAATTCCAAGAGTCAAGCAACATAATTTGATCAAATGTATCTGGACACCTATTAGTTAATATTACTATGAGATACCTCCGTCTTCGCCTTTATGACTGTTTCAACTCTGACGGGAAACTTTCGACGTGATAACTGAATGTCTGTAGAGAAATGGCAGCCTGTACATCAGAAATGGTTCAAATGGCTCTGAGTACTATGGGACTTAACTTCTGAGTTCATCAGTCTCCTACTTAAACCTAACTAACCTAAGGACATCACATATATCCATGCCCGAGACAGGATTCGAACCTGCGACCGTAGCGGTCGCGTGGTTCCAGATTTTTGCGCCTAGAACCGCTCGGCCACTCAGGCCGACCAACCTCTACTTCCACAAGGGACCAAAGCAGAGGTGATAATAAGGTCGGACGCTGGGATCTGGAGCGATGTCGTCCCACAGAACCAACGTGGGATCCTGACTAGGCCAGTCTACTTCCGGAACGTTTTTATCCACAGAAAAACATGCCTTTCTTTGATACGAAGATATTTTAATGAAAGGTTAATCAATGTGCGACATTACAAAATATTGCGAATAGTACGAGATTCAGGTAAATTAGTCGTCGCTGTAAGACTGCACGTTCCGACGACTATGGCATAAATACCGTTTGCTGAGGCATCGCGTGGTGCAAGTAAGCTGACAAGGTGAAAATTAAAATTCATCAAGTGTTAGATGTGCCACCACCAATGAGATTAAAGAAAATGGTACCGTAACAGGCGAGTAAGGATGCTGGATGACGTTACTGTCCGATGATGTGCGACCCGTCAATCGAGAAACATTCTTACGCGAAAAGATATATAAGACGAAGAAAACGATCGGCAAAATAACTTCATGGCGTCTGTCTTCAATTAAAGAATAATTAACGGAGGAAGACGAACAGTGTTCGGTCGTTTCACCATTTCCAATTTCACGTATTCATTTCCTATAAAACATCAAAGTACTATAAACATTATTATCACCATAACACGATACGGAAGCTATTTTATTTTTATATAACTACACACAGTCAAGAACAAAGAACATTTCAATTACTAGCAGCAAGTGGTAGTACACTGGAACTAACATCTACCTCCTCGAGGCACACGCAGAAAAAAAATTCAGATGTAATGGTGAGATAACTCAATATCAGTCTATTCATTTAATGTCAGTGATATAAAACAAAAGGTCTATCACACTCCGGAGGTATCTCTTGTAACATACGTCTACTTTGATTATCGAAGAAGAAAAAAATAATTTATTTTCTTTTTAATAATGGCATTTAAGAAAATATATGTTCACATAAATCTACTTATGAATTCAGTACCGTTTTTCCACAGACCTAGTCGTCTATAGGTCACATCAAAAGATAATGCTTCAACAAATGCTTTATGATAGGGTGCATTGTCATGCTGATACACTCATCATCTCTGCACTGTTCCTCAACCGTGCAGAGTAGACAATGCCGTAAAACGCGTTGACATATATCCGCATTCAGCGTTCTGTTAAGAGCAAAAAAGGGAGCACGCCCAACCACGAAAGACACACCCATACCAAAGCATCAGCACCTTCGTACATCACCGCTGGCACTGTACTTGATGACAGGTAAATTTCTACACGAATTCGCCAAACCCAAACTCCTCTATCAGATTTCCACCGAGTATAACGTTGACGCGTTTATTTTCGTCGCGTAGAGATACCCGTACTTACAAACACGCGCTGGGAATATACTTGAACGGTTTATTACTTGGTATCACAGAAAAAGAAACACAGTTGCTATAGGTAACTTGTGAACAACAAAAGCAGTAACCAAGGAACAGAATAAACATAAAAGCGAAAGTTATAACTACAAGGAGTAGGCAACAACATTATTCAGCGCTCCAAGAGGCGGATTCAAACTTGGCGGTTTACACCATTCATTTGTGCCCGTGCAGTCACTGAATTCACGACACCACTGTATCTATGGATGGCGCGAACGGAACTAACGTGTGCGGACACAGCTGTCGACGTGAGTAGCGGTCCTTACAGGAGCCCCCTTGGTGAAAGCGGGGCGTGGTGCGTCTTCTCAGAACCTGGACGGGAAGTGGACGTGTCGTCTGGAGCGGCTGGTGCGTGTAGGTAATGTATCGGCGGCGGCGGTGCTGGAAGTCGATGTGTTGCATCTGTCAGTCGTTGAGTCCTTCACCATAACGTGGGTGATGCCTCCTTGAAAATGTAAGCCGGCTTCACTCTGCCAAGAGACACGCTAGCCTGTTTGCCATTTACGATGATGACCATCGTGTGTGTGTCTCTGCGCAGGACTCGATGGGGTCCAGTATATGGTGGCTGCAGTGGTGGCTTGAAGCAGTCTCTACCTAACATAACGTGCGAACAGCTGACGAGGTTGTTATGCACAAAAGTTGTAGGACAGCCATGACTGGAGACCTTTCTGGGTTTGTTCTGTCTTACATGTTCCCGTAACTTGCGAAGGAACTCTGGTTGGTTGTCCGTTTCTGACAGTAGGTCTGTGTCGACATACTCCCCTGGTAGGCGCAGAGTCTCGCCATAAACAATTCAGTTGCCTCGCAGACCCAGCAGGACTTATGGCTAGTGCAGACGTCCAAGTGTCCCACGGCACAATAGCGCAGCCTTCAGCGTTCGATGCGGACGTTCAAGCATGCTATTGCTGGCTGGATGATAATTGGTCGTTTTGCAATGGATGTAGCTACAGAACTTCGCCAACTGTGTGAACAAATCTGACTCGAACCGTCAGCCTCTGTCCATGGTGATATGGAGCGGACAGCCGAATCTCGCCAACCAGATTGATGTGAAAGCGGTGGCTAGTTTTTCCGCAGAGATGTCCGTATGTACTGCTTCAGGCCATCGCGTATATCTGTCAGTCACTGTGAATGTGTACCGCTGGCCATCCGATGAAGGAAGTGGCCCTACCACATCAAGATGAACGTGGGCGAAGCGTGAAGAAGTGTCTGGGAACTCTCCAATGGGGGGATGAATGTGGCGAGTGATTTTGCAAAGTTGGCAATGCTAGCAATTTCTCGTCCATTCGCGGCAGTCTCTTTCTAATCCCGGGCCACACGAACCTTTGAGACACTTGCTTCAATGTCGACCGAACTCCTGGGTGGCAAAGATTATGTAAGGACTCGAGCACTGGCCTGCGAAATGCAACGGGAACAAAAGGTCGTGATCTGCCATGTGACACTGCGCAGTACGATTTCATATTCTCGCCAGGAATGTCGACTTGCTGTAACTTGAGTGCTGCAGTGTCGTCATGCAATATGGCGTGTAATTTGGAATCTTCTTGTTGCGCCCAGGCCACCGCCATCATGTCCACAGGCTGAGACACTGGCCACTCTAGAGAGGCAGTCCGCAACCACATTAGGGATGCCTGATATATGGCGGATGTCCGTACTAAACTGGCTAATAAATTCCAATTTGCTGTACTGCCGTGGAGAGCAAGTGTTCTGTTTTCCTTGAAGGAATATGTTAAAGGATTGTGGTCGGTGTATATAACAAACTCTCGTAACTCAACCTATATTAGAAATTACTTTTTTGCTTGATATATGGCTAAAAGTTCCCGATCGTATGTGCTCCACCTTTGTTGTGCAGGTGACAAAATGGTTCAAATGGCTCTGAGCACTATGGGACTCAACTGCTGAGGTCATTAGTCCCCTAGAACCTAGAACTAGTCAAACCTAACCAACCTAAGGACACCACAAACATCCATGTCCGAGGCAGGATTCGAACCCGCGACCGCAGCGGTCTCGCGGTTCCAGACTGCAGCGCCTTTAACCGCACGGCCACTTCGGCCGGCGCGTGCAGGTGACAGCTTGTGCGAGAAGTAGCCAGCGGCTTCCAGACATCGACTACCCATTGTTCCATTGTTGGAGTGTAGCACCAGTGACTAACTGACTGGCTTCCAACAGTAATGCCAGTGGAGCTTGGGTTGCGCAAGCAGTGCTGCTTGTGCTTGGCTCAGTTTGATTGCTTCGAAAGCCGTATTCATCTCCTTGGTCAACTGCACAGGAGAACTGCTCTTAACCTTGGGACCAGCAAGTGCTGCGTTCAACTGTGCCTGTTGTTCGGCAGTGCGGTAAAAATTGATCATTCCTAAGTACCTGCGTAGCTCTTTTAATGTAGATGCCTTGGGTAATTGCAGTACGGTTTCAACCTTCTCAGTGTGTGGTAATGAGCCTGATGAAGATATTCGATGACCCACGAAATCGACTTGATGTTGGCGAAACACACATTTAGCTGTGTTTAACATCACGCCGTACTTCTCGAAGCGCTCAAAAACTTCTGTCAGGTGCTGGCGATGTTTCTCCTTGGACGATGAATACACTAGCACATCGTCCAGATAGGCAAAACAAAACATCTACCCACGCGAGACAGAATCTATGAACCTCTGCCAGATTTTAGCAGCATTACGCAGGCCGAAGGTCATAAACTTGCTTTTATACAACCCAAATGGCGTAATAATAGCGGTCTTTTGGATGTCCTCTGTTGCCACGGGAATCTGAGCATACACTTTGGCGGAGTCTATAACACTGAATACAGTGGCTCCATCCAGTGCGTGTCTATAGTCTTTTAGTAGTGGCACTGGGTAGCGATCAGGCACGGTCAGTGAGTTGAGCGCTCTGTAATCGCCACACGGGCGCCAGGATCCTTCCTTTTTCGGTCCTAAATGCATTACAGATGACGATGGACTACTTGAGGGTCGGATGATACCTTCTCGCAACATTATGTCGAATTCTGTTTTAGCAATGGTGAGGCGCCCTGGAGCCAATCGTCTCGGCCGTCAAGATACAGGTGGTGGACCGTATCGTGCAAAACTTGCTGTGGCGTGCCTGGAGGCCTTGTTAAGGTCGGGAACACATGCAGCAGCGAGCGATACTCCTCATCTGCAACCTATACAGGGTGTTCCAAAAAGGTACGGCCAAACTTTCAGGAAACATTCCTCACACACAAAGAAAGAAAATATGTTATGTGGACATGTGTCCGGAAACGCTTACTTTCCATGTTAGAGCTCATTTTATTACTTCTCTTCTAATCACATTAATCATGGAATGGAAACACACAGCAACAGAACGTATCAGCGTGACTTCAAACACTTTGTTACAGGAAATGTTCAAAATGTCCTCCGTTAGCGAGGATACACACATCCACCCTCCGTCGCATGGTATCCCTGATGCGCTGATGCAGCCCTGAAGAATGGCGTATTGTATCACAGCCGTCCACAATACGAGCACGAAGAGTCTCTACATTTGGAACCGGGGTTGTGTAGACAAGAGCTTTCAAATGCCCCCATAAATGAAAGTCAAGAGGGTTGAGATTAGGAGAGCGTGGAGGCCATGGAATTGGTCAGCCTCTACCAATCCATCGGTCACCGAATCTGTTGTTGAGAAGCGTACGAACACTTCGAGTGAAATGTGCAGGAGCTCCATCGTGCATGAACCACATGTTGTGTCGTACTTTGTAAAGGCACATGGTCTAGCAGCACAGGTAGAGTATCCCGTATGAAATCATGATAACGTGCTTCATTGAGCGTAGGTGGACGACAAAACTAAAATGAGCTCTAACATGGAAATTAAGCGTTTCCGGACACATGTCCACATAACATCTTTTCTTTATTTGTGTGTGAATAATGTTTCCTGAAAGTTTGGCCGTACCTTTTTGTAACACCCTGTATAGCCTTGATGTTGTATGTTCTGGCACACGATAGTGCCCAGTGGTTGTAAGTCTGGTAACATTGTCTATTAGGCGGGAATTCGCTACATCCGGAAGGAGCTGACAGTGAGCTAATAAATCGACACCAATTATCGATTCGGCCACGTCTGCTACAGTAAAGTCCCATGTGAACTGACGGCGGAGCTCCAAATTCAATTCTTCACACCGCGTGCCATACGTTGCAATTGCTGAATTATTTGCTGCAGACGACCTAAATGCAGTGGGTGGCCTGCAACAGCGCAGCGATCCTCTGGGCAGGATAGAGAGGTCAGACCCTGTGTCTATCAAATACTTCCGGCCTGATAAGCTGTCAGTAATGAATAGGCCCCGGGATGTAGTTGAGCAGTCGGTGGTGCCTACGCCAGACGGCCGTTTGCATTTGGGTAGGCGCAGGGGCTAGTGCAATTTTTAGCCTGCTCACCAAATCTTCTGTGGTACCAATAAATGGTCTGACCAGCATAATATATAGACTGAGTTGAGGAACGGCTCCCATATCGTTTGCGGCTACGTCCTCTATAGAGACTAGGACCTTCTTGTGACAACAGTGTGCTAATCTGTGAGCTCAGTGCATCAACTTTGGCGGACGGAGCATCGTAATCTGCGCGTGAAACGGGAAGGACCACGGACGCGACACTACCAGACATTGTCACAGCAGTGACCTGTTGATCCGGAGTGATGGCATCTTAGATGCGGTTGGCCAATTCGCCAACAGCGGACAGGGACATCTCTGTCGGCGATGCGACGATCGCCTTTACCGGCAGACGGCTGCTCCATAGCGTACGCTGAAGATTGTCGGGCACTGTTCCGATGTCCACTTTGCTGCGGAGGTGACGCAGGTACTGAGACGGTTTTCTGTCTCCTATAACTTCCTGAGTCAGCATTTGTCTGATACCGTCTTCCAGCGATGCTGCAACTCCACGAATAAGGTCAGTCTTTAAATCTTTCCTAAGCAATCTCGGTCGGTGATGCCGTGATTATATCTTGCACTTCGGAAGCGTAGCGTTGCTCGAGCTGACTCACTATTAATGCAGACTTAGTCGCATCCGCTGTAATTCTGGCATAGCAAAAGCTGGCCTTAACCTGAGCGAACCGTAGAACTGGATTGTGTGGCCAAAACGGTGGGAGGCGAACAGCCAGTCTCGATACTGCAGGCAATTCCATTCTGTAATCAATTTTGTTGCGGGACCAGTTTTCTAAGCGCGAATCATGTCGGGGTCACCACTGGCGGGTATATTTTCGTCGTGTAGTGCTGCTGGTACTTAATAAATATTCAAACACGCACTAAGAATATACTTTAATGGTTTGTTACTTGTTATTATAGAAAAAGAACCACAGTTGCCAGAGGTAACTTGTAAACAACAGAAACAGTAATCAAGGAACAGAATAAAAATAAAAACAAAAGTTATACCTCCAAGAAGTAGGCAACAACATTATTCAGCGCTCCAAGCGGCGGATTCGAACTTGGCGGTTTACGCCATTCATTTGTTTCCGTGCAGTCACCGAATTCGCGACACAACTGTATCTATGGATGGCGCGAATGGAACTAACGTGTGCGAACACAGCAGTCAACGTGAGTAGCGGTCGCTACAACGTCATGCATCACCACATTCGTTTCCAGTCACCGATTGTCCAGTGGCTCTTTACTGCACCTCAGGTATCGCCGAATATTGGCTACAGCAACGCGAGGCTTACAGAGAGCTGCTGGATAAGACACACGCTCGGGCCTTCATGTCAGTAGAGGCATAACAATGAAACTTTTATTTGATTCAGAAATTTGAGGACATTGTTATATGCTCATCACTATACACTGCCAGAAAAATAATTTGTGCAGCGGTTATAGAGGTTTACAGTTCACTCAAGAATAGTTGTTGCAGCAGTTCATATGGAGTACAAGAACTTATTACATTTAAAGATCAATTGCACAAGCGGTTCTCAGGTACCAGATACTGACCCTTGCTGAAACACCAATATTAGTACGTGGTGTAGCCGTCATTGGCGGCAATGCTGGAGCTGACTTTGGCATCCAGTCGGTCGTACAGATGGCAAATACTGTCCTGGGACACATTACGCCATGCCTTCTCGACCAGTTCACATAGTTCTGTAAGAGTTGGTTGACGAAGCGTAAGAGTCACTTCTCATCAAGTTATAATCCGCGCATGCTCGATTGGTGACAAGTCCGGTGATAGCGCTGGCCAAGAAGCTTGCTGCACGTGTTGCGGTGTGTGGACGGGCATTATCCTGTTGGAATAACATTCACCATCATGTTGCAAGAGCGGCAAAAGAACGGTTCTAACAACGTGTCGAGAGCTGGTTGACATCTTCTCCAGAAATACCAAAGATTAACGAGAGTTTGTAACGTCCCATCGGTTAGTAACTAGTTAAAAATGGTTTAAATACTTGTGAATATCCCTCCTTCGGTGTCCCTCAACGACTGCATACATGAACTAAAATATGCTTCTTCTATATATACAGGATACCATAATAGATTTCACTACAGTGATGTAGGCCACAACTGAAGTAAAGTAAGTACGTAGACTTATTCATTTGAAAACGTGTATCTTACGAGCTCATGGTCAATCTTCGGTATAATAAGCCTCGTTGTTATTAGTACAGGTAACCGGCAGTAGCACATACTACACTGGCGATATTAAATAGTTCAGATGCAGTAATTTGATAGATATGCGACTGTGAGGTCCATTGCACTGTGTAAGGGATCCATGATCCCACGAACATAGATGCTAGTATCCGACGCCCAGGTCGATAGTAGACAGGAGTCGATTGTCGAGAGCTGCAGGAGGCAGTGAGACGAGTGTCGAGTGCGTAGTTGTATGGGAGAGTGCCGAGTGAGAAGGAGTGCAGGAAAGACGGTCAAGAATGGTGGTCGAGTGAGTTGTAAACGGTAAAATTCACCAGAGTATGACAAGTGAGCACGTCCCCCAGATCGTCGTGGGGTTGACCCTCACTAATACCGATTCGCGAGTGATATGAAACAGAAAGTGACAAGTGCCGAATTACGTGTTTCGCGTCAACCGCGTCGGCCAGCAACAACCATGGATTGCAGTGAGGATTGTTGTGAATGTTAACCATCATCGTTACGTGTGTCGAAGTAATTAAAGCCAGTAACCAATAAAAGATATAACTGTGATTAGATGTGTAAGGCGAAGGTAGCAACTGCCTCAGAATTTGTGTGTTAGTAGGAAATACACTCCTGGAAATTGAAATAAGAACACCGTGAATTCATTGTCCCAGGAAGGGGAAACTTTATTGACACATTCCTGGGGTCAGATACATCACATGATCACACTGACAGAACCACAGGCACATAGACACAGGCAACAGAGCATGCACAATGTCGGCACTAGTACAGTGTATATCCACCTTTCGCAGCAATGCAGGCTGCTATTCTCCCATGGAGACGATCGTAGAGATGCTGGATGTACTCCTGTGGAACGGCTTGCCATGCAATTTCCACCTGGCGCCTCAGTTGGACCAGCGTTCGTGCTGTACGTGCAGACCGCGTGAGACGACGCTTCATCCAGTCCCAAACATGCTCAATGGGGGACAGATCCGGAGATCTTGCTGGCCAGGGTAGTTGACTTACACCTTCTAGAGCACGTTGGGTGGCACGGGATACATGCGGACGTGCATTGTCCTGTTGGAACAGCAAGTTCCCTTGCCGGTCTAGGAATGGTAGAACGATGGGTTCGATGACGGTTTGGATGTACCGTGCACTATTCAGTGTCCCCTCGACGATCACCAGTGGTGTACGGCCAGTGTAGGAGATCGCTCCCCACACCATGATGCCGGGTGTTGGCCCTGTGTGCCTCGGTCGTGTGCAGTCCTGATTGTGGCGCTCACCTGCACGGCGCCAAACACGCATACGACCATCATTGGCACCAAGGCAGAAGCGACTCTCATCGCTGAAGACGACACGTCTCCATTCGTCCCTCCATTCACGCCTGTCGCGACACCACTGGAGGCGGGCTGCACGATGTTGGGGCGTGAGCGGAAGACAGCCTAACGGTGTGCGGGACCGTAGCCCAGCTTCATGGAGACGGTTGCGAATGGTCCTCGCCGATACCCCAGGAGCAACAGTGTCCCTAATTTGCTGGGAAGTGGCGGTGCGGTCCACTACGGCACTGCGTAGGATCCTACGGTCTTGGCGTTCATCCGTGCGTCGCTGCGGTCCGGTCCCAGGTCGACGGGCACGTGCACCTTCCACCGACCACTGGCGACAACATCGATGTACTGTGGAGACCTCACGCCCCACGTGTTGAGCAATACGGCGGTACGTCCACCCGGCCTCCCGCATGCCCACTATACGCCCTCGCTCAAAGTCCGTCAACTGCACATACGGTTCCCGTCCACGCTGTCGCGGCATGCTACCAGTGTTAAAGACTGCGATGGAGCTCCGTATGCCACGGCAAACTGGCTGACACTGACGGCGGCGGTGCACAAATGCTGCGTAGCTAGCGCCATTCGACGGTCAACACCGCGGTTCCTGGTGTGTCCGCTGTGCCGTGCGTGTGATCATTGCTTGTACAGCCCTCTCGCAGTGTCCGGAGCAAGTATGGTGGGTCTGACACACCGGTGTCAATGTGTTCTTTTTTCCATTTCCAGGAGTGTATATATCAGTTTGTACATCGCAACCTTTGTGGTCCTTAGTAATAGACAAACTTTCAATCATTAGCTATTCCATCTCAGAACAGCCGCATTCAGTTGAAATACTCCCGAAACCACAGCAGAAAAACAGATAGCCTTTCATCCATTAAGCACACGGTCATATAATCGTAATAATTAACTGTTTGTCGGCTACGACTAATTACTCAAAATCCAGTAAAGGGATTTAAACGGGGGGTGTTTCACCTGTTCAACACTAATACTTAACAAAGTACGAATATGAAGTCACATATCATTCTGCCTTTTGCGATATTAAATCAAACTGTTTAACACTGCGAAATAATCTGCCACTGCACCGTTCTAATATGCTGCTTTAGACACTGTCCAACACACGAGTGGCTCTATTGTAATTCCAAACCAGAATCATGCACCAAGAACTTACCTCAACTGTACGCAGAGATCTGTCCTCTACTGGGTCCAACACTCATCTGTTCTAACAATACTCGAGGTCGTGTATTTATACTCTTTCTACAATGTAATACTTGTTATAATAACGCAAAAACATAATTTATAATATGAAATAGTTTAACAACGCTATCAAACACTCTATAATACACTGCTGGCCACCGTAAATGCAACACCAAGAAAGACAAGAGGTAGCACAACAAGCTTTATTTTGTAGATAACATGTTGACCAAGTATCAAATGATTACGTTTACAAACGTCTGTGACATGTGGTTCCTGCCAGAATCAGTAGCCAGAGTAGCCGCCATTGTTGGAGATCACCGCTGCCACACGTCTCGGCATTGAGTCAAAGAGACGTTGGATGTGTTCCTGGGGTACAGCAGCCCAGGCAGCTTCCACACGTTGCCAAAGATCATCTGGTGTGGCAGCTGGGGATGTAATCTGGGTCACTCGTTGAGCAACCATGGACCACATGTTTTCTATCGGCGAAAGGTCCGGAGAGCGAGCCGGCCACGGAAGCAATTCAATCTGGTTATTGACGAAGAACCTTTGGACAATGCGTGCCACGTGTGGTCGCGCATTATCCTGTTGAAATATGGCTGTGGCCGAGCCCTGAAGGTAAGGAAGGACAACTGGCTCCAGCACCTCGGATATGTAGCGCCGGCTATTTAAAGTACCGGCAATGTGTACTAGAGGCGTGCGAGAGTAATA
Source organism: Schistocerca americana (assembly GCF_021461395.2). Taxonomy (NCBI): domain Eukaryota; kingdom Metazoa; phylum Arthropoda; class Insecta; order Orthoptera; family Acrididae; genus Schistocerca; species Schistocerca americana. Next base: position 88,966,564 of record NC_060123.1, on the reverse strand, counting down.
TCCAATACCGCCCCACACCATAATACCCGGTGCAAGACCAGTGTGGCGGTGCATAATGCAGCTGTCCAGCATCCTCTCTCCACGGTGTCTCCACACTCGAATCCGACCATCGTGGTGCTGCAGACAGAAGCGTGCCTCGTCAGTAAAGACAACGTCATTCCATTCTGCCGTCCACATCCGTCTGTCATCACACCATTGGCGACGGAGACGTCTGTGGTTCTGCGTCAATGGTAGATGAAGCAATGGACGTCTTGCGGACAGACCACTCTGCTGTAAACGGCGTCGAATGGTACGCGCTGACACTGGATGATGCGTTACAGACGCAATGTGCTGTGCTATGGTTCGGGATGTCACTGAGCGATCCGTCACTGCCATACGCACAATTTGCCTATCAGCACGTGCAGTGGTGCACCGAGGTGAATGCGATCGACCACGTCGGTCCGTCGTACCCTCCTGCATCCAACGGTCACATATCCGCATTACAGTTGTTTGGTTTCGTCCAACACGACTAGCGATTTCTCTGTATGATAATCCACAATCTCGGTAAGCCACTATCCTTCCTCTGTCGAACTCGGATGCTTGATCAAACGATGTTCGCTGTTGTCTACGAGGCATAACTGATCGTCTTGTGAAACAACCACAAGGTAAACACACATGCCGAACGTACACTCGTCGAAATTGCCAAGCCTTAAATGGCGCTATGAGGTGGCGCCACAGGCGCGCGTGATGTGCGTCTGCGCTGAAATTCTAATCAGTTGCATATCTCATCGCTGCAAACCCATGGTGTAAATTTCACTTGATTCGGATGCTTCCTTCGGGGTGTTGCATTTACGGTGGCCAGCAGTGTATTCCCTACTTTGCAAGAACAACTTTAAGACATTTTCTAAACACATAATAATCACATTAACATTGAAATTGCAGAAATAAGCATTCTGACAATGCTAAACGATCAGTTATCTCTATTTTGTTAATTAGGCTCGTGATTTAATTCGTACCATTTATTGATGATGAGAACGAAATATTTTATACCTTTATCTAAACGTTTTCCATATATTAATTTCCTGAATCTGATTTTGATTGTTTGCGGTACAAAGGGTATTGTAACTACTATTGTTTGGTATTGCTATTATTCTTCTAAAAGTCATTTTCCTAATATCGAAAAGTAATTTGAGATATAAGATTATAGATCTAGTAATACATAATGCCGGGGTGGTAACCATAAGCCTTGAATGTTACAAGTTGTAGTTTTCCGCATCCCACACAGTATGGCCTGGGATAGGGCGAGTGTCTCCTTGACGAATGCACTGTACGAGACAGTGCTCACCAGGTCGACGTCATACACACAAACGATCATCACTTGGGTATAGGCACAATCTACATCTACATCGACATCTACATCTACATGATTACTCTGCTTTTCACAGTAAAGTGCCTGGCAGAGGGTTTAATGAACCACCAACAAGCTGTCTCTCTACCGTTTCACTCTCGAACAGCACGCGGGAAAAACGAGCACTTAAATTTTTCTGTGCGAGCCCTGATTTCTCTTATTTTGTCGTGATGATCATTTCTCCCCATATTGGTGGGGGCCAACAGAATGTTTTCGCAATCGGAGGAGACAACTGATGATTGAAATTTTATGCGAAGTTCCCGTCGCAACGAAAAACGCCTTCGTTTTAATGATTGCCACTCCAATTCACGTAGCATGTCTGTTAGACTATCTCCCCTATTTCGCGATAATACAAAACGAGCTGCCTTTCTTTGTACTTTTTCGATGTCATCCGTCAGTCCCACCTGATGCGGATCCCACACCGCACAGCAATACTCCAGAATAAGGCGGACGTGCGTGGTATATTAAGTCTCTTTAGTAGACCTGTTGCACCTTCCAAGTGTTCTGCCAATGAATCGCAGTCTTCGGTTTGCTCTACCCACAATAATATCTATGTGATCCTTCCAATCCCTCGCTGAAGAGCACGACATGCCATTTCCTTTTCACAGTTATCCTTCGACAGCGCCAGTCGAGCCTTGCACGTGAATTTTTTTGTGGTGAGTCGAAGAAGGGTTAGAGGTGTGCTTGCCTGTAGGCCCACTGCTAATAACCGGTTCGCAACCGTGTTGGTCGTCTTGACTGACAAGCCCTCTGCTGTGGTATCTGTACGATCTGCCACTGCTGCAATTACCATGCCACAATCCTGGCAGGCATCTGTGTTGCGTAGAGGTCCAGAACCTCGTCTACGGGTGTGAGAATGTTCACATGACAAATGATTCCAACATTGTTGTACAACTGACGCAGCACGTCCAACTTGCGTGGCAATTCTCTGAAAAGATTATCCCGCCACTGGGAAGGACACAATTTGACCCATTTCAGACTCGCTCAATCGGCTGTAGGAAGCACGACTGCGTCTCTGAGGCATGGTCGCCTGCTTTCTTCACACGTTTGCACCGCGCTAAGCCTTCTGCCTGCGAGAATTCCCTGATCAAGGATAGACACAGATGGTGCTCTACCGGCTATGCCACTGCGCTGTCTGGTGGCAGACGACGTTGAAAACAGCTCGCATTCGCTTTACTGGATCAAAATCAATGTCTGCTTTCCATGTGCACTAATTTTTTTTCCGGCACTGTATATATTGTAAATGGTCTATTGATGACTTAGGTCAGTGTGCTGAACAACTTTACATAAATATTCATTTGCTGAACAATAATAATGGCTACTGCGGGTAGTATATTTTTAGGTCGCAATGTACCCTAAAGCGCGAGGCACAAGAAAGCTACACTACTAGCCATTAAAATTGCTACACTGAGATGAAATGCAGATGATAAACGGGTATTCATTGGACAAATATATTATACTAGAATTAACATATTATTACATTTTCAGCAATCTGGGTGCATAGGTCCTGAGAAATCAGTACACAGAACAACCACCTCTGGCCGTAACAACGGCCTTGATACGCCTGGGCATTGAGTCAAACAGAGCTTGGATGGCGTGTACAGGTACAGTTGCACATGCAGCTTCAACACGATACCACAGTTCATCAAGAGTAGTGACAGACATATTGTGACGAGCCAGTTGCTCGGCCACCGTTGACCAGACGTTTTCAGTTGGTGAGAGATCTGGAGAATGTGCTGCCCAGGGCCGCAGTCCAACATTTTCTGTATCCAGAAACGCCCGTACAGGACCTGCAACATATGGTCGTGCATTATCCTGCTGAAATGTAGGGTTTCGCAGGGATCGAATGAAGGGTAGAGCCACGGGAAGTAACACATCTGAAACGTAGCGTCCACTGTTCAAAGTGCCGTCAATGCGAACAACAAGTGGCCGAGACGTGTAACCAATGGCACACCATACCATCACGCCTGGTGAAACGCCAGTATGACGATGACGAATACACGCTTGCAATGTGAGTTCAATGTGATGTCGCCAAACACGGATGCGACCATCATGATGCCTTAAACAGAACCTGGACCTGGATTCATCCGAAAAAATTACGTTTTGCCATTCGTGCACCCAGGTTCGTCGTTGAGTACACCATCGCAGGCGCTCCTGTCTGAGATGCAGCGTCAAGGGTAACAGCAGCCTTCGAGCTGATGGTCCATGCTGCTGAAAACGTCGTAAACTTGTAAGTAGGCTGTTTGTGTTTTCTTATTGGCAACGTTACGTAGCGCTCTGTATGAAAATCACTGGCTGTGCTGTGTGCAGTCTGTGGCTAGTTTGCATTGTCGTCTGCCATTGTAGTGTTGGGCAACTGGATGTGAACAGCGCGTAGCGTTGCGCAGTTGGAGGTGAGCCGCCAGCAGTGTTGGATGTGGGGAGAGAAATGGCGGAGTTTTGAAATTTCTAAGACTGGATATCATGAACTGCTATATATATTATGACTTTTGAACACTAGTAAGGTAAATACATTGTTTGTTCTCTATCAAAATCTTTCATTTGCTAACTATGCCTATCAGTAATTAGTGCCTTCAGTAATTTGAATCTTTTATTTAGCTGGCAGTAGTGGCGTTCTCTGTATTGCAGTAGTTCGAGTAACGAAGATTTTTGGTGAGGTAAGTGATTTGTGAAAGGTATAGGTTAATGTTAGTCAGGGCCATTCTTTTGTAGGGATTTTTGAAAGTCAGATTACGTTGCGCTAAAAATATTGTGGGTCACTTTAGTGAATGTTTGAGTACGTTCAGTTTTGCTCAGCTGTTTGAAAAGCAAATAATGTAAGAGGTTTAATTCAGAAATTTTTCTAAGGGGACGTTTAAAACTGTTCGTGCAGATGGTTGTTGTCTTGAAAACGTCCCCATCTGTTGACTCAGAGACCGAAATGTGGCTCCACGGTCCGTTACAGCCATGCGGATAAGATGCCTGTCATCTCGACTGCTAGTAATACGAGGCCGTTGGGATCCAGCACGGCGTTCCGCACTACCCTCCTGAACTCACGGATTCCATATTCTGCTTACAGTCATTGGATCTCGACCAACGCGAGCAGCAATGTCGCGATACGATAAACCGCAATCGCTATAGGCTACAATCCGACCTTTATCAAAGTCGGAAACGTGATGGTACTCATTTCTCCTCTTTACACGAGGCATCACAACAACGTTTCACCAGGCAACGCTGGTCACCTGCTGTTTGGGTATGAGTAATCGGTTGGAAACTCTCCTCATGTCAGCACGTTGTAGGTGTCGCCACCGGCGCCAACCTTGTGTGAATGCTCTGAAAAGCTAATCAATTCGCATATCATATCATCTTCTTCCTGCCGGTTAAATTTCGGGTCTGTAGCACGTCATCTTCGTGGTGTCGAAATTTTAATGGCCAGTAGTGTATTAACATTGAAATGTGTATGCATGAAAGCTAAACGGATAGCCTATACTGACAGGTGTAGTCCAGTTCGCAGTACAGCTACGACTGTGCAGAAAACATGAACAAGTAAATTATGTGATCTGTTCACAGAAAGACTACTAACACACCCAAGTGGGTACATGTTAAGACTGCCACTATTACAATATTTGAACCTAAACCCCAGCACCTGTATGTACAGTGCTATCCTTGAAGTCCCAGTTTCAAAACTCTGTAGAAAGAGAATCACTGCTCAGAATCACGTCAAATTTGAACACTTTATTAAATGACGCAGGAGCAAACTTCAGGAACAAAAACAAAAAATAAAATAACGAAAATTTTCCCAATATATGGAAAGGTTGTACCAGAAAGGATAAAAAATCGGTTTTTTTCTGTCCTGAGGCCAGAAACAGGTTAAAAATGGAAATGTCATCGGTTTGTAATTGTCCTTGGGCCAAACACCGCACAAAAAGCAAAGTGACATTTGATTCTAATTTCCTCGAGACTGGCACAAGACATACTGTCTACCGTTTCCTGCCACAAGCTGAAATCGAGAAATAGCGTGTTCCACAGAAGATTAGAGCGTCTCGTGGTTCTCGTTCTGAATGTGTCGCTCAGTGCATGCCTTCAGTTCAACTACGTTCTTCATCACAGCACTAAACACAATCTCTTTCAGTTGCTCCAGAGCCAGAAGTCATGGGGGTTAAGATCAGGTTATCTGGACGGTCAGGCTGTAGAGAAACGAAGGCTGATACTTCCAGCAGCTTTCCGAAATGTATCTGCAGCAGCCGCTTCATGCACTGGACAGTGTGCGAAGGAATGCCATTTCGCGTAAAAATGATCCTACTCACACATCCACACTGTTAATGGGTGCAATTACGTTGGGGCACAAAAGACAACCATAACGTGTACCAGTGGCGGTACAAGCAACAAGACCAGCAAGACTCATCTCCTCAAAAAGTTACGGCGCTACGATAAACGATGCCTTAACTCGCACCACACAATCAGCTTTGCAGAATGTAGGAGTACCGGTTCATTTGCGTGCGTGTTTCCCGTTGCCCAAATCCTGCAGTTCTAATTACTTGCGTGTCGTTTGAGATGGAAAAGAGCTTCGCTTATCCACAGATTGTTCCATGCCTATTCATTGTCCACTTCCATTCGAGCAACGTTGTTTTTTTTATTTTTTTATTTTGTTACATGCAATCCAGAGCGAACGTTTGTCTTGCTGACAGGTTAGCGGAAACCAACTCCTGTTCATCGGCGATCTTGCGTAGACAGAAATTCAGCATGTTTCATAGGGTTTTATGCATCGGGCTCGCAGAATTCTCCAAAGTTCGGGAAATTCCCCTTGCACTGCACGTTTGCACACCAGCACTCGACCCTCTAGCAGAACTGTGCCCACATCTTCGACAGTCGTGGGATCAACTGCTTTGGTACCTCCGCCACATTCCACTTCAAAAGAACATATATTTTAGAATTTTTTAATCATTTTCTCCAAGCTTTAGCAGGCAATGGACCAATGCCTTTATTCACATCCTTGAGTGTCCGGAACTTCTGCGTGGCTACTGCCACACTGTCATCGTTCTTGTAAGACGGCTTTACCAGAAGCGTGCGATCGTTCATGCAGACGGCCTTCTTCGGTGTCTCACGCGAGCTGAGGACCAGTCATATGCTGCCATCTATCACTCTGCATGTTCTGGCGCTTACAACGCCATCTATTGGTAAAATTTTTGTTAAATTTGTTAATATTTTTGTTCCATGACGTTCCCCCAAGCACCAAAAATGTGTTGTTCAAATTTGACGTCATTCTGATATATATATATATATATATATATATATATATATATATATATATATATATAGTGTGGTCCATTGATAGTGACCGGGCCATATATCTCACGAAATAAGCATCAAACGAAAAAACTACAAAGAACGAAGCTCGTCTAGCTTGAAGGGGGAAACCAGATGGCGCTATGGTTGGCCAGCTAGATAGCGCTGCCATAGGTCAAACGGATATCAACCGCGTTTTTTTAAAAATAGGAACCCTTATTTTTATTACATATTCGTGTAGTACGTAAAGAAATATGAATGTTTTAGTTTGACCACTTTTTTCGCTTTGTGATAGATGGCGCTGTAATAGTCACAAACGTAAGTACGAGGTATCACGTAACATTCCGCAGTGCGGACTGTATTTGCTTGCTACATGACCCGTGTTAAAATGGGCCTTTCACCAATTGCGGAAAAGGTCGATATCGTGTTGATGTATGGCTATCGTGATGAAAATACCCGACGTGCGTGTGCCTTGTATGCTGCTCGGTATCCTAGACGACATCATCCAAGTGTCCGGACCGCTCGCCGGATAGTTACATTATTTAAGGAAACAGGAAGTTTTCAGCCACATGTCAAACGTCAGCCACGACTTGCAACAAATGAGGATGTCCAAGTAGATGTTTTAGCTGCTGTCGCGGCTAATCCGCACATCAATAGCAGATAAATTGCGCGAGAATCGGGAATTTAAAAAACGTCGGTATTGAGAATGCTACATCAGCATCGATTGCACCTGTACCATATTTCTATACACCGGAAACTGCATGGCTACGACTTTGAACATCGTGTACAGTTCTGCCATTGGGCACAAGAGAAGTTACGGGACGATGACAGATTTTTTGCACGTGTTCTATTTAGCGACGAAGCGTCATTCACCAACAGCGGTAACGTAAACCGGCATAATGTGCCCTTTGGGCAACGGAAAATCCACGATGGCTGCGACAAGTGGTACATCAGCTACCTTGGCGGGTTAATGTATGTTGTGGCATTATGGGAGGAAGGATAATTGGCCCCCATTTTATCGATGGCAATCTAAATGGTGCAATGTATGCTGATTTCCTACGTAATGTTCTACCGATGCCACTACAAGATGTTTCACTGCATGACAGAATGGCGATGTACTTCCAACATCATGGATGTCCGGCACATAGCTCGCGTGCGGTTGAAGCGGTACTGAATAGCATATTTCATGACAGGTGGATTGGTCGTCGAAGCACCATACCAAGGCCCGCACGTTCACCGGATCTGACATCCACGGTTTTCTTTCTGTGGGGAAAGTTGAAGGATATTTGCTGTCGTGATCCACCGACAACGCCTGACAACATGCGTCAGAGCATTGTGAATGCCTGTGCGAACATTACGGAAGGCGAACTACTCGCTGTGGAGAGGAATGTCGTTACACGTATTGCCAAATGCGTTGAGGTTGACGGACATCATTTTGAGCAGTTACTGCATTAGTGTGGTATTTACAGGTAATCACGCTGTAACAGCATATGTTCTCAGAAATGATAAGTTCACAAAGGTAGATGTATCACATTGGAACAATCGAAATAAAATGTTAAAACGTACCTACTTTCTGTATTTTAATTTAAGAAACCTACCTGTCACCAACTGTTCCTCTAAAATTGTGAGCCATATGTTTGTAACTATTACAGCGCCATCTATCACAAAGCAAAAAAAGTTGTTGTTGTTGTGGTCTTCAGTCCTGAGACTGGTTTGATGCAGCTCTCCATGCTACTCTATCCTGTGCAAGCTTCTTCATCTCCCAGTACCTACTGCAACCTACATCCTTCTGAATCTGCTTAGTGTATTCATCTCTTGGTCTCCCTCTACGGTTTTTACCCTCCACGCTGCCCTCCAATACTAAATTGGTGATCCCTTGATGCCTCAGAACATGTCCTACCAACCGATCCCTTCTTCTGGTCAAGTTGTGCCACAAACTTCTCTTCTCCCCAATCCTATTCAATAATTCCTCATTAGTTATGTGATCTACCCACCTTATCTTCAGTATTCTTCTGTAGCACCACATTTCGAAAGCTTCTATTCTCTTCTTGTGCATACTAGTTATTGTCCATGTTTCACTTCCATACATGGCTACACTCCATACAAATATTTTCAGAAACGACTTCCTGACACTTAAATCTATACTCGACGTTAACAAATTTCTCTTCTCCAGAAAAGATTTCCTTGCCATCGCCAGTCTACATTTTATATCCTCTCTACTTCGACCATCATTAGTTATTTTACTCCGTAAATAGCAAAACTCCTTTACTACTTTAAGTGTCTCATTTCCTAATCTAATTCCCTCTGCATCACCCGATTTAATTTGACTACATTCCATTATCCCCGTTTTGCTTTTGTTGATGTTCATCTTATATCCTCCTTTCAAGACACTGTCCACTCCGTTCAACTGCTCTTGCAAGTCCTTTGCTGTCTCTGACAGAATTACAATGTCATCGGCGAACCTCAAAGTTCTTACTTCTTCTCCATGAATTTTAATACCTAATCCGAATTTTTCTTTTGTTTCCTTTACTGCTTGCTCAATATACAGATTGAATAACATCGGGGAGAGGCTACAACCCTGTCTCACTCCTTTCCCAACCACTGCTTCCCTTTCATGCCCCTCGACTCTTATAACTGCCATCTGGTTTCTGTACAAATTGTAAATAGCCTTTCGCTCCCTGTGTTTTACCCCTGCCACCTTTAGAATGTGAAAGAGAGTATTCTAGTCAACATTGTCAAATTTTTCCCTAAGTCTACAAATGCTAGAAACGTAGGTTTGCCTTTTCTTAATCTTTCTTCTAAGATAAGTCGTAAGGTTAGTATTGCCTCACGTGTTCCAACATTTCTACGGAATCCAAACTGATCTTCCCCGAGGTCCGCTTCTACCAGTTTTTCCATTCGTCTGTAAAGAATTCGCGTTAGTATTTTGCAGCTGTAACTTATTAAACTGATAGTTCGGTAATTTTAACATCTGTCAACACCTGCTTTCTTTGGGATTGGAATTATTATATTCTTCTTGAAGTCTGAGGGTATTTCACCTGTCTCATACATCTTGCTCACCAGATGGTAGAGTTTTGTCAGGACTGGCTCTCCCAAGGCCGTCAGTAGTTCTAATGGAATGTTGTCTACTCCCGGGGCCTTGTTTCAACTCAGGTCTTTCAGTGTTCTCTCAAACTCTTCACGCAGTATCGTATCTCCCATTTCATCTTCATCTACATCCTCTTCCATTTCCATAATATTGTCCTCAAGTACATCGCCCTTGTATAAACCCTCTATATACTCCTTCCACCTTTCTGCCTTCGTTTCTTTGCTTAGAACTGGGTTGCCATCTGAGCTCTTGATATTCATACAAGTGGTTCTCTTCTCTCCAAAGGTCTCTTTAATTTTCCTGTAGGCAGTATCTATCTTACCCCTAGTGAGACAAGCCTCTACATCCTTACATTTGTCCTCTAGCCATCCCTGCTTAGCCATTTTGCACTTCCTGTCGATCTCATTTTTGAGACGTTTGTATTCCTTTTTGCCTGTTTCATTTACTGCATTTTTATATTTTCTCCTTTCATCAATTAAATTCAATATTTCTTCTGTTACCCAAGGATTTCTATTAGCCTTCGTCTTTTTACCTACTTGATCGTCTGCTGCTTTCACTACTTCATCCCTCAGAGCTACCCATTCTTCTTCTACTGTATTTCTTTCCCCCATTCCTGTCAATTGTTCCCTTATGCTCTCCCTGAAACTCTCTACAACCTCTCGTTCTTTCAGTTCATACAGGTCCTATCTCCTTAAATTCCCACCTTTTTGCAGTTTCTTCAGTTTCAATCTGCAGTTCATAACCAAGAGATTGTGGTCAGAATCCATATCTGCCCCTGGAAATGTCTTACAATTTAAAACCTGGTTCCTAAATCTCTGTCTTACCATCTGATACCTTTTAGTATCTCCAGGATTCTTCCAGTTATACAACCTTCTTTCATTATTCTTGAACCAAGTGTTAGCTATGATTAAGTTATGCCTTGTGCAAAATTCTACAAGGCGGCTTCCTCTTTCATTTCTTCCCCCCAATCCATATTCACCTACTATGTTTCCTTCTCTCCCTTGTCCTACTGACGAATTCCAGTCACCCATGAAGAAAGTTGTCCAACTAAGACATTCATAGTTCTTTGCGTACTACATGGATATGTAAAAAAAATGGGGGTTCTTATTTAAAAAAACGCAGTTGATATCTGTTTGACCTATGGCAGCCCCATCTTTGCAGTTTTCTCGTTTGACGCTTATTTCGTGAGATATTTGGCCCGGTCACGATCAATGGACCACTCTATAGAACAATCTCTTTTCCGCAGTTACATAGCAGATTTTGTGTAGTATAGCTTCCATGAATTAGTCCTGTAAAGCCTGGTACGAAAGCACTGCCAAATTTATTGAACCTAGTGACATGTAAAGTGTCGTCCCTTAGGAAGGAAAAGACGGAACTCAACCTCGTGGATGTGGAGACATGTAACACGATCGACTAGTAGCTTCCGTTCATTTTATCATTGTTTCTTAGTAATGCTTGGAGATTATTGACATGCAGTCTTTCTTTCTTTATGAGCTACGCATTGTTTACAAGTAACAAAATCCCGATCATTCTGGATTTAGTAACGCCCATTTAGATTTGCATTTTTCGTTGCATGGGTACTGTACTACATGCAAGTATGATGGCATTATTAAGAGTTTATTCATTTTTTATACGTTTGTGTTGAACATCCATTTATAACAGAAATTTTCATTCTTTTAACATTGATAAGAACGCAGAATGCTCCCGTTGCTACGAAAGTCGCATGAATGTTGTTAAAAAAAATAAAGGCCTATTTGTTCGTTGAAAATACACTGGTGTGCAAAAATCAGGGACAAAAGAGGCTTTCGGATGATGTATCACTGCGGGGTAACATAGCTCGATGAAGCCTGAACCATACTTAGAAAGAACACCTACAATATAGTACAGAAGGTAACTGAAAGAAATATGCAGTGAGATGAACAGAAATGACGATTTTATTCAAAGGCAATAGCTACACTGAAGTGACAGCGGGTCACGATGATCTCACCGACAGTACAGAGAATGGGAGATAGTGCTTAACTGAGTGTGTGATGACCAAGGACAGGAGTGTATTCTCTGTAAATTACCCCACGTTGTCCACAAGGTTGGTGAGGAGTTTCTGTGACAGAGCGCTCCAGTCCTCCACCAGCTCAGCTGACAAATGCACGATGGTCATTGATGCACAGGAACGTAGTACAGTATGGCTTCCCAACGCATACCACACATACTCGTTTGGGCATATACTCGGAGGAATGGGCAGACCAGTCCATTCGCCGAATAGCCTCCCGCTCCGAAGGCTCCTCCACCTCCTACGTTCGCTGTGGCCGCGCATTGTCATCCACAGTATTGAAGTCAAGGATGAATACGCCGCTGAAAATACGCATATGGGGAAGGAGTACAGTAACACAATACCTTTGACCGATGATTGTACCGTATTCAAAGAACTGGAGGTCGGCAGACTCATGCAACTTTATGCTTCCCCACACCATAACTCCTTGATCACCTAACAATCGCCATCCAGGGGGGCCGAGCGGTTCTACGCGCTACAGCCTGGAAACGCGCGACCGTTACGTTCGCAGGTTCGAATCCGGCCCCGGGCATAGATGTGTGTGATGTCCTTAGGTTTGTTAAGTTTAATTAGTTCTAAGTTCTAGGCGACTGATGACCTCAGAAGTTAAGTCGCATAGTGCTCAGAGCCATTTGAACCATTTTTTGTTTCAGTTAATGTTAATAGGTTTTCTAACAACAAGCATGTGTTGTTCAACAACAAACGTTCTCTCATTTTCGTGAACGTCTACATGCTGACTGTCATACACTGACTGTCATACACTGCTATGGCCTTAAGATGGTTCAAACAATGAGATTTCTTAAAGAAAAACGTAATGATTTTAAAATAATTATTCTTTTTGTAATTATAGTTGACATCCTATTAATATTTTACTAATATAGTTTATTTTATAATTCACTTTACATATTGTATTGTATTGTATTCTAACCGGGGACCTAGATTAATGAGACTTTATTCAAAATGCGTAGTGATTTTAATTCAGACTAAAAGTCCTTGTAGAGGCTTGCAAACATTAGGAGTGTTATTATTGGTAAGAATTCAGTAAGGCTGTGTAATTGCTTAAAAACAGCCGCTGTATTTTTCAGAATTTGTTTATTAACTATCATGACACGTTTTGGATTTAACCCTTCATCTATTATAAGCAGACAAAAGTAACAGATATTTTACAGAAACGTACATTTCTTGTAAAAGTCAGTTCCAAACACTATTTAAAAAAATCTAGAATCTTGCATTGAATTAAAATAAAATAATATAGTGTCCCGTTTCTGTCCGCCGCTCGTGGTCTCACGGTAGCGTCCTCGCTTCCCGAGCACGGGGTCCCGGGTTCAATTCCCAGCGGGCTCAGGGCTTTTCACCTGCCCCGAGATGACTGGGTGTTGTTGTGTCGTCTTCATCATCATCATTCATTCCCAATACGGTCGGAGGAAGGCAACGGCAAACCACCTCCATTAGTACCTTACCTAGTACGGCGGTGCGGGTCTCCAGCATCGTGCCCCTACGCTATGTCAAGGAGCATTGGACTTCATTTCCGTAACATCCCGTTTCTACTTACCCCATTATCTGACGTATTGACGACTTTTCACTCACAGAATTTTAACTTCACCTAATGTTACACCTATTTTGCGCATTTGCGCAGTATCGGGTGAATGATGACGCATGAATCTTTGTTCTGTTGTGCAACTGAAATTTTAATTTCAATCGTGAAGTTTTAACTGAAACGACGGAGAGGCTCCGTCCCCGCCGCACCCACAGTGGTCCACAACCCCACGACGACTACTGCAGTCCGCTTCACCCCTCCACCGCCCCACACCGAACCCAGGGTCATTGTGCGGTTCGGCCCCCGGTGGACCCACCAGGGAACGTCTCACACCAGAGTAAGTGTAACCCATACATTTGCATGGTAGAGTAACGGTGGTGTACGCGTACGTGGAGAACTTGTTTGCGCAGCAATTGCCGACATAGGGTAACTGACGCGGAATAAGGGGACCCAACCCGCATTCGCCGAGGCAGATGGAAAACCGCCTAAAAACCATCCACAGACTGGCCGGTTCACCGGACTTCGACACAAATCCGCCGGGCGGATTCGTGCCGGGGACCAGGCGCTCCTTCCCGCTCGGAAAGCCGTGCGTTGGACCGCAAGGTCAACCGGGCGGGCCACTTTACATATACTTTATATTCCTTTCACTTGATTCTATTGATATTTTCAGGACATTTTAGTGATAGTTTTCAAGATATTTTGGCTAATTGAACTCTGTGTCCTGCAGTTAGCAGGTCCTTTTTCATATTCGTAAACTAAATGAATTATCGAAGCCCTACGTATCCACTATCGCTCACCTTCGGGCATCCCTGTGCTGGACCATTGTACTCAATTCTTGTTTACTCCCTACGCGGGGGATGGCAGTCCTTCTTTGCTAACAAGTAATTCCTTCTGTTGATTTCATACTATTCTTTACAACCGCCCTCCACAACGTTCGACAGTCTGTGTCCGCAAGTACACGAGTTTCGCCAGGTCCGGGTTTAGCTGTGGCTGTTCCTTCGCGTTCCCAGTTCACAATCACTTCACCAACAAGCGACGAGGGCAGCTATAGCAGGGATGAAATGTCCCCGATGTGTCTCTTGATAGTGACTAGGCAAGTTCAAAGACCCTGTCTCCTGACTGCTTCTCTACTTTTCTTGTGGTGAGTCAAATACCTCTGAGCATGAAACTTCCTGGCAGATTAAAACTGTGTGCCCGACCGAGACTCGAACTCGGGACCTTTGCCTTTCGCGGGCAAGCGCTCTACCATCTGAGCTACCGAAGCACGACTCACGCCCGGTACTCACAGCTTTACTTCTGCCAGGATCTCGTCTCCTACCGTCCAAACTTTACAGAAGCTCTCCTACGAACCTTTCAGGAGTGCTAGTTCTGCAAGGTTCGCGGGAGAGCTTCTATAAAGTTTCGAAGGTAGGAGACGAGATACTGGCAGAAGTAAAGATGTGAGTACCGGGCGTGAGTCGTGCTTCGGTAGCTCAGATGGTAGAGCGCTTGCCCGCGAAAGGCAAAGGTCCCGAGTTCGAGTCTCGGTCGGGCACACAGTTTTAATCTGCCAGGAAGTTTCATATCAGCGCACATTCCGCTGCAGAGTGAAAATCTCATTCTGACCTCTGAGCATTATGGGACTTAACTTCTAAGGTCATCAGTCCCCTAAAACTTAGAACTACTTAAACCTAACTAACCTAAGGACATCACACACATCCATACCAGAGGCAGGATTCGAACCTGCGACCGTAGCGGTAGCACGGTTCCAGACTGTAGCGCCTAGAACCGCTCGGCCACCCAGACCGGCTGTGGTGAGCCCGACTCTCGTGATATCAAGTGGAAAATTCCACATTATATGGAGCGTCTGGGTACTTTTTATCCAGCTGTGTATTATTTTCTCACAAACACATTTATCAAAATGACAAGATCGGTAAGAACATGAAAACAGACTTCATACTGAAACTTACCGCCAATCCTTTTTCTCGCTATTGTAACAGTGGAGGGAAAAGTGATAGTGACCAAAAAGATACCCTCGGCTAAAAATGAAGTGACTCATTGAGTATATACGCGGTGGCACTGGCATTTTTTCAGATGGTCAGCAATCACAAGAGAAAAGATCAAAATACAAAAATTACTTGAGGAACGAGACTACAGTTAAAATGGACAAAGAGGATGGGTAGTGAGTCAACTTTTTTTTCACTAAAATGAGTACTGTACTGGAAATGGGTTATGAAGGCTAGCCAGATTAATACGTACAGAGCTCGAAATATTCGCTCCATGTAGGAAATGGACAGGGGCTCTTTTTGCAGTGACTGTATGGAAGGCTGTGCAATTGAAAGCAAACGACATTGGTGGCCTGTTGTTGTTCAAATGGTTCAAATGGCTCTGAGCACTATGGGACTCAACTGCTGTGGTCATAAGTCCCCTAGAACTTAGAACTACTTAAACCTAACTAACCTAAGGACAGCACACAACACCCAGCCATCACGAGGCAGAGAAAATCCCTGACCCCGCCGGGAATCGAACCCGGGAACCCGTGCGGCCTGTTGTTGTATTCATGCGTATTTTTTGTCGTTAAGATCGATAAACTGTAAATATCCGGTTAGTCATTCACCACAATAAAGCCAAATAATGTTACAGTAAAATTAATAAAGGTTCACCACATGCAAAATTTGCAGTTACCAAATATTCCTGTACGGGATATCTTTTATTTGAAAAAGCTATAGAGGTCAGTGTTGTTGACATATCCAATATGAGACGTGGGCACTCACACTTTTACAGGTACCGTGAAACTGAAGCCACTACAGGTGGGAATGAAACTTGTCCATTTCTACGCCGCTACGTCCATAAACATATCCCAAAAGATGTGTTCTTCAACGGGCGTGTTGGTCAGAATAAGAAGAACAAAATCATTAAATTTTTTGTAACACTTGTATCAACTGCGAGATTTAAGAAGATGAAACATTAGTTCCCTATACACAGGCTAGTTATCTCCCGAATGATAGAGATGGGACTATAATGTATTTGGTCAGCTGTCATGATGGGATCTGTATACTTCAAGAGAAAGCCATAATGATCAAAATGACACCGAGTACATTCTCAGAGGAAACTGTTGCCGTTCCTTTTATATTAGCGCTAAGAATTTGGTGGCCTATCTGTTTTATGAAGTATTGCCTCTCTGAATCGAGCACAGTAAACTTTCTAAGGAACATAAAATTTCTTTTTCCCTTCTAAATGTATGAGTTTGCAGTATGATGCACATTATCTTGGGCGAGTGCAAAGAGATCAGTTCATTTGTGGTACTGTCACGGAGATATTTCAGCTCCGTTATAGCTTCGCTAAGGATCCTGTTTTTCCCAATGAGTTAGCATATCGGGAAAACGGGTGCCTGGCAATGTTAAGAAAATAGGCGATATACTGGAAGTGAAATGATATATTCCAGCTGACTACATAGAATCTTATTAGCAACAGGAAGAACGGGAGAAGAAACAATGATGACTATGCTCATTATGTTTTGCTTTAGCATTGTTATAAGAAGTGCACCTTCAGCCCAAAATGTTAAAAAAACAGTAACAGTCTCATTTCAGTTTGCAGCTCCCAATATTTACTTATTTTGTTATAAAAACTCGTTTCTCAAAGTCTAGTTTCCGTTAAACGAATATTTCTTACTGCACAAAGATCATGAGTAAGCAAATTTTGAATTTACTTCTATATTAAACTACAAATTACAAAACAAAAATACACATGCTACCCAGTGTTTGAAGACTCAATAACCATATTAATTGTTGTATATTTACTTACTACTCATAAACTAATAAGGTTCAAATTTTCTGCTGTATGGAATGTGCAATGCAAAAATTGTTTGTGGCCTCTTAAATTCCTGAGAATCCTTCATCAGGACAGAGTTTACTCATCAAGTTTCGAAAATATTTGAACATTAACTTTATTTTTGCAGTCGCCGTAATTTGAAAGATACTATTGTGCTGCAATGTTGCGGCTTTATTCTGCTCCCTGGCACTGATGTTGGTAGACCCCGTCGTTCTCTGAAAGTTACTTCAGAGTAGGTGCTGTAGTACAGCCTGATGAGCCGGCTGGGGTGGACGAGCGGTTCTAGATGCTACAGCCTGGAACCGCGCGACCGCTACGGTCGCA
The DNA here is from genome assembly GCF_021461395.2 of Schistocerca americana. Taxonomy (NCBI): domain Eukaryota; kingdom Metazoa; phylum Arthropoda; class Insecta; order Orthoptera; family Acrididae; genus Schistocerca; species Schistocerca americana. The sequence continues at coordinate 88,949,106 of NC_060123.1, read as the reverse complement.
GGTTCGAATCCTGCCTCGGACATGGATGTGTGTGATGTACTTATGTTAGTTAGGTTTAAGTAGTTCTAAGTCTAGGGGACTGATGACCTCAGTAGTTAAGTCCCATAGTGCTCAGAGCGATTTGAACCATTTAAACCACTCTGATGACTCTTAAATGCTGGCGTCAAAGTGAGGGAAAATTACCGATAAATTTAAACCAGTTCTGATGAAAGGAGACATATTTCGATGGAACTGGACAGTGTGCAGGCTCGAACCGGCACTCATTCATAAAGTGAGACGACTGTCTATGCACGTAAGTGTGAACACTTCCACATTCCAGTAAAGTTCGCTGCAAATGAAAAATAGCTCACCTTTTCACAAACGTCCATTTCTTCAAACTTCTTGTGACTTCCAATAACATTTAATCACATTTAAGCTAACTTTAGTGCGACTTAGCATTTAAATAAATTTAAATCCTTAAACATTATATCACAATGGCGGCTCTTCAACAACTGGAAAATTTCCGCATTCTCCTCCACGTTTATTCTCGCAATCACCTGAAGTTACAGTCTCGCTTCTCGCTTACATCCCTCCTCAGAATACATAATATACCAAAGAGCTTCTTTCTCGCAGTTGATAATGTTTCTCTGACAGTTGCGCAAATAGCGCGATCTTTGTCCATGCACTCAGCGCTTAACACGTTTATCTACAATTCTCACACGGAATATTTAATAAAATTGACACAATAATATTACTCGACAGTTTCATTTCTCATTGTATACATAGAGACGTGTTATTACAGCATTGCCAGCTAAATGGGAATAAATACGTAGATGATTTATGCTGTAGGAAGTTTTTCACCTTCTGCTGTAAAATTTTACATTCGTGACTCAAGACCTTCTTGAAATGACCTGTTCGATATGTCGAAAGTTCTGAGTTTTTGAATTGTATAGATTCACTATGATGTACATTAGTGAGGTTTATATTTGTTGTAGGCTGTGGATATTGAAAGAAGTAACCTTATATTTTACGCTGGAGCGTTGGAAGTGTTATACGGAACAATTTGCGGGCGCCGATCGAAGCGCGGGCGCTCTCGTGGCGTCCCGCTGACCCGACGGCCGCCCCCGGCGCGGCGCGAACGTGGACTCGCCCAGTTCGACGACAGAGCCGCCTGGCGGCCGCCGCGCGCATTCCGTGGTCTCAGTCTGGCAGTGGACGCCGCGGTAGACGGACGTCAGCGACCGCGCGAGAGACGCGTTGCGCGCACAGCGCCTGTGCTAGTTCAGCTTCCCCGGACGCCCCTAGGATCTCACTGCGCCAGCGATGAGTCGGCAGCCGGCTGCGGCGCGCTTTGCGTGACTAGGGGGAAGACACATTCCGCGCTCGCATCCTCTCCGGTTCGATGCCTTTAGACGCCGACGCCCCCTACAGTCGCCACCCTCACGACGCCGAATGCCGACGCTCAGAGCTGGATCGCGCTCTCTAGGAGACGCCAGTTCGTTCCCTTTCTGTTGAGAACAACCGATTCGTTGAGACCGCCAACAGTGACAGAAACTACACCAGTGTACGCTAGCGTGTTTTTAAAAATTTCTGTTTACTTTTGTTCAGCGTTTTGATCAGTATCCGCATCATGGTAATGAAGATGGGAGATATGGAACGAGTGCCATCGCGTTTACTGTTTCTGTGTGTGCTTTTTGTGGGATATACACGTTCAGCTGTTCAGCAAGCAGATGTGCAGAACTCACTTTTTGAAGCGGCATTTCAAGGTAAGACAGCAACCACTCAAACTAGAATACATGTGCCATCAGTCTGAAATAACTATATTAGGACCACATAGAACATCCGTTAATTTTGTCTTGGTAGATCATGTAGTATAGTCTTGTGAGTAATTGTGATGTATGCTCATGACACATCTCGTAATTTAATTTGTGTCATTTAAGTGGTGCAAAAATTCGACCTGATCGTATTTGTTTATACAGGCAGCATCATTAAATATACTTCATAGACAATGATGCTGTCACTTACTAATTAAATACTATTTAATTACAGTTTCATGGTAGTAAATTTATGAACAACGGATTTTAGACAAATGCTCAACCATGTTCTTATTGGAGAGTTAAACTGTGGAATTATTGAACCACTCCACGTCACCTAATGCACTAGAATTTAGCGTGTATTTTAGCTCCCCATTTACAACAAATATGTTTAAAATACTTAAAATATGAATAATTTGTGTAATTGATATTTCAGCAGAATGCAACCTCCTTAATTTGCACAAAATGCTGTAAATGAAGCTGCCACAACAATTAATAATGCTTCACATAACTTTTTTCTTATAACACGAAATTGAGGTTCAGACCCGAGACTCGAATCCGGGCACATACCTGGTCTATGGGGCCTCGAGCCCTGCTCCGTCACACATTTCAACTTGTCACATATATTCAGAGTAGCTCATGACCCACCATAAATAAAAATATTTCGTCTCACTCGACAATGGTTCCTATTTCATTAGAAAACGCATGTGTGTCGAGTGCCTGAGAAGCCGTACATGCTGTGATATGTGATTCCAGTGTTAGTGTAGCTTACGGATTACGGCTCTAGTTCTTCCTACAACGCTGAAGGTCAATCCGGATTTATTCGAACAGCCTACCTTGGTTCCGTGAACCGCTGTGAATGTGAAACGTCATCCACTGACGTACTCTCAGATACTTCTGGAGACTTTGTTTCTTTTAATGGGCCATGTTTGCAGTCACCAAGCATATTTCATGAACGTTATGTTTATAATCTCCATTGCAAATATAAAGCTTATGTTTTCAGTTACTGTCTGTGGTAACCTTCGTGACATGTTTGAAGCGTGCGTCAGACAGTGCCTAAACGACGTTGGCAGTCAACGATCGCTCAGTGAACTGTGAGTTGACATGCCCTCGATGTTTGATGGAAGTCGCACAAGTTTTCAGCAGGTACTCACAAACGGCAGAGATTTGGTTCAGGTACTTATCCAACCTTCCTGGTTGGAAAAAAAGTATTAATCGATGAGGTATGCTAATTTGAGAATGGTTGTTGGACACGAATAAGTTATTAATGATTCTAGTATGTTGCTATGAAAGCGATGACCAATTCAAGGTAGATCATCCAAAGCCACTTGAGGCAAGGTGCATTGCGTGTGAAGAGGATATTCTGCGGAAGCGTGAATAACATCCAGTGTAATGGACAGAGTTCGCTATGGAATAGTTGATTCAGCTGCCCCTAGGTATGGATTTTATGCAACCCACAACGCCTTCAGATAACACGAGCAAGATTTTCATATTCTCTCCTTCACTACACAAAAATTATTAATCCCACGAAAAAGAATGAACAAGACCTTTTCGTTCGAAATTCAAGCAGTTAAGTTTTGTACTTGGAAAAGCTTTCGCTAGCTGTCGTAGCTTTCGAATGATTCAAGAAAAACTTACGAAAGTGGCCTTCAAAGACGCACACAGAAAGCTGTGGCATACAGCAAAAAGTTTCAACAAAAATGATCCTGTTCATTTTTTCTGTAGGATTTATAGTTAGCACTTTACGAGCGAGAAATATGAAAATCTCGCACATGGTTTTTGAAGCCACTGCAGATTCCATAAAACCAATAGATAGTGAGGGGCAGCTCAATCACCTTCTATACGACAAAACTTAATACGAGTCTCTGTAATAACGATGAACATGAGGGGAATGCATTTCAGCTACAAGTACACAATCATAATGAGCCTTACGAACATTGTAATCTAGATCATTTTTGGTTTTATGTCCCAAGATGACATGTGTCAAAACCAGGTAACTAAGGAAATTCTCATGCGATCGGACTGCATTAATTTTAAAGTTCATTTCGGTCGCCAGTTTATACGAGGAATATATTTCCATCATGTCGATCGTTATTACACAGAACAGTACTGAAATTAATGGAATGAGAGCCATTACTCTACAGCCGTTCGTTAGAGGGTTGACTCAGACTGGGCATTATACACTATCACGCTCCGCTTGAATATCCACTTTACACGCAATGTGACCATGCTCTAAGGGGTGTAGACGGCATTATTCCTAAACATCCTTCTTAGGCCTCACTTGTCACAACGCAACCAATACGATCTGTAATAAAGATATGTTATTTATGGAAGAAATAGATAATATCGGCGAATGTGCCAAGAGAACTAGACGTTAAATCCCGATTGTCGGAACAGACTTAAGAAACGTATTCAAATCATTCGCAATCACGATTTTATTTTGAACGTACGTGGGGAAGTAGCCTCGATATCTATGTATTTCCCGTGTTTCCCGGAAGTTATTGTTAACAGACAAAGACATCAAGAAATACAAGTCGGTAAGTGGTGATTCCGTTCACTGCGCATTTGAAGCATCTGCTGTTTTTTAAACTCTTTAAAAAATATCAAGGGATATAATCCAGTAACAGCTTCCGTGAACAACACTACTTATCAAATAAATCGCAACGCCATTAATTAATGAGGCGATACTACCAGTGTCTGATAGTGACTCTTCTCCATGCATCCATGCACACTTTACCTAGCTTGGTGACATTACGCAGCTTAACATATTTTCTCTCTCACCTGTCAGCACTAAGTATATTGGGGGACAACTTCATTGTATGTTTCTTTGTATGCTGTAGTGTCGCGTTTCTATTCCTGCACAAAATTATGGAGGGAGACAGTGGGTGGCACCCTGAGCGATTATCCAGGAAGACGGAGAGTTACAGCCTTTTTCTACGTTTCTAGAAACGCACATAGTGTCCCACCCAATTTGACGGCTGCATCCGACAGGTTGTTACCGGTCAGCATTGTCATACGTCCTTTATTCGACGATACACTACGAAGGAACCGCAGATTTAGTCCATGACAGATACAACTCACAACTCCTCATCGTCAAAATGTGACTGCTAATATTCCTTGAAGCCGATCTTCATGGCACTGCCGCACATTAGCGAACTCAGCCGCGGAGATTTGTTCTAGAGTGCAAATGAATGATAATTAAGGATCTTTTAGATTCCAAAGACCGCACAACCGTTGCGTAAGATATGATTTATACTTGTACTACGAACTTCCTTACAGAATTTTACACAAATTCAAATCAGTATACCATTTTAATGTTTAGAAGGTATTATAGATTAGATTGCGGTGAGCAAATCTCTAAATACAACAGTTTTCAAATACTTTCTTGTCATACATGCCCAACTTGCGAAATAACTGAAAATGAATGAAATGACTTCAGTTCCGTGTTCAGGACGATGCGTGGGCATTTCGCAGAAACAACGATAGGTAGATTTTAAACTTTATTTTATACCTAGATCAGTTAACTGAGAAGAAACAGCTCATCACACAAAAGGCGACGAAGGCCGGTGGCTGTGAGAAATTCAGCGGCATCAAACAATATGTCCAGCGTGCATTATTTACTGACACGTCGAACTACTGTTGTATTGTATGGAACTGGAGACCTAGAAACGACGGAAGAGGTTTCGGCCCCGCCGTAGCCCTCAGTGGTTCACAACCCCACAACAGGCTGCAGCAGTCCACTCACCCCACCGCCGCCCCACACCGAACCCAGCGTTATTGTGAGGTTCAGCCCCCAGTGGACCCCTCGGGAACGTCCCACACCAGACGAGTGTAACCCCAATGTTTGCGTGGTAGAGAAATTATGGCGTACGCGTACGTGGAGAATGTGTTTGCGCAGTAATCGCCGACATAGTGTCACTGAGGCGAAATAAGGGGAACCACCCCGCATTCGCCGAGGCAGATGGAAAACCGCCTTGAAAACCATCTACAGATTGCCCGACACACCGGACCTCGACACTAATCCGCTTGGCGGATTCGTGCTGAGGACCGGCACGCCTCCCGCTCGGAAAGGTTCGAATTACCATACTAGTCCTCTATTTTCCTGCAACTATTTCATACTGACGTTGCGGTTGCTGCACCCAAAATCGAAAAATTATTTCTAGTAATATGTTGGAAGTCGGTGCACAATGCGGTAGGACGTCGTTTTGTTGGAAAATAACTTCATTAGGCTCAAATCTAACAAAAAAGAAATTACTACCGTATATTCTACACGTACGAATAATGTCCCCGTGGTATTTCTCTCCAACATCAACAAAAACGAACAGTGATTTTTGTCGTCATTTTGCTTACAACGAGTCCTTGCAGTGACTGGGAGCTAATTCTTAAGAATATAACTGAACGCGATACAGTGTCTATTGCACCCACTGCAACCCTCTTTTTGCTCCTCTGTCACTTTAAAGAACTGAACTTGTATGAAAAACCTGCAAAAGTATGGAGTGAGAAATGATGAAACACAGAAAAGGAACACCGAAGCCGTCAAAATCAGATCATATTGTGAATATTTAACTTGTATTCTAAGTAATTATGTTTACTTCTTTTATAGCCTAGTTTTGATCTACTATTTAATGAAGTAATTATGTTTACTTTTTATCGCTTAATTTTTGCTTCTCGAATGTGCGTTTCGCGTTTGTAGGCGTAAAACTAACGACAATGAACGTCTTATTCAACTTTCAACAGACAACTATGACATCCGTTCTTGCTCTTGCATGTTTCTATCTTGTCTAATCATGTAAGAGGGACAGTGAATGTCGAGATGGAACACGTGAATAGGCTGCTTTCTGTAACTCAACCGTAATCCCCGATAAAGTCCGACCACTTTCACATTCATTCTAAAATTTCTTCTTGCTAAGTGACCGGGTAGCGGTGTAGACAACGGTGCACACGTTACTGTCGTGTTCCTTGGCTTCAAGAAGGCATATGACACCGTCCTGCATTGCTGCTTAGTGAAAAAAGTATAAGTTTACCGAGTATCGGACTGCCGGCCGGAGTGGCCGAGCGGTTCTAGGCGCTACAGTTTGGATCCGCGCGACCGCTACGGTCGCAGGTTCGAATCCTGCCTCGGGCATGGATGTGTGTAATGTCCTTAGGTTAGTTGGGTTTAAGTAGTTCTACGTTCTAGGGGACTGATGACCTCAGAAGTTAAGTTCCATAGTGCTCAGAGTCATTTCGAGTATCGGACTAAATTTGCCACTAGATTCAAGACTTCCTTGCAGGCAGAACTCATGGTGACCTCCTTAACGGGACATACTCGACAAAAGTAAAGGTAATTTTCGGAGTACGCCAGGGGAATGTGGGAGGACTCTAACTGTACAGCAGTGTGTATAACTGATCCAGTAGAAACCGTAGGAAGCTATTTAATACTGTTGACAGACGTTATTGTCTACAATAAAGTATCAACACCTGAAGATAGTACAGATTTGCAGACTGAATTACAGACGCTGATGCAGGCTCTGTCAGTTGACCCTAATCGTAAATGAAGGTAATGTTTTGCGCAAGCATAGATAAAGAAACCACTACTGTACAACAACACAGTTCATGACAAATTGTAGGAAACAGTACCTACCGAAAAATACCCAGGAATAATTATCCAGACTATGTTGTAAAATGTAAACTTTCACGATCGCAAATGTCACAATTAGTAAAACGTTCCGGGCTATTAGGCCGTGTTCGAATGGATTTCACATTAAGACCCGACGTTTCGTCCCCATCTGTGAGGACATTTTCAAGGGGGATCGCAGCTTTTTTGAATGGCCGATTCACATCCTGGCTCGCTACTGATTACAGTAAGATTACGCCTCCGCAAGCTGTCGTAACGTTTCAATTCCAGCTTTTGTCAGCGGTTGGGAGCATCCTTGGCCGATTTCAGATCGTCTAGATTCCGTGTAGTTGTGGGAAGGTGCACGTGGGCACTAAAAAAGAACTATCACAAAACGACTAGAAGACTAGAAGACAATTGCAGAAGAGGGGAGATTGATAAACCAGCTATTGTGGAACACGCTTTGCAGTCGGGAGAGCACCCCACTCATTATGATAGGAATCAAGGACTGGCAACCACAAGCGGATACATGAAAGGTTATATAGAGAGGCCATAGAAATTGTAAAACAACCCAGGAATTTCAATGGAAAATGGTTCAATTGGCTCTGAGCACTATGGGACTTAACATCTGAGGTCATCAGTCCCCTAGACTTATAACTACTTAAACCTAACTAACCTAAGGACATCACACACACCCATGCCCGAGGCATGGTAGGGTAGGGAAAGAAAAGAAAAAAAGGGGCTCAAAAAATAAAAAAAATTAAAAAAAAGGTGTAGCGTAAAAAAAAAAGAAATAAAAAGGCAGGATTCGAACCTGCGACCGTAGCAGTCGCGCGGTTCCGGGCTGAAGCGCCTAGAACCGCTCGGCCAACGCGGCCGGCTCAATGGAAAAGAGGAGGATTGTGAAATTGAATGACATTTGGATTCAGTTGCTGAATAAGATGTGTACCAGTCTTCCATCATGCGATGATAACAACAGCGGACGGTGGCACTCGACAACGTGCAATTGCGCTCGCGATTCAAAACATGTGACGTCACGCCACCGTGCAGAAGCTCGCTGGAGCGGAATTTTGCCAGAGTGTGAATAGGTCATTCAAAAAACCTACCATCCCCCTTGAAAATGTCCTTCGCAGATGGGGACGAAACGTCGGGTTTCAAGCTGAAATCCATTCGTCCACGGCATAATAGCCGGGGACATTTTCCTAATTGTATCGAGACCATATCAAATAGAACGAAAAGCTACGCCAGACTAAAATTCATAGGAAGTATCTTAAGGAAATGTAACTCATCCTCGAACGAAGTGTCTTACAAGGCGCTTGTTCGACAGATTCGTGAGTACAGTTCATCGATCTGGAACCCTTTCCACGTAAGGCTGAAGGAAGTGACAGAGAAAATCCAACGAACAGCAGCGCGCCTCCTCACGAGATCGTTTTATTGGCGTGAGAACATTATACCGACATTTTCAACAAAAATCAGTGACAGACGCTACAAAGTGAGGCGTTGAGCATTAATGAGAGGTTCGCTATTGAAATTTCAGGAGGGTGCCTTCTGGGAAGAGCCGGAAAACATATAACTTCCATCCACATACATGACGACGACGAGCAAATTTCAGAAATTAAAGTTAATGTAGACGCTTACCGACAGTCATTCTTCCCACCCGCCGATGGCGAATTGAGCGGGGATGCTGGATGAGTTAGTGCTACCACAAGTACACTTCGCCACACACTGTCAGAAGGCCTGCCGAGTATTGATGTAGATGTACATACAGAAAACCGACGTTTCTTCATCCTAATGAATGTCGTCTGCCACAGAAGTTGAAACGCTGAGTTGGATTTCAGAGGCTTACACACCCAGGAAAAAAATTTAGTTTGGCATTGCGACCCATATTTACAGGCCACGGTTTCACTCATCAGTCAGTGATTACAATGTATTGAAATTTCACACGAAGTTACGTCCCATTATTTAGAACTGTCTTAACTCTGGGCAAGATACCTAAGGGTTTTGGAAATTTTTTTGGGTTGACCATTATAAAAGATTTCTTTCACCAAGAGCTTGCATCTCACTGATCAATCTATTTTATTGCTTGTTCAACGATGCGTTCTTTGTAGCTGTTGTATTCCCTTGTCACGCAGATTTACAGACATTACATTACTGTCTTCAATGGATGACGTCTACAGAAATATAAAATCCGGCTATTTCATTAACAAATCAGAGACGTGTAAAAGAAATAGGAGCGTCTGACTATATACACGTATTTACGACACAAGTAACGCATTAACGACCCTCGATGTGGTCAGTGACGATCAATATATCTCAGCCAGTGATCAAAAATTGTACTAAAGAGAATAATGTGATTCCTAGAACCACATGGGAAGTTTTTCAACATTCCAGAGCCAAACTGGCTTTTTATCGACCGTGAGCCCTAGTAAATACACTTCTAATAATCGCTATCTGTCATGCACGTTGAGATATTATTTCAAATGTTTTCAACCCATGCGTTTCGAGGCAAAACTTCGATATCTTAATGATTTTTCATGAAGACGTCTTTTTCTTCGAAATGTTGCATCAATAAAATCATGTAATAGTTCAATAAATTGCGACTGATGATGCTAAGAAAACATTAATCAGTTTTAGAGCAGTGTCCAATATTGTAATGTCTTCGTCTCCTGACCAAGAAATGATGACTGATGAAGCGAGACGAATGTTTAGTTAAAAGAGAGATATAATTTTATCACTTTACTTACACTAGGGGAATTAAATTACTTAAGTACGTGAGGTAAAGTTCTCATCACTTGAAAGGAAACAGAAATTTTTCTACAAATAATCAGTAGAAACATATCCATATTAAAACTTCCGTCACAGTGATCAATTGTATTGTGACACAGCATTTTCTGGAGGTGCTACCTGTAACAGCCGTTTGTAGCATCCTCTTGTACATTCAAAATAAAGAAACTGCACCACTGTAGACAGAACGACAAAAAAATAGGGCCATTGGCAATAGCAGCATAAAAACAAGGCCAGGACCTCACGTCATAGGACTTGGGTCATTGTCTCAGAAATTTAGAGACATCTGACACTCATTCTGTATTCACTTGTGCCCTGTGTGCTACGGTTTGCTTATTTTACGACACAGATTACAGACCTGACTAAATGTTAGAATCGCAGCAACAGCATCTGAGTTCCAACAAATATGAGGGACAGAAACTACAAAAGTTTTACCAATGAGCTTATAAGGGCTTACTATATCGTTCAGAGTTAACTAAGTACGTGAGCCCAATTTTACCAACTAGATTTTTCTTTTCTTTTTCTTAAAAAATCTGTCACATTCCTCTTTTACAGGTTGAAATGATAATTTGGCTCGTTTTCAAATCAATATAAAAAACAACAAATTACGTTCGACGAACATTTGGTCTCATGTGAGCAGGGAGACTCTTTTGGCATGTGTGCATCTCGTGGCGTAATGGGTAGAAAAGTGGTTTAGTAATGTGACTGCACTGAGCTGCATGTTTCCATTTTTTATCATTTGTAGGAATTCAGTAGAATGAAAAAGACGCCGAAACTTAGGACAGTGTTTACTCAGATTATGAAATCTGTACGAAATAGCCATACTGTAGATCGACTTCGCTAGAATTCAAATATTTTTATTCAAGTGGCTAAAGTTACCGTGAATCTGATGTGCTTTAGCCGACCGCTGTGGTCGAGCGGTTCTAGGCGCTTCAGTCCGGAACCAGGCGGCTGCTGAGGTCGCAGGTTCGAATCCTGCCTCGGGCATGGACGTGTGTGATTTCCTTCATCTGCATCTACATCTACATTTGTACCCAGCAATCCACCCAACGGTGTGTGGCCGAGGGCACTTTACGTGCCACTGTCATTACCTCCCTTTTCTGTTCCAGTCGCGTATGCTTCGCGGGAAGAACGACTGTCTGAAAGCCTCCGTGCACGCTCTAATCTCTCTAATTTTACCTTCGTGATCTCCTCAGGAGGTATAAGTAGGGGGAAGCAATATATTCGATACCTCATCCAGAAACGCACCCTCTCGAAACCTGGCGAGCAAGCTACACCGCGATGCAGAGCGCCTCTCTTGCAGAGTCTGCCACTTGAGATTTTCTAGACTCGCGAGCCAAGCCGAGGCTGATGACCTTGATCAAACTACATCGGTAGCACTCATGTGTTGGGAGTTGATCCGCGTCTGCCGATTCATTTTCCCCTTAAGAGCATAATCGCCTCGTATAGTAAGTATACATAAGAAGATGCATAGCTTATCGTACGGGGATTGCTTTGATGCTCATCGCAATCACTGTCAGTTGCGAAACTAGCAAACTTTCTACAACCGTTGTTAGGGTTTCTTTCGTCCTTTAGGAGCATACAAATGTAGAAAAAGTAAGAGATGCAATTAACGTCCTCTGGTGCCAAAATTTCTAACCTACTCTACTCTCATATCATCTCAAATTGTTGCTCTAGAATCTTCTAAAATTGTTGCTTTAGTATCTTTCGTCTTCTTCATCGCTTTTCAATCTGCATCTTAATTCAAAGTGTGGGGCTGCTAGTGTCGATGCTTATTTGTCGCACACGTATGTTATATTTATGTGACAGTCAATTATTAGGTTAAACAAAAGCTGGTGAACAATAGTATGAGGAGACAGGTTGATGCCCCCATCATCGAAGAGGAGCAGTAGTTCTGTCAGACAGAAGAAGACCTATTCAAAATTCTTGGTGCCTTAGGTTAGCCCTTAAGCCAATGTCAATCCGGCTTGTGGAGGTCGAGTTGGCTAGGACACTAAGACGCTATTTCGGAGATCATGGGCTCGAATACCGCTCATGAAACTGACTGTCTTCAGTTTGTGTTCGCCCATGTGAGTCTTCCTGAATACATTTTTGTGAACTATCTCTTAAAACGTGATCGAATTTTTAACAAATAAATTGATAGTTGCAGTGTAAAGTTACTAAATGTCACTGGTATAGTGACATTATACTGAGTGCACTATCCGAAAATTACCTCGAGCAATTAAACAGAGAACCGACTCGTGGAGATAACATCTTGGACCTACTGATAACAAACTGACCAAGACTTTTCGACTCCGTAAGCGTAGAACAGGGAATCAGTGAACATAAGACCGTTGCAGCATCCCTGAATATGGAAGTATAGAGGAATATAAAAAAGGGAGGAAGGTTTATCTGTTTAGCAAGAGTAATAGGAAGCAGATTTAAGAGTACCTAACAGATCAAAACGAAAATTTCTGTTCCGACACTGACAGTGTTGAATGTTTATGGAAAAAGTTCAAGGCAATCGTAAAATGCGTTTTAGACAGGCACGTGCCGAGTAAAACTGTGAGGGACGGGAAAAGCCCACGGTGGTTCAACAACAAAGTTAGAAAACTACTGCGAAAGCAAAGAGAGCTTCACTGCAAATTTAAATGCAGCCAAAACCTCTCAGACAATCATAAGCTAAACGACGTCAAAGTTAGCGTAAGGAGAGCGTATAGTGAATTCGAAAGTAGAATTCTATATACCGACGTGACAGAAAATCCTAGGAAGTTCTGGTCTTACGTTAAATCAGTAAGTGGATCGAAACAGCATATCCAGACACTCTGGGATGATAATGGCATTGAAACAGAGGATAACATGCGTAAAGCTGAAATACAAAACACCTTTTTCCAAATATGTTTCACGGAGGAAGACCGCACTGCAGTTCCTTCTCTGAATCCTCGCACGAACGAAAAAATGGCTGACATCGAAATAAGTCTCCAAGGAATAGAAAAGCAACTGAAATCACTCAACAGAGGAAAGTCCACTGGACCTGATGGGATACCAATTCGATTCTACACAGAGTACACGAAAGAACTTGCCCTCCCCCCCCCCCCCCCCCCCCCGTCTAACAGTCGTGTACCGCAAGTCTCTAGAGGAACGGAAGGTTCCAAATGATTGGAAAAGAGCACAGGTAGTCCCAGTTTTCAAGAAGGGTCGTCGAGCTGATGCGCAAAACCATAGGCCTATATCTCTGACGTCGATCTGTTGTAGAATTTTAGAACATGTTTTTTGCTCGCGTATCATGTCATTTCTGGAAACCCAGAATCTACTCTGTAGGAATCAACATGGATTCCGGAAACAGCGATCGTGTGAGATTCAGCTCGCTTTAATTGTTCATGAGACCCAGAAAATATTAGATACAGGCTCCCAGGTAGATGCCATTTTCCTTGACTTCCGTAAGGCTTTCGATACAGTTCCGCAATGTCGCCTGATAAACAAAATAAGAGCCTACGGAATATCAGACCAGCTGTGTGGCTGGATTGAAGAGGTTTAGCAAACAGAACACAGTATGTTGTTCTCAATTGAGAGAGGTCTACAGATGTTAAAGTAACCTCTGGCGTGCCACAGGGGATTGTTATGGGACCACTGCTTCTCACAATATGTATAAATGACCTAGTAGATAGTGTCATAAGTTCCATGCGGCTTTCCGCGGATGATGCTGTAGTATACAGAGAAGTTGCAGCATTAGAAAATTGCAGCGAAATGCAGGAAGATCTGCAGAGGATAAACACTTCGTGCAGGGAGTGGCAACTGACCCTTAACATAGACAAATGTAATGTATTGCGAACACGTAGAAAGAAGGATCTTTTACTGTATGATTATATGATAGCGGAACAAACACTGGTAGCAGTTACTTCTGTAAAATATCTGGGAGTATGCATACGGAAAGATTTGAAATGAAATTATCATATAAAATTAATTGTTGGTAAGGCGGGTGCGAGGTTGAGATTGATTGGGAGGGTCCTTGGAAAATGTAGTCCATCAACAAGGGAGGTGGCTTACAAAACACTCATTCGACCTATACTTGAGTATTGCTAATCAGTGTGGGATCCGTACAAGGTCGGGTTGACGGAGGAGATGGAGAAGATCCAAAGAAGAGCGGCGCGTTTCGTCGCAGGGTTATTTGGTAAGCGTGATAGCGTTAAGGAGATGTTTAGCAAACTCAAGTGGCAGACTCTGCAAGAGAGGCGCTCTGCATCGCGGTGTAGCTTGCTGATCAGGTTTCGAAAGGGTGCGTTTCTGGATGAGGTATCGAATATATTGCTTCCCCCTACTTATAACTCCCGAGGTGATCACAAATGTAAAATTAGAGAGATTCGAGGGCGTACGGAGGCTTTCCAGCAGTCGTTCTTCCCGCGAACCACACGCGACTGGAACAGGAAAGGGAGGTAATGACAGTGGCACGTAAAGTGCTCTCCGCCACACACCGTCGGGTGGTTTGCAAAGTATAAATGTGTATCTAGTTAGCTTGTATACAGCCGTGTGTCCGATCCCAGTTCCTTTAAGAGATATATGTCCGACAGAAGAACAAAAGTCTGTTTGCCTGACCTCCTATTGAAGGTGGAACTAAGATGGTAAAACAGTGACGGCTGGTTCGAATGTATTCCAAGGCACGATGATTTTCGTGCTGCGTTTGTGTTGTCCTGTTACATACTCAGTGAGTAACAGAGGTGATAATAAAACACTGGGAATGGTTGTTTGGCCTAATTATCGAATGCCAGTTTCGAGAATATGAACCGTTTTAAGACTTGTGTGTCCACTGTCGAATTCCTAAGCAGAAGCAGAAAGAATCACGTGTACTGGAAATATCTACACGGACATATATGTAAATTATGTTAGGCTGTTGTTGGTTTCTCTGGAAGACCACACATTTATAGGGTCCAGAGCTCGAATCTAGAAACACACAAATGACATTCTGAGGTTGCAACGAACGCAGGTGGATATTTTATTCACAGTTCCCATTACACATGCAACTTCCATGCCCATAGTCATCTTTGAGGTGAACTTGTGTAACCTTTGACAATAAATGTTACTCTCTCTTAATTGCTGTCGCGTGGATCCAGGATAGCTAAAAAGCTATAAATATGCCAAGTATGTGGCACCCGTGGATGTCAAATCAATTTATCTTCATACTGTAGGTGTTTGCTGCATTCTGTGTGGCTTCAACTGACACTGGAGCACAGGTAATCTGGTCGAAGAAGATATGTTACGAATTTCGTACATTACAGTTAATACTTTCGGCGAAGTAGGTTGTCCAATACCGCTACTTCACTAATTTGATAAAACTTACCCCTCATGAGAGCTTTAATGGCTGTTTATAGGTGCACAACTACTCGCAATGTCCTTGCTCGTTCGCTAATGATCGAAGTATTCCACCGTTGATTTACTGGGAAATGT
The DNA here is from genome assembly GCF_021461395.2 of Schistocerca americana. Classification (NCBI taxonomy): domain Eukaryota; kingdom Metazoa; phylum Arthropoda; class Insecta; order Orthoptera; family Acrididae; genus Schistocerca; species Schistocerca americana. The sequence continues at coordinate 88,933,512 of NC_060123.1, read as the reverse complement.
AATCACTGCTTATAAACACTTAAAGGTAATAGCTATTATGTGTAGCTGTACGAATGTGAAATATTTCTTCGATGGACTAGTAATAATTTCACGTTCGGGTCTATCTTTTGAGAAGAACCATTGAAAACAAGCTTTCTTGATTGGATATTTTCTCTGACATAAGGCACCATATCTTTCACGGCTTTAACTACTTGAAGAAAAATATGTGAATTATAGTGAAGCCGACGTGCAGTAACAGTAGCAATTTTGTTACTCTCGTACTGGAATTCATAATTTGTGTAGAAATTGTCCGAAACTTTGACATATTTTTCATTCTAGAAAAAGAAATTGAAGGATACGGTTTTGAACTCTGCATCCACACCACTCCCCATTACGCCACGACAGACAGACAGACTCTTGCGTCCATATGCTTGCGAAAAGTAATTTTGTGGCTTTTATCTTCGTTCTAAGACGAGACGAGTTATCATTTCAACATGAATGAGATGAATATGACTAACTGAAAAAAAAATTAATTAGTAAAACTGGTCTTACATTCTTAGTTAACTCTGAACAGTAAACAGTTAGCCCTTGCAATCCCATGGGTAAAATTCTATAACATTTATGTCTCATATTTGTTGGTAACCAAATGCTGCCTCTGCAGTTGAAACATTCAGTCAGGTCCACGATATGTGCCATAAAGTATGCAATTATTAGCACACAGGGCATAGGTTAACACAGAGCGACCGTCGGGTATCTCGCAATTTCTCAATCAACGACCCACTTCCTGTGTCTGGCGTCACCCCCTGGCCCGATTTTTATGCGGCTGTTGCAAATGACCCATTTTTTCTGCCTATTTGTCTACAGTGGCCCAGTTTCTTTCGCTGCTGAGTGTACGCTGCCGATGGGGCACGGTGGCTGAGCGGGAAAGTGTGAGATTGCGTACTCAAACCTGTAGACTTCAATCCTCAGTCCAACTGTCCTAAGATTTTCCTCTGTAACTTATCGCTTGTTTTGCTTCTGGTAAAAATTTGTGTGTGTGAATAATTTAAAGTCGCGTTATGATTATAGTCCGCTTGTAATTGAATGGTCCCTCAGTGTGTATCAGTTGAGGCACAGGACGGAATCTGATCAAAATAACTCGTTGGTTGACGTTTGATGGGTTGGAGCTGGTTTCCTCCAAGCATAGCGATCAACGCCACGGCCGAAGTGTTCGCCGTTGCCAAACTTCCGCTACAAACAGTTCACTTTCACTGTTAGGCAAATGCTGTGTATGAAAATCGTGAATTTCCATGCCGTCGTTGCGTGTGGTTATCACATCGGATGATATGCGAAATGAAAGGGACAGACTCAGGATTCGGGATACAAACATCTCAAAACTATAATACTGTAATGCGGAATTGCGGGGTAGCTTAATGGTGAATATACCTTACCAGTTGTGCAAAGGGTTGTGGTTTAAAATCTTGTCAGATACTTTGAAATTTTTCGTTCTTAAATCTTTATTAGAATGACTTTGACTGTTATTTTAATTCAATAAATTAATTTCAATGTATTGTTTTTATTCCTAGTCCCTTTCTTCGTCATTTTGGTCACGGTATTGACTATTGTACTTACTTTTATTTTCTTCTTCCTATTATTCTCTTTTTCTTTCGAATCCACCTCTGTGGGCTACGACATGAAACCGAGTGTCATACAAGACCGCTCATCAGTCAGCTTGTGTAGCCAGGATGGGTATAGTTTCAGGTAACCAATGAAAGCGAGAAATTGCAGTTGGCTTTTATCGCTGAAATAAAAAAAACTTCTGTCTTAAAACGAAAAAAGGAGCATGTTCAATAGTACTACCGCAGGTTTTTGAACGCCGTTTCTGTGGGATACATTGCACATTGTGAAGTTGCGATTAGGTTAAGACGCGAGTTTGAATTCAGTTTTTCCAAGGCTCGTCATCTACCGCAGTTCAGTCACTGGACACTTAAATTCATCTGTCGACAGATAATTACGCTTTCCAGACCAGACATAACCTACGGCGGTCGCTGCCAACATTGTAAGGTAAGCAGCACCATGTTTGTGTGTCGCCTATAAAGGAGCGGCAGACGGCAGCCGATGTGACAACACTGTAGCACCATGTGACAGATGTCAATTAACAAGTAAATTTAATCAGACTATCGTAATACACTGTGTTGCTCGAACGGTGTATCGAATTAATCACAGCCTTACGTCGTACCTTTGTAGCTGCGCATAGTTACTGTAAATAACACCGTGTTCTATGTGGTACAGAAAGCGTTACTTGAGTACGGATAACATTTTCGTTGTCATAAGAGAACGTGACGTCACGCAGCTTTTGTGACACGGGCCGGTATCAGATAGCGCACACCGCATGCATGAGTGCCGTCATCTGCGAGAGAGGCTGAACCTGTCACACGGCGGTAAAGTGCACGGTGTTTCGAAATGGCCACTTGCAAACTCCTGAGATTTGTACAGGGCACTGAGCAGGTGTTGGTGCAGTGCTCAGGTGCTGGTTACGTATTTGAGACGATAGTGTCTCAAATCTACATGCAGCCATTCACATTTATGTGAAAGACATGGTTTCCACCAGGTTGTTGGATTACACAAACACCTTAGCAAACATTGTGACCTTGGTGGTCTAGCGGGCAGAGAACTACATTCCGACCACAAGGTCTCGGTTCCAGTCCCGTACAGGAGCGGGAAATTTTCGTCGTTCCGCTCCTTCCAGGGCGGTCCCAGGTCTACTTAACCTGCTATCAAATCAGTACCGGGGTTCTTTCGCCGTTGTAAAAGACGGCAAGGGTGGTGAGCCCGACACCCTCTCCGTTCTAGCGCCCCGGCGCGGAAAGGCAACACTCTGCTCGCAGCGAGGCTAATTGACCCGTCACAGCCTTGCACCAAATGGTATTTATTAAACATATTTATTAGTTTCCATCACATGCTCAATCTCAAGTGACGGTTGAGCTGCAATCATCATTCCTGTGTAATCCTGAAATCACATGTCATATACAGTTATGCATGCCATGGTCGACAATGGTAACGGTACGCGGTATGTGGTATCCATATTCATTGTGCGCTTAAGAATCAGCAGATGCTCGAAACTGGTTAGTTGTTAGTAAATTACTCATCTATTTTTAACCTATGTACTAATGACTAACTCCATCAGAACAACCTTGGAAGGCCCAACGGTACCCATCGACCGCCATGTCATCCCGAGCCCACAGGCTTCAAAGGATATGGATATGGAGAGTGGTCAACACACCATTCTCCCATCCACTGTCTGTTTTCGTGACTGGAACCGCTTCCTCTGTATCAAGTAGCTCCTCAATCGGCCCCATAAAGGCCGAGTTCACCACACTCGCCAGCAGCGCTTTGTAGATCCGGACGGTCACCCATCCAGGTGCGTGCCAAGCCCAACAGAGTTTAACTGCGGTAAGGCCGTTGGCTCTATACTAATAATAAACCTGTAAAACCGTCGTGTGTGTTGTTTATCTGTCTGAAAGCGCTAATCTCCAAAATTACTGTACGAATTTTCATGGTATCGCAGGTAACGTGAGGGTAGTTTTGTGTAACCCACAGACTTACTTTCATCAAAATCGCACGATGAAAAAATAAAAATATCGTACTTTAAATTTTTTAAAATACGGAAGCGTGTTTGTCTAACAACGTACAGCCGGCCGGTGTGGCCGAGCGGTTCTAGGCGCTTCAGTCTGGAACCGCGCGACCGCTACGGTCGCAAGTTCGAATCCTGCCTCGGGAATGGATGTGTGTGATGTCCTTAGGTTAGTTAGGTTTAAGTAGTTCTAACAAGGGAACCTCCCCATCGCACCCCCCTAAGATTTAGTTATAAGTTGGCACATTGGATAGGCCTTGAAAAACTGAACACAGATCAATTGAGAAAACAGGAAGAAGTTGTGTGGAACTGTGAAAAAATAAGCAAAATATACAAACTGAGTAGTTTATGGGAAGATAGGCAACATCAAGGACACTGGGATTGCAGGAGCGCCGTGGTCTCGTGGTAACGTGAGCAGCTGCGGAACGAAAGGTCCTTGGTTCAAATCTTCCATCGAGTGAAAACTCTAATTTTTTATTTTCAGTTTATGTGACAAACTCTTACGTTTTCATCACCTTTTTGGGAGTGATTATCACATCCACAAGAAAACCTAAATCGGGCAAGGTAGAAGAATCTTTTTTACCCATTCGCCAAGTGTACAAGTTAGGTGGGTCGACAACATATTCCTGTCATGTGACGCACATGCCGTCACCAGTGTCGTATAGAATATATCAGATGTGTTTTCCTGTGGA